>NW_027286897.1:2448467-2960247 GCF_022747635.1 Hetaerina americana | reverse complement strand
TGCAGAGCTATTAAAATTATACCTCAGCGTTTAGCTCTAATAGAATGATTTGTATTTCTCAAAATATGTAAGTCGAACAAGTTAACTTCGTCTCCGTGGTCTCCCATTCCAAGTTATCTAATAATATTATCCCATTATCCATTCTTTGGCGCTTTCTGTTCGTAAATTATGACACAGTGAAGTAGATAATAATATATTCGAAACAGGTTCTACTCAAATTGCTGCTTTAGGGAGAAAATATTCATGGCCCATTACTTTCCTAAGCTTTTCTTTTGTATTCATATTTAACACGTATTTGATCGAATACGGTTATCACGCCTAACGCTTGTTCTTTATTTCTAAGAGATTGGGGAAATACGTTTTAGAAAACTGGAGTGCTTCAAACTGAATTTAAAGGAGCCTCAAAAGTAAAGTTCATTAGACACAAAATTGAAAGGGTTCTAAACAAACTAAACTCCAATTATTCTATAATTTTTATCGAAATTAACATTTGACTGAATCATGAGCTGCCTTTGTAAATAAAAAATCGAAAATCACGAAATTTTAAAGTTGATGCAGTTTATTGGATAAATTACTGAATTGGGAATTTCAAATGTTTATTTTCCCCATATTTGAGACAAATTTCAATGGCCTCAAGCGGACTTTGAACTCGTGACCTCTGGTACGAGGAGTAGTCAATCTGCTAACCGGATCCCACTCAGCAGCTCTACTGAATAACTTTGTACCATTTCCTTACTATTGCCTTTTCCTGGATTTAAATCTTTCAGAGGGAAGTGAATTCTCTTCGAAAGATTTTAAATTACTAAAGCGGTGTAAACGCTTGATTCACTTCATATCGTGATTATTTTGATTAAAATAAGAGTACGATAATTAAGATAATGCTATCGTCGCAAGCCGGTACATACGCACCACATATCAGAGCATTGAAAATATCAAAATTGAAAATTTGTCGGTTACATGATCATCATTATGGATTAAAGAATTAACAAAACTTTAAGTATCTAGGTCAAACAAAACCGCTGGCGACGGATGACTTGGCGTAAAAGCATCGAAGGCGCGTTAATTGAAGTTCCGCAACTCTCGCATTTACTGAAAGGTTTACCCAGTCAAAACACTCGAGGGCACGGCAGACGAAGGCGGAAAATACGCCGTCATACCATGGAAAGGGTTTCAAGTTCAAAGGAGCAGTGGGGTTACAATGATTGTTGTGGACATTCATTTGAGGATGGCACCCGGGTTTTTTTATTTATTTGCCATGATATGAGGACGCCTATTTATTCCAATTTCGTCGAGGAGCCCGCTAAATTGGTGTCAACAGCCCCATCCACTTCCGCCAACCTCGAATGTTTGAAGAAACACTCTCGCTCCCTTTCCGCGCGCGCAAACACACACGCAAATAAGCACGCACAAAACATGCCCACGCGCGCTCAAGAGCACAAGTTCTTGCACGTGCTGCAACCAATCTTGCAGCCCACCCAATCGTTCGCCCTCCCCACATTCACCTAATCCAACCGATTCCTCTCTCTCTTCATCGCCCGCCCCCCGTGTCACTGTTTTGTTTTAGCGTTTTTTCTTAGTTTCCACATTATTTTCTTCTTCCCCATTCCAATATATACCTCCTCTCCCTCTCCCTCCCCATCCCCATCAACCCCACTCGTTTCCAGTGCACGCAGGGGACCACGCTCCTTCACCTTGTGTGACGTCACGAACCAGGTGAGTATGCGTGCTTTGGTGCGTGCGTGTCTGGACCGCGTGAGGTAGGGGAGGAGGGAGGGTTGATGGGCCGAGAGGCGCTTACAGAGGAGGGAAGAAGGCGAGCCCCGCGAGAGAGAAGGGAACTTTGTGGAGGGAGAGTAGGGGGGAAGAGTATGAGTGAGTCGGGCGGCTTAAAGAGGGGCGGGAATAGGGGGCGAAGAGGAGGAGGGGGGACTGTCGGGAGGGAGAGGTCACGGGGATGAAAGAGAGATGAAAATGGGAGGGAGGCCTCGGGAGGATGGGGGAGGGAGGAGAGGGTGAGGCTTCTGTAGGTCGTTCACCCTTTACCCTACTAAACACTGAATCCAAAGTCGGGAGCAAGAAGTCTATTCTCCCACACTTCTCCCGAGCCTGCCTTCCCTCTTCCCCTCCGCTGTCTCCTTCCCCTCTCCCCCACCTTCTCCCGCGACCCTCACGCTTCGCGCCACACCCCCTTGAACCCCTCTCCCCTTACCTCCTCCCTCCACCGACGATGTGAGGAGGAGGGAGGCCACTCCAGTTTATCTCCCCACACCTCTTAAACTCATGCATCCGAGAGCCTGACTATCCCAAGAACATCTCTCCCTGTCTCCTTCGCTCTCTCTTCATACGTCCCGACTGCACACCACGTCCTCCGCACCGAACCTCCGCCCCCTCCTACGCGCCGCTATCTCCCCCCCCCATCCCCTTCCCTCCTTTTCCGTCGTCTTCCTATTCATCCCCCCCCTCCTCACTGTCTTATCTTGATCTACTACCCGTGCCCCATCCTCCTCCCTTGCCCCCACCCCCGCCCCCCCTTCCTTCCTAATTCTCTTCTCTTCCCTAATGGTATGCTTCTCCCATGAAGTTTTTATGGCGGCTGCCAGGGCTCAGTTCGAGCCTATTACTCCGGCCGGATTATTCAATAACTTGGTTTAATTTTCGAGGTGGAGGTTTGGGTCTCTTTCACTTGATAATTTATGCTACACGAATATCTTTCCGAGCGGGTGTCACAACACCATTTGCAGTGGTTGCTGTTGTATTTTTAAATGAGCCACTATCAGGATTCTTTTTCGCCCCACTTATTCCTAAAAATCAGCTTAGTTCATTTAGTTATTAAAATATTTACTCCCGGAATAGGAGAATCTTTAAATGCTCAACGTTTATTTCACAACTGTAGTCATGACATGAATTATGCATTTTCTGAGAAGAAATTGAATTTCCTGAAGAGATGTACAATTTAAAAACTACTATAATCATGATGCCCATTCATTTACATAATGAAAGGAACTTTTTAAGATAACTTTTTTAATCATTTAGCTTCTTCAGATATCCCTATATTCCCTCATTCTTTTTGCATGAAAAGAGATGCACAAATTGTTTAAGGTACTATAGATGTGTTTGACATCAAATGCAGGATACTAAACGTATAATAATAGTTTCCATTTACACTACTTTGAATTTTCACGGGATAATTAGACAAAATTCTATTGATTTCCACATCTCCTAAGGTAATATATCTTAAAATGTTAAGGAAATATTGTATTCATTGATGAATTCTCCAAGACATAAATAATATTATCTATTTCAACTGTTCAGGGCACATTTACCATGTGCTGAGAAATTTGCAAGTGAACGAATGATAATTTCATTGAATGCTACTTAAAAATCTAATGGTATAAAACGGTCATTAATTAACAACCTTCATAATAAAATCTGTTATAAAATACATCATATTGAAAGACGGTAAAATATATAAAATTATATTTCCAATGAAATACCTACATCTATAGCTGCACAATATCCCGCAAGCTGCCGCTAGGGCGTGTGTCGGGGGGTGTTAGGATACCACGTGCAAAACAAACAAAAGAATATCAATTCACACCTACAGAGACGTATAATAAATTCATTCGTGCAAAATCCATTTTAACTTACAAATATGAAAATACTTATGCATAAAAGTATACAAGAAACTAACATACACCTAAACAGGCTCCTTTGAATGTACCCGTTGTCTACGCTGAGTTTAATCTTGTCCTCGCCGGTACATCGAATGTCCTTATTATTCCTATTGTGACTGATTTTCTGCCATTATTTCCTTGCTTTCCGAGGAAAGAACCAATATTTGTATCTATCAGTACTGAAGTTCTCCCCTATCTTATCTTTGTGGTATCATCCTAATAGTGAGCGGCCAATATTGAGTCCATCTCTGTCCGAGCAATATTTTTACTAAACGCTTATTGATAAATGGCATATTCATTTTTTAGTGAATATAAATATGCAATTTCTCTTAACCTTATTATATCCCAATCTCATATAAAATATTTTGCATCATCGTGATTGCTGACAGATCTTAAGGAAAATCAGTCGAGCGTTGAAGTCTCCATGTATCATACCCGTGAAAATCCTTGTCTGATTTTATTCTACTTAAAATTTTTGTTAGTTCCCCAATTAGGAATGATAGATGTGGAAGTTTAAGAATCTTGCACAATCCTTCAAACCGTCTCAAATATTTATACGAGTATATATGTGTGTATATACACGTTGTCTAATAATAAGGATGCCGGTTGTCTTAAGATGAGGAAGGCATTCATTTATATTTCCACATCTACATAATACTTTTCAAACCGTCACAAGAGCGTGTGGCGGGGGTTGTTTGGTCTCCACCCATAACACAGAATAGAGTCACATGCAAGCTAACAAATACATGCCAATTCGCGTCCACAAAGTCGTATATATTTATGCGAAAACCATTTTAACCTACTCTCATGGAAATACATGTATTAGCAACTAAAGACACATGAAGATGAACCTAAGAATGTACCAGATACCTAAGCAACATTTAATCTTTTCCTCGCTTGTAATTCGAATGTTTCTTTACTATGTCTATTAAAACTTTGTTTTCTTACGATTGTGATTACCGATTTTCCGGGGAAGAACGAATATTCATATCTATCTGTACTGGAGTCTATCTCCTCTATCTTATCGTTGTTTTCTATCCTTCCTAAATGCAGTGTGGGGCCAGTATATTTAATTTCTTTTGTGTCATGGTTAAACTCGTTTGTTCTGAACCTTGCTAAAAGTATATTAAGAATAGAGGCGGCCCTAAACACTTCCCTGGGGGATGCCCAAAGTTTCGTAGTTCTACCGCCGTAGAGGAAAACCCATTGATGAATACTCTTTGTTTGCGATACGGCAAGAAGTCTCTAATCCAATCATTTATTTTCTCATTAATACCATAGCATCTGAGTTGGTGTGACAATTTACTCAGTGAGACTTTATTGAAGGCTTTCTTGAAATCCAGGAATACTGCATCAACTTGTGTGTTATTTTCTCGCGATCTAAGTATATCCCTAATAAAAAGGCACCGTTAGGTTTCGTAAGAACTGCTCTTCCTAAATCTGTGCTGGTTATGGCTTAGTATCTTCCTACCATCGAGAAAACTCAAAACGTTTCTGACCATAATGCGTTCTAATATTTTACATGAGATCAAAGTTAAAGATATTCGTCGATATTTGGTTGGTTTCTCTCTTTCGCTGCCTTTATGCAAGATGATGGGGGTTCTAGGGGGTAGCTTCCAGTCGTGACATACTTAGAATCTTCTTCTATCGCTTTAAGAAAAACACTTTCTAATGGGGGAATATTTTCAGTTGATTTATTCAATATTTTAGCAGGCTTTTCTTACGGACCTTGTGCTTTGTTGGCATTGATAGTATGGAGCTGTTATTCTATTCCTTTCTTGGTCAGTGTAATGTCACTCATGTATTCCCAGGGTGATTGTTGAAGCTTGTTTGGTACGTTTGTATTTTAATGCGAGAACTCGGGAAAAATTTGTTTAAAATATTTGTATATTCCATGCTGTCTGTAATAACTTCGCCGTTTCCCGTCTTCACAGAATGTATAGTTGGACGTTTACCCTGTATTTCTCTAACGCACGACCAGATTTGTCTAAAGTTGGACCAAAATATCAGCCGTATATTTATGTATAATTTATTAGCTCATAAGCAGAAAAAATCAACAACTCAAAGTTATATGGCTATTTATATCATGTAGTAATTAGCAATAATCTTTTTGAAAATTGTTAAGCGAAGTGGGTAAGAGTGACGGGTATGTTGAAGGAATTAGTTTTGGTCACCGTGACTCACAGAACAGCAGTCAACCATAGGCTTTCAGAAAGGTAAAGAACACCGAATCGAACCCTAGAATTCGAATATATTATTTAAAGATAAATATTTCATTGACAAACTCGTCAATAATTGCATGATGCGAATACAAACAGAGATTGTCTATACAGACAACCATAGTATAGGAATCTCCCTTACGTACTTTCGACTGCTTTTTGGGTATAGTGTTTCGGAAAAGAAATACTTAGTATAGTGTTGATGTAGAACACATTGGTTGCATCAAATTCTATATAATAGAGACATTTCTTGACTCACTGTACATGCTATAGGTAATTAAATCAGTTGTCATGCTAACATGCTTCTCTCGTGGACTTCATATAAACCTCATGCTTACAAATAGATCGTTTTTGTTTCTTTTATATCCAGCTGATTATTTTTTAACTGTCGTAGCTCCTCTACACTTACATCTTCATGGCTAAGTATTCCTCCTCTTAAACTCTCTTCTGATGGTACTCACTCCTTCAAATGAAGTTCTTAACCTTTAATTAATTTCTTCTAGTCATCCATAGCATCCACTAAAAGGTCTGTCGTGGTGATGAGCGAGAAAATTTTTATAAGTGCTAGTTCTTAACACTTCAATACACGCCTTTTTTCATCTACTCGAGCCCATAATGTATTTGATTTCCTGTCATATTTCATCCTTCCTTGTTGATGGGATTTATTTTATTTTATATATCGGAACAACTCAAGTAGTCAAATCTTTGTCAATTTTGATTCATGAGGGAAGAATATTAAACGCTGTGCAGGTATTCAGTAAATTCGTAGGTGCATGTGTTTTTGTACATAGAGTTCCTTGCATATGAATTTGTATTTGCGTAATTTAAAATAAGTTTTACATGAAGATTTACATTTGTATGGGTGTGCATTAGCATTAATGATAGTATTACATGCGGTTTTACTGTATTTTTACCGGTGGTGTCTGGTACCCCCCGCTAGACGTTTTTGCAGCAACTTGTGAGTTATTGTGAAGCTGTAGATTAACTCTATTCCCTTATGAATTAGCAAGCGCTGAAAATCAATTGGGAATATTTTGCGAAAAGGCGTCCATATTTGATATATGTCTATTATTATGGATCCTAAAGCTTCACTCAAGAGTGTCTACGAAAAAGCTAAATTTAAATTTTGCATTCATTGACCGTTGGCTAAGGAAGCAGATCAGTTTTTAGGTGGAAGTACCAGAACGAACACATTTCATTCTATAGCATGTGAAAATCATTAAATTGACTCCCAGAAATGATAGACTGAGAAGTAAGAGGTGATATTAAGATGTTAAGAACTTTGACGGCCAAGGTCGTTCCGCGCTACACACACATTTACCTTGGTATAAGGAGCCATCAGAGAAAATACGATTCGGCAGGTTCCGAACCCAAAGGTATTTAAGTTGGGAGTCTACTAAAGTGCTCATCAGGCTACGCCGGCCGGATGTGACAGTTTCGTTCCAAGCTTCCTTTGCTCTTGTAGTATTGCTTGCTCAGCTAAAACTTGAGCGTTCAGAGAACCCCCAGCCGCCTTTTCATATTCGGTCCCTCGCCAAGTCTCCTAGAGATCTCAATTCACCTTTCTTTCCGATCGTCATCCACTCCACTCTGGGCATTCCTCCTCCCCCCTCATCGTCTCCCCTCCCGCCTCCCATCCATCCGACTCTGTCCTTCCCAACCTCCCACCCCCAACACCCCCTTCCTACCAATCCGTCCCTTCGATATTCCCTCTATAGCCGTCCGATCCGCTGGCAATGCGGAAGCGGGGACGTGACTCACGAGGTCACTGTGGTGTAGCAGTCAGGTCATCTGTACGGCGTCGTCACAGCTTTTTTTCTCCTCCATCTCTCCTTTCTCTCCCTCTCTCACTGTCTCCTGCTTTCCCATATCCTTCCTCCTCCTTTCGCTTATTCTCGAACTATGTCCTCTTCCCGGCATCTTCACCACCACTTTCGTCGCTTCGCCACGGAGATTTATGTTGCACATCCGCGGAGGGGCTCTTGCATCGCAGCGCGCGCGCTCTCTCTTCGCCGCCACTGCTGTTAGTGGCGGAGTGGGCGAAAGGGTGTATTTATAGCGATCCCTTTTACGCCCATGCTCAACCGACTGCAAGAGAAGCAGAGAGGAATTCCGTGGAAGCCGTTTTATGTTGTTCATGATTTATTGTCCGGGTTCTAATTGAATCTGACTGCCGATAGGATTGTGTTTTCTCTGCTGCTTGGATGACACCTTACGTTGCCCCATAGCTTATCATTCTTCCATGCACGGCCGACCCATTTCCCTTGGCAGTTGTTTCGTGGCTTCAGTTATTTTTTTATGATAATGGGACGCACTCTAACCAGATGCATAGTAGACAGGTAACCTAACCAGCAGCTTTTTTATTAAAAAAATCCGAAACGAATTTGTGGATACTATTTATTTTTGGGCAATAAAATGGCTCTATACATAGTAATCTATACTCGGTATTCTATTTGAAACAACTGTATTCCATACTTTCTTTTACCTTTAATACGGACACATTATACAAATTGATTTTTAAACTGCGGTTAGATCTATAAAAGCTAGTGAAATAATAAAAATATTCTATTATTTGTGTTCTGTTAATTTAATTATTGATTTTTTATTTATACGAAGTTATCACAGCCCTATTGGATTGATTGGATTTTACATATTTAATTGAGCGTTCATAATCTAACTGGATATAAATCCCGTTAATGCTTCAAGTGTTCAATGTGAACGTTGTTTTGTGATTTTCGTGGTTACTGAACTCACATTGAAACCGCAAGGGTCCAAGGAATGGAGCAGGCCCCCTTGCCCTGAATGTATGAATCTCATATGTTAAAAGACTTTTTCGGACCCCGACCTTTCTATCCATCCTGGCCTTAGGTTTGAAAATTGTATGTAGTATTGTTGTAATGAAATTTTCGAGCATTCCCACTCAAAAACTGTATGTAACGTTGCTAATATCAATACTATCTGAAATTCAGTTTGACTCATTATTAGACACAAAATTGTAACTGGAGAGCTGTGCGTCCTACTTGCGCTTTAGTGTAGCAAAATTGAAGTTTGTAATCAATCCAATGAAATTGTAATTTTAACACGAAACACTCCTTTTCAAATGTGGAGAAATATTCAGTGTTGAAAATTATGGGCCCACATCCATCGGATCGGGGGTCGAAAAAATTTTGGGTAACGTTTGTATAGTAATTTATTACATACTTTGAGTACTTTCCAAAGTGTTGGTTCTTTTTTCCTCGCCGACAATTGTTAGAAATTTTATGTTGTAATTTCGTTAACCTCAAACTGCAACTAGGACGATCAGGCTGATGGAATTAATTACTATTCAAGAATAACTGTAGTAGTAGTATTTAGGGGAGGCTAAGGTCATTTGCGGCCTTAGGGATGGATGGGAAAGGAAGGATGGAGAGAAACCCGGCGTCGGTATTAGCCTACTCTTAACGAAAGGCGCCAAGGAGTCCGCAGCTTAACGTCCCATCCGACGGACCGCGTACTCACTCAAAGTGCCCTTCACAAAGCACCTCAAGTAGTGATCGGGATAACAATGAAAAATATCAGCCGCCACTGGGATTCAAACCCGAGCCGGGAAGCCAGTACGTTATCCACCGCACCATTCCGATCCCCAATAAATCTTGAAATCGTGTAGCTTCTTTCATCGTGTAGCCTCGGCTTTCTTCCAAGCTTTGAGTCTTTGGCACCGGTGGCTCCGTATGTCAATAGTTATGGTCTTACTGGACGAATCGAAGAAAAAAATTGGTATCAAATGGTTTTGTTTCCTTGAGTACCTTAGACCTCAGGACACCCGCAAGATCCAACCTTAGGTTCTCTATCCATTATTGAAATAGAAAGAAAGACTCGTACTTTTCCACAGATTTTATTATACGGCACGACGCGTTTCACCGACTTGCGGCATCATCAGGTACAAATTTGCAAAACAGACAGAGCAAGCATATATACCCTCAGGACAGAGTGGGGGCGGGGAGGGTTGGAAGGATTTGAGGGGGGTGGGGGCTCGCAGGTGCGTTGATGGATTGTTTTGACCATTTCCAGGCTAATTTCTCGGAGAGGAGTGGGGAGGGGTATGGGAATAATTGCTCATTACAAAGTGTCGTGTTGGGGTTCACCAAGTGCCTTCTAATCTCTAATTGCTCGAGAGCGTCCATTTTTAATCCTTTTGGGAGTGTGTGTAATATCTCTGGGACAAAGTCACTGCTGTGGTTGAATTCTAGTAAATGCTTGGCGAAGAGAGAGTTGTTATTCTGATTTTTGTGACACCTAGCGTGTTCCTTGACTCGTAACTTGATATTCCTGCCGGTCTGACCGACATAAACGCTGTTGCAATCCTCGCATTTCAGTTTATAAATGCCTGATTTGAGAAGGCTATCCTGGGTGTCTTTTCCATTGGCTAGAAGTTTGGAGAGGGTTATGGGTGGGTAGAAGGCTGCTTTGAGTGAGGTGGGTAGGCAGTTGGAAATCCTATATGAAAGATCTCCTAGAAACGGGATCGAGCACCACTTAAAATCTTTAGATACTGCGGGCTGAGATACGAAAATGCTTTTTATGGCCATTGCTTTTTGTTTTTTCCGTAGTAATGTGTCAACTAGTTTGGGGTTGAAACCATTGTTGGTAGCTATATTAGTGATATTCACGAGTTCAATTTTGAAGTTTTTGGGGGAAAGGGGGATGTGTAGGAGGCGGTGGATCATGGAGTGGAGGGCTGCGTGTTTGTGAGAAAAGTACGAGTCTTTCTTTCTATTTCAATAATGGATATCAATTACTTCCACGAAGTGAAGCCTGAAACAATAGAATATATTAGGTTCTCTAGTTAACAATGGCTTTCTTAATTATTTGCCGCAGTCGATGAATAGTCATATTGCGATTTATCTATATACCCATAACTGTAAGATGTTTCATGAAATTGACTCGGTAGAAAGTACGCTGTTGTCATAGGATATAGCTAATTTTAATATATCAAAGGAGGAATGGTGTCTCGGTTTCTGTTTATTCAAATGCAAAGTAATTAACCTTTCACCGGAAAAGAGGCTTCTCGAGTGTATTACATCCATATTCATTACATGGGCCAGTGCTCGAGAAACGAATGTTGTCAAATACAGGTGTACTTTTCTTGACTCAAAACTTAGAGTAACCCATCGTATAAAAATACTTTGTCTCAAGCGTTGAAGTCACCTGGATTTTTTAGGAGAAATACCACCAAAATAGTGTCCTGTCAGTCAGTTCATCATATATATTACGCTCTTGTAGGACCTTGCTCTTGGATACTGTACTTCTGCTTGGAACCAAAGTAAAAAACAATTAGGGGCAATCTATGATGTACAACGCAGCTTTTTAAAATGACCATCAATGGAGGACAAAGGACATTACCCCTAGCTCTTCAAAGGGGTAGAGAAGACTGATCGATGCTGCGGAATAATCGTAGAATGTATCAAAGGGTGAAATAAAAGGTTTTGCTTAAATAAACAGCGAAATTCTGGCACCCATAGGGTCATGGATTTCGATATCAATACGGAATTCATTAGAGGTAAGATTAAAAACGAGGAATGAGACTTTACATCTATAAGTGTGAAGCAAATGGGAGTGATCGTGTCGTTTAGAAGAGAATTGAGGAAATTATTTTTTTACGCAAAAGCCCGGAGAAAAGAAGTCATTAAAAATCACTTGCTGTATCATGGTAGCTTTTCCCTCTGGGAGATAAAAAAATAAGGAGATCCCCCGAGAATGAGTGCGGCTCTGTAATTGAGGTGATCGGAAGAGGAGATGCGCTAGCATCTTAATCTCCCATTCATCACGATACTCCGGGGCAACTCGGCGTTCCCATGTTTGTGCCTCTCTCCCTCTCTCTCTCTCCAGAGCGGAAGAGGGGGAATGGTGATGCGGAAGGTGGTGGAATGAGAATGGGAAGGGAGTTGCAAAGCGGGATGGAATGGGAGAAGGAATGGGGGGATGGAAGTATACGGGTCGACAGCGATAAGGAAGGAGAAGGAGTAGTGAATGGCAATAATGCATCAACGCACCGTTGTCAACCTGCCTTGTTCAAAGGCCCGAAGCATAAATGTGGCGTTCGATGCACTACTACGCTGCTACCTCACTCTGAAATGAAAGAGGGAATAGCCGAGATTTTGGCCATAGCAACTTGTATCGTCACTTAATAAGTAAAAGGACCAGGGTAGCAAGAGAGGAAAGAATATTGAATGGAATATGCGGCAAAAAATACTTTTTGCGCTCATAAGCGGTTATGTGGACTTAATGGGACGAAATTGACGATTGTGAAATACAGAGATAACGCAAACAATAACGATCGATGATGTGAGAATTAGGGTGGCCTTGAAAGTTTCCAAGGAATGAGTCGTTTCTATTTTTGGTCACGATCCATATGAATAAACCGTTTAGCGACCTGATTTTAAATTTAATGACATATTTGAATGCGAACAGAAGAGATGTTCCTTAAATTTCATAATGACCTATTTTTTGGAAGCGATCCACAAACTGAGTTACTCTAGGTTAGTGTAAGGTCGAGTACGTGCTAAATGCACTGAGCAAATGAACTGGAAGTGCAAATGGGAAGCAGTTAATTCATTAAGCCGAGAGACAGGAGGAAATCCGAACCGAGGAAGGACGAGATAGATTGCATTTGAGATAAAAAAACAGAGTGAAATAACGATCCAATCAAAGACTTAAAGGGGCTGATTCTGTTTGTTTTGGAATAATTTCGCGTTTATTCCCCAGGAAACAGAAAGAATTCACTGATTTTTTCTCACTAATATGTGGTTTTTAATGGCCATAATTGGTTTTAACTTCGAAATTAATTTGAATTCCGAATTTGAATATTTTTATTATTAAGAATTTGATCATATTATATCTCGTATTTTATATCGTTCTAACCAGCAACAAAAGGAAACAGAACCAGTAATATATTATACTATGTTATAAAAATTTATTGACGCCGATATAAAATTAGTACACATGGCTGCAATACAAAACTTTTTCCAACTAATCCTCAACTCAGTTTGTTGAGTAAAAAACAACAGTTTACTGCTCGGACAGTTTGTTTCTCGCATTTTAGGATCCCTACGTGCCTTTTGAGCTGTAAATATTGCTATCAGATACGGATCAGACATTCGAGGCTGATGAATTATATTCCAATGAAACAGTTTACTTGAAACTAATCAAAAGAGTGATAATATTTTGAGTAAATATTTTGATCATATTAAAAATATTGCTTATAAAATTGGAATGGTCGCAAAGAAATCAAGTTTCATATTATACCTCGGCAAGCTTAGCCATCATATAACTTTTGTACGTATAAAATTGATTAAATCGTATTCCTACCTTCATCATTTGCTCCTCTGTACGGCTACACCCCGTTGTTGTGCCATTTACCTTGATTTAGTTAACACTTAGCGTATGTATAGTTTATAAGGATACGGTCCAGCCAATGTGTGATACGAAGGACTCTGAAAAATGTGCAAGTAGGCGTACATCTTGCATTAGTGCATATTCATACGATTCTCGGCCTCTGGTCTCCTCACTCCACTTCCTCCTTCCTTCCTCGCGCACACACACACGAATACAACCTCCCACTCACCGCCCCCCCAGTTGTCTCGTTAAGGGATGCGAAGAGCATTACTGTGACTCCCTCCCCCTTCCCCCCCCCATGCTCCAACTCGCTCTCTTAAAGGACTCCCGCGTTTGGGAATAATTCCGCGAAGACCTTAAGCCAGCCGTCCTCCCACCGTCCCTCTTCCCTTCATCCCCCATTCCTCCTCGACCATCCCCTTCGCAAGCTGCACTCCCGCTGAGGTCCGCTCTTTTTTTTACCCGCCGGACTTCCCCCGAGTGGGGGGAGTCAGCGGCGGTCATCCAACATGGTCAAACCTCGCGCCTCCGCCCTCGCCTCCTCCCCGCCGTCACATTCTCCCTTCCGCCGCACTCTCTCCCCATCCGTCCTCCCACACACCCTGCCCAATCATTGGCTCCTACGTCCAGGGATCGTCACCCGTTTCCTCTCCTGTTCTCCCCAATCTACCGCCTCCTAACCCGCGCCCCTCTCCTTTAATCTCTCCGCACTCAAGCGGCCATTAAAAGCACTCGCCACCGGATCCATTGTCGCCCACTCCTTTCATCATCCCGCCTCCAGGCGCCGCTAATCCTTTAGGAATGACCCTTGTGGGATCACCACCATACCACTTTTCCCCGTTTGTGGGCACACGTTCCGTGTGTGTACGTGTAGTACACCACGGTCCTGTCCATAACCCTTCCGTTACGAACAAAACAATTTTCCTTAGAGAAGACGGGGGGGGGGGGGGGGGGGAGAGTTGTATCGGTGCCGATTTCTAAGGTCAACAGTTATTTCTAAGAGACATCTGAAATTTACTGCCTCCAGACGAGGAGAAAGGCAAACCTTTCCCAAGCTATATCCTTAAAAACGAAAACATTCCTGCCGGGATGAATCGATAACCTTTTTTGTTCAAAGTTCCTAAGTTTTACGCTCTGTTTAAACTTTATACGTTAACGGGCAAGAAAGAGAGGAAAAGAAAATATAAGGTTGGCCCCGGGATTTTCATTTATTCATTGATGAATTGAATGATCATTAACTTGTTTAATTATTCTGCGATTCGCAATGGATAACTTTGGCCTCATTTCGTCATCGTTGATATCTGTGACCTCTTCCTTAGCGCCGCATTATTTTGCCATCTTCTTCAAATTTCATGCATAAAGTTCACGGTCAAAATTCCAAATCCTTATATTTTCATGAATTTGGTGTCATCATCGCGTTTATATCCATGATTTTGCATTTTATGCCAGGTGTACCTCAGTACGTGAATTCATATGGCACAGTAAAATATTAAAAAAAACAAGTAACTGACGTATCATATCCAAGGCTGGCTGCAACCCAACGTCGTCTTGTAAGTTGACGGTCAAGTTACCGCCTTAGAGACCGGTCATAAATCTTTTTTATCAAATAATTTGAAATTTAATGACAATATTAAGAGTTCTCTTCGAGCATGAACCGCTCACTTCTTCAGTTTCCACTAGAAACGTTCTTATTTGGAAGGAATAAAATCGCATAAAATTTCTCACTGAAACTGAAGATAACCAACAAAATACTGTTGATTATCAAGTAAAAAATTCAGGCATAAGATCACAATAAAGGATTATTTGTTCGGGTTATTTTTACCTGGAGACTAATAGGTATTCAATATTCTCTTTTTGTGTTAGCTTATTGTCTCCCATCTTGCATCCGCGTATTTCAACTCAATATGCACTCATGGGTGCCATGCTGGCGGCTCTATCTTTGAATTTATGTTCAGACCAACGCCATCATCATTGGAAACATCATTAAGAAATTCCTACACCTACCTTTGTTCGCCTAGAGTAATAGAAATTATTTAATGTGAAATCTCCTTTGCGATGATCTCATGGAAAGAATTTGTTACCTCCGTATGGAGAATCAATATCCTCGTTCATTTGCAATTCTAAAGAGTTTTTGATGTAAACGACGTGCGACTGACACCGTCGACTGTGATTCAGGGCAATTACCCGTTTAATTTAAAGCGTTCTATTTCTTTCTCTCTACTGAACACGTTACGGAGATTTTCTTCATGTGAAGTTTCTACGAGCTCCCATTAGAACCAAATTTTTCTGTCGATGTTATAAGTCGTCTGATTTAATTCCTGAATTCAATAAAATAGCCAATTAATTGTGGTTGAATCCGAAAGAATTCAAAACATTCCCATTGGATGATAATATTTCATTACTTAAAGCAATGTTTTTATATTTATTTAGTAAAATGGGAATGAAAATATTTTCTCCGTTTACTCGAAATGTGTCCGTAAACTCATTAACGTGATATCATTGGTCATCTTATGATTAAATGCATGCATATTGTGGATGCTGTGAAAATCATACATAATGCCGTTGGCCTAATTATTTCAAAGAGATGATTTTTTCATGGTCCCTATCAAGGCTATATGTAAAATCTATGCAAAGTGTCTTGACATGTGTTCAAATATTAATTTATTTTTTCCATCAAGGAAATAGATGAATGTTTCATTGAATACATTTCTATATATCATCCTTTCGTGCGACATATGGTGCAATGCTTGCGTAATGTTTTTGATGTGACTGATAGCGATGATTAATTTAAGTAGAAAAAATGTTTTTTGAGTTTTTATCAGTAATGCGAATTCTCAGATAAATTTAAATAATTTAATGTAAACTCCATAGACTTACGAATGAAGAAATTAAGTTTTATCATCGAAGAATAGTCAGAAAAAACCTGACAGTCGTTTTTGAAATTTCAGCCACAGTTTCAGTAATCTTTATAACGAAATTACTTTTTACCGCTTAATAAAGCGTTAGAATTATCGAATTTTTCCACTTGAAGCTGGTAACGAATGTTAAAGATACCTGAGATCACAAGGAGAGTAGCATATTATATATTTTATTCATGCTGCACAACATTTGCATACAAATTTTCATTATTAAATCCACCACAATCGAATAATAGCACATATTTTCTTTCTTTATTGGCAGTAATGAATTGTACAATACAACAACAACTGCATTCGTGTTTGGAACTCAGTGGAAAATGAAGTGATAATTTATGCTTGCAGCACCGGACCAGAAAAATCTATTTAAATGTAAGCGCATATTGGAAAAAATATAATAGAATGTATTGAAGAGATAAAATAGAGATATGACTTCACTTTATATAAACCAAATTTAGAATACGAAAATGTTGGGAAAGAATACGTTAATGAAGGAATTGGAAAATTTTCAGAGAAAATTCGCCAGATTTATAGAATTGTCAACAGGAATAGGCTAAACGTGACGGTTATGTTGTAGTAATTTGGATGTGAGTTTCTTGATTCACAATAACAGCAGGAAAGATAGAGTTATAGAAAGGTAAAGGATCCCGGAGTTTTCTTGCGACACAGAGTGAATTATTGGCACCAAATTACTCGTATATTGGTTAATTCGACCTCCGAGATAAAATAATAGAGATGTACAGCATCGCCGACGGGTTCGTGTACTCATTCTTAACTCGCACATTACGTGATAATAGCAAAATCGAACTCAAACAACCGAATATGTTTTTTACCCATATCTATAAACTACCCCGGAAGGAGTCGCAAGGACGTGTGGCCGCGGGTTTTAGGTCACCAGCCACACGGCTTCTAATCTAATACTTCCACAAACAAGTGGAACCACATGAGCCGCCCAAAAGGCAGGCACACAAAAGGCGGACAACTAAACGCAACATCCAATTAACGTCTGGTGCTTTCCCAGCGTATCTGCTGAAGTTACTGAAGCTGCTGTTGATGAAGTTTTCTAGGGTCTTCCACGGGGTCAGGGGTTCCATGTTAACCGACGTTTCGATTCTCGACTTGAGCATCGAAACGTCGGCCAACATGGAACCCCTGACCAGGTGGAAGACCCGAGAAAACTTCATCATTATCCAATTTTAATGCATATGACGAATATTGCATGATATTCGCCATATGCATTACGATTTCTATGTCGTTGGTAACTACTCCACTGGCCACGAAGAAGGCAAAAAAGGAAACTTGTTAAA
Organism: Hetaerina americana; assembly: GCF_022747635.1. Classification (NCBI taxonomy): domain Eukaryota; kingdom Metazoa; phylum Arthropoda; class Insecta; order Odonata; family Calopterygidae; genus Hetaerina; species Hetaerina americana. The sequence goes on along the minus strand of NW_027286897.1, from coordinate 2,942,758 downwards.
TAAGTTAACTTAAAGACAAATATTAACTCATTATGTCAATTAATTCATCATGTATGTAAGCACGTGTGAATGTGTATGCGAGATAATATATATTCAAACGTATGTATATATTATGCAGCATTGAGGTCGGAAATGAAAGTTTTCAGGGAATCGGTACCATGTGGCCAGAGAAGGAAAATATCATCAATGTATCTAAGCCACAATAGAGGTTTCAGGGGTTGTTTTAACAGGATTTTTTCTCTGCAAGACCAAGAAAGAGGTTTGCTTATGAAGGGCTGAACCTACTGCCTATGGCACAATTGCAAGAAGAATTAATCGTTAAAGGAGAGGGAATTACGGGTGGGGATGAATTCGGAAAGGCCAAGGAGAAAATCTGTACTGGGTATGTGTGGCTCAGGACGTTGGGAGAGGTAGTGTTGGAGAGCGGAGAGACCTTCTGAAAAAAATATATATACTACCTTGATCAAAAATTTCCCGGAATTTATTCAGAAAATTAAAAATACAAGTTTATTCATCTAAATCTATATTGTCCCCTTCAAAGTAATCCCCATCGACTGCAACACACTTATGCCAGCGCTTGATCCAATCCTCGAAACATTTTTTATATTCGGTTTTCGGTATGTCCATCAGTGCTTCCTGCGATTTTTCCATTACTTCCTCTCGGCTGCTAAAACGCGTTCCCCGTAATGGTTTTTTAACTCGATTGAACAGAAAGAAGTCACAGGGAGCCAAATCAGGTGAATTCGGTGGCTGTTGGATGGTATTTGTTGCATTTTTCGTCAAAAAATTACGAATAATGATAGCACTGTGCGACGGTGCGTTATCATGGTGCAAAATCCACGAGTTTTCTGCCCACATTTCTGGTCTCTTTCGGCGAATTGCTTCACGCAAATGTCTCATAACGCCCAAATAATACTCTTTGTTTACTGTCTGGCCTTCTGGCAAAAATTCATGATGCACTACACCGTTGTAATCCATGAAAACCGTCAGCATTGCCTTCTTTTTTGACTGAAAACGACGTGGTTTTTTTGGTCTCGGCTCATTTGGTGAACGCCATTCACTTGCCTGATGTCTGGATTGCGTGTCGTACTCATAAACCCACGTCTCGTCTCCAGTAATGATCCTTTTGATGAATGTGGGATCGGATTCAGCCTCGCAAATCATGTCTTTTGCGACGTCAACACGGTCTCTTTTTTGCATGAAATTGAGGTACTTTGCTGCTACACGACGGAAACCCAAATCATTAACCACAATGTCTTGGGCGGATCCATAGGCAATGTTCAAGTCCTCCGCTATTTCTCTGATGGTTAATTTGCGGTTATTGACCAACATTTCTTTTACTTTATCAATTTTTTCACCGACTTTCGATGTCGATGGTCTGCCACTGCGTTCATCATCTTCGATTGACTCACGACCACTTCTGAACCGCTCGTGCCACTGGTAAACGACCGTTTTTTTTAGAGAATCGTTGCCGAAACACTTTTCCAACATTTCCAACGTCCGTGCGCCACTAAATCCGTTTTTTACGCAAAATTTAATACAAGTTCGTTGTTGCAAATTTAAATCCATTTCTGCAATTGTAAAAAATCGCCAACACACACAGAGATAGATGTACTCTTGGCTACGTAACTTTTGCAAATGTCAAGTTATGACTCTAAGATTTAAAGGGAATATCAACAACAGATGTACCACTTTAACAAAAAAAACAGAACTCAAATCGGAACGATGGGAGCGCCACACGGTGGTTATTCCGGGAACTTTTTGATCAAGGTTATTCGCAATGATTGGTCTATTTATTCCGTAGTTGATGTGAGTCATAGCAGTTACTATCTCTAATTGTTTTCGGGAAAATGGACATCTGAAACATATCCGATCTACAATCTTTCTCTCAGATCTAAAATAAAAGATCGTGTTTTCCATAGTAATTTTAGATTTTTAAAATGTACTCAACGTCTTCGAAAATCTGATTGGTCTCAAATTTACTTAAGAGATTCAGCCTACAAATTGATCTTCATTTTTAGTGCGGGTCCCCCCCCCCAAATATTGCAATAATTTTATGACACTGCTTTCTTTGCCATACTGTTTGACAAATCTCTCTTTCCTATTCTGCACACGCTCTCTTTTATTAAATATGCTTCATGAGGATCCTACATGCTAGGTGTATACCCCAGGTGAGATCTAACATGCGAGAAGTAATATCGCTCTTTCACTTTTTCATCGCATATTCCCAGAACCCTCTTGACGAAAACTAATATTCATTTCTTTTCTCCTCATGACTGTTGCATATGCTTCCCTAATGAGAAATCATGGGTATAAGTGATACCTATATATTTTGTAGATTCTATGGCTGTTAGTCCGCTATTTTTAAATGCTTTAAGCGATTTGAGAGGAATTTCTTCACCAGTAGTACTACATTCGTGCATATTACTAATTTACTCATTTTTTAAGATTTAATTCTAACTGCCATGCCTTGCACCATTCCTGAATAGCTTTAAGGTCAATTTCCAATGTTTTGTAAGCACGGACAGGAATTTCATCGGGACCGGGAGACTTGTTGGATTTGAGTGTTTCCAACCGACGTAGTATTTCATGACACGATATTGATTTCATTCATCTCATGTTGGTATTGACGAGATGATTTCATATTAGTTTTTTTTGACATGGATTAACTTCACTTTTGAAGGAATTCAGTAAATTAGCTTTTTCTTAGCTGGATATTAATGTTTGCCTTTTTCTTGTCTTTTATTAAGGGTACCGAAGGCATACATCCTTTAACTTCTTTCAAAGTCGACCGGAAAGCTTGGGATTTTCGTCCATTGAAACCCCTAAAATTGTATTCTTTATATCAGCCAGGGCTTTCCGAAGGCTGCTTTTGCCAAGGACTTAGACTTGATGTAATTTTCTTATAACTTAGTATGGTCACAAATAAGAAATTCTCCTCCAGAGGTTTTCGATTTCCATAAGACACCCTTTGTCACATTAGCGATTTCCGCACTTCTGCATTATACCATCCATGATCTGCATTTAATCTTTTTTATTTGCTAGGAATCATCTTTTCATAAATTGAGACCAACCACACATTTAAAAAATCCATAATTATTTGGTATCGAGGAAGTATATCCCCATCGCCTCAACTTCTCATTCGTAAATTTATTCTCTGAATTTCGGCAATCGAACCATTAGATCACTTCTTATATTATCATAATCAGCCCTATTGAAATAGTAAATTGTTCTCCTACGGATTGAATAATTTTCTGTACCGAAGGAGAATTTAGCGTGTACAGCCATCTGATCACTGATACCCTTTGACTTAACTACATTCAAAACCTTCTCAGCCAAGTTTGTTCTAAAAGATCAAGAATAGATTTGCCACTGTTCGGGGATGTCACTAATTGATTCGGGGAGTTGTAAGCAAATTGGCCCAAAAGCGAGTCGCAGGGTTTTCCTCTTTCCCGCCTGTTTTGAAATTGTAAACGCTTCAATTTCTCAAGGGAAGATTGAAATCTTCACCGATCATCGCATTACCTTCATTGCATCCAGATTCGATTTTTTGAATCTGCTTTCTAGTTCCAGTACTGAGTAATGATTTGCCTTAGTGGGCCTGCAATAAGTGCAAAATAGATCATTTATGTCAGCGGCTTTTTAATGGAGTACCTAATACTATCCGGAAATGCTATTGATTCAGCTACACATTTGTATGTGTATGATAGTTGCCAGTATTTGCATGTGTGTAATTTAAAATGGGTTTTCATGAATATATACGACTCTTTGGGTGTGAATTGGCCTGCTCTTGTTTGTTTTGCATGTAACTGTACTCTGTTTTAGTAGAATTCCTTTTTGCCTTTGCAATTTGGCAATTTTATGGCACAGTTCCAGTCTTGACATAATAGCTGCTCGACGACCAGCCAGGTGATCGATAGCTTTAAAATTAATCTACATCTACATTTACATAATACCCCGCAAGCCACCGCACGGGCGTGTGGCGGGGCGTGTTAGGTCGACACCCGTAAAAAGGAACAATACCACCTGCGAAATCAACATAATGGAACGCCACACACTCATGCAAAAATCCTGTCATGCAACATTCATGTAGACACATATACCATAAACCAACAAACAACTGCACCCCTGGATGCAGAACGTGTTGTGGCGAAATTGTGGGTGTAGGTAAATTGTCCAATGAATTTAAGTCCAATCTGAATGATACTCTGAATAAATAATGTCAAATTAATTTATTATTACTTTCATGAACATATTCATAGCTCTTCCACAAAGATGATATATGATCGCCTGGGATTTTCCGCCGACAGTGTTACACCTGAATCTACCTGGTAACGTGCCACAATTAGAGTATGCTTGCTGTGGATACACCCCCTGCCATACACCCTTATGGTTACTTGCTGGGGGTTTTGTAGACGTAGATGAACAGGATGAGTCAACGCTAGGTATGCAGTATCAAAATTAAGTTTTGTTAACTATTAACTACCAATAAAAATGCACAATATTTCAATTTATGGCGGTATAGCAACCACAGTCACGACAGTGTATGGTGCAAAATTCTTCTCAAATAGGGGAGGTATTTCTAGAACGATGCTATACATGCAGCATGCGAATATCCATCAACTCAGTAGCGTGAGTGGATGATTAAAAGAAGTTAGTTTGGAAAGTGCATTAGACAGAAGGTTGGATTGCAGACGGATTCCATATATACATTTTTAAAAGAAATTTTATTTCGTGAAGATGCTAAAAACATATTTAACTTCTATTACTACGAGAGATGAGAAAAATATAACAAAGGATATAATCGTTAAAACGACAGGTTTAGTTTCATTTATAAACGAAAGTTAAAGGAACAGAATACTTTTCAACGAAATCAATTAATTGCTAACACCTGGCAACATAGTTTGTATGTATTCTTATACTAATTTATAGTTATTTCATTTTTACGATTACTAAGAGCTCGCCTCGCTTGCGTAGACAGTATTTCAACTTAAACCCCTGCAGTACATGCAAAGATAGTAATAAAATCTCTTTTCGTCTTTTGAATGTGCAACTTCTCCGCTATCCATTAACTGTTAACATTAAGTTAGTGTAAATTAATTTATTTTTATTGCGGATGCCTTTTGTGAAAACACCTGCTGTCGCACAGCGTAGGCGGTGGCTCCCAGGGTACCGCGTAGGCGCGGGTGTACCTCAAAGCGCTTCGTGAAGTTCCCGCGCCTGGCCTGTGGGTATTACCTAGGAAACGCCCGTCCCAACCCTTTGTTTTTCCCTCTTGTTTGTTCTCATCCACGGTGTCAGTGAACTTAGCTTGCACCAAACTTCCAGTCATTGCCCTCGCTTACCCCTTTCTTGAGAGAGTCCGCACCCCCGTTGAGAGGCAGAGTGTACGAGTAGAATGGAGACCGGTAGGAGCATAGTTAAGGCACAGGGAAACCAGGGCAATGGGGCTACCTGAAGCACCCGCGGAAAACATTCCCTTGACCTCTTACAACTGTGTTCTTTGCTTACTGAGGCTCTTCCCACTACTAAGAAATACGCTCACTCCCGTGCCCCTCCTAACACTCTTGTCTTTTTTCCTTTTCCAGACTAAATCCAGGCAAACCACACCCCGACAGGTGCCTTATCTCTTCCTGGACTCGCTCACGTCCCTCGTTCCTATTCAAATCCCTTTTGAATACCGGATCTCCTGCGAGGCGAGTTCTCGGTAAAAAGGTCCCTTTTTGAAAACACTTCGCTCGCTTCAGTTCTTTCCCCTTTCCGTACTCCTACCACCACCACCTACTTCCATCCCCCTTTCTTAATACCAGCTACTTAAAGCTGTCTTCCTTCCTCCTTATGTCTCCGGAACCTGCCTTCCATCTCCGACACCTCCTTCGCGAGCCAGGCTCAATCAATTGTTCCAAGCCCATCGAGGTGGTCTCTCTTAAAGCTACTTATATGTACCCTAAGTCATTTACTTCTCCAATTTACCAGATCGCCTGCTTCTATCCTATGGCTCCTTTTAAAGACTAGGCACCTGATCCTTACGTTTATGGGAGTTTCCCACGGGTAGTGTCATTTCTGGAAAAGGGACGAATTTATCACGAATTGGAAAGAATCGTTCTTAGGCTAGTCACGAATTGGCCCTCGACTCTGCATTCATTGAATTTGCTGGAAAATATTTACACCGATGATCGTATGGAATGTTAATTTTATTTTATATATTTTTATTTTATGTCTATTAATTTGGAAATAGAACCATATACCGCGATAACTTGCCACCTTAAAGTAAAGTTAATGCATTGTTAATACTTAAAGGTTTAATACTTATCGAGGAGTTAATTGACTTTCAAATTTAGGTTTTCAAGATTGGCCTCGGGTGAGAAAACGGATTATTGATCTACAGTTCGAAGTCAGGAAATATCAATTATTGGAAACATCAATGAAATATATCATCGGCGTGTGGAATTCACACATCACGGTAGGAGGGCCTATATTTTTGTCTGTCTCCACTATTACTAACTTTCATACTTCATCATTTACGTCCGTGCGACTTTAACAAACGTGTTATATACTACCTTGATCAAAAAGTTCCCGGAATAACCACCGTGTGGCGCTCCCATCGTTCCGATTTGAGTTCTGTTTTTTTTGTTAAAGTGGTACATCTGTTGTTGATATTCCCTTTAAATCTTAGTGTCATAACTTGACATTTGCAAAAGTTACGTAGCCAAGAGTACATCTATCTCTGTGTGTGTTGGCGATTTTTTACAATTGCAGAAATGGATTTAAATTTGCAACAACGAACTTGTATTAAATTTTGCGTAAAAAACGGATTTAGTGGCGCACGGACGTTGGAAATGTTGGAAAAGTGTTTCGGCAACGATTCTCTAAAAAAAACGGTCGTTTACCAGTGGCACGAGCGGTTCAGAAGTGGTCGTGAGTCAATCGAAGATGATGAACGCAGTGGCAGACCATCGACATCGAAAGTCGGTGAAAAAATTGATAAAGTAAAAGAAATGTTGGTCAATAACCGCAAATTAACCATCAGAGAAATAGCGGAGGACTTGAACATTGCCTATGGATCCGCCCAAGACATTGTGGTTAATGATTTGGGTTTCCGTCGTGTAGCAGCAAAGTACCTCAATTTCATGCAAAAAAGAGACCGTGTTGACGTCGCAAAAGACATGATTTGCGAGGCTGAATCCGATCCCACATTCATCAAAAGGATCATTACTGGAGACGAGACGTGGGTTTATGAGTACGACACGCAATCCAGACATCAGGCAAGTGAATGGCGTTCACCAAATGAGCCGAGACCAAAAAAACCACGTCGTTTTCAGTCAAAAAAGAAGGCAATGCTGACGGTTTTCATGGATTACAACGGTGTAGTGCATCATGAATTTTTGCCAGAAGGCCAGACAGTAAACAAAGAGTATTATTTGGGCGTTATGAGACGTTTGCGTGAAGCAATTCGCCGAAAGAGACCAGAAATGTGGGCAGAAAACTCGTGGATTTTGCACCATGATAACGCACCGTCGCACAGTGCTATCATTATTCGTAATTTTTTGACGAAAAATGCAACAAATACCATCCAACAGCCACCGAATTCACCTGATTTGGCTCCCTGTGACTTCTTTCTGTTCAATCGAGTTAAAAAACCATTACGGGGAACGCGTTTTAGCAGCCGAGAGGAAGTAATGGAAAAATCGCAGGAAGCACTGATGGACATACCGAAAACCGAATATAAAAAATGTTTCGAGGATTGGATCAAGCGCTGGCATAAGTGTGTTGCAGTCGATGGGGATTACTTTGAAGGGGACAATATAGATTTAGATGAATAAACTTGTATTTTTAATTTTCTGAATAAATTCCGGGAAATTTTTGATCAAGGTAGTATATATATATATATATATAATGTAATAATGTATATAATGTATAACACTTAGCACTAGTGGACACAGACAAAAACACAGAAACACGCAAAAAAGACTCACTATTTTTCGAATTTTCGGTGGTCGTTGCCACCTTTATCAAGGAAGAGAGGGACAGAACTGAAGGGAATACGAGGGCTGGAGCGATGGATGGAAGGGAAAGGTGGGGAGAGAATTCCACAAGTTGCACAACATACTTCCAGGGCTTAGAATCTATACGATCAATCCTAAAAGACCTCTACCCTATCCTAAAAAATCATAATGCCACCGCCAACCTTTTTCCCAAATGCCCCTCAGTTACTTTCAAACGCCCCGCCAACCTATCCGATCTCCTCAAGTCAACAAATCCACTCCTTAAATCCCCAACCCATCCTAAAACCACTCCAACTCCATGCAATAAACCCAGATGCAAAACATGCCCTATTTTCAAAACCAAAATCCCATCCCTCTCCCACCCGCTTTTTAACTCTCTCCCACCAATTCCCTCCTCTACTTGCACATCTAGCAATGTAGTTTACCTGCTGAAGTGCCAACTTTGCCCTGCCTATTATATTGGGCAGACCACCACACCCCTCAATATCAGAATCAACAACCACCGAGCCTCATGCAAAAACTCTTCCTTAATTGATATGCTCCCTATCCCCAAACACGCCTCCGAACACAACACTCCCTTTGATAAATGCTATAGTGTATCCATCATAGCATCCCTCCCACCCTCTGATCCTCCACTGAAACTCAAGACATTAGAGCAATCCTTCATCTGGCTCTTGGAGTCCTGGAACTGGCCAGGATTCAATATTAGGCCCTAATTACCCTGCTCTAATTATATTTTAATCCCCCTTCCACCCCCATCACCTTCTACATTTTCCCCACCCTTCTAACGCTGCCCCTCCAAACCCGTCCCTTCGGAATTCTCTCCCCACCTTCCCCTTCCTTTCATCGCTCCAGCCCTCGTATTCCCTTCAGTTCTGTCCATCTCTTCCTTGATAAAGGTGGCAACGACCACCGAAAATTCGAAAAATAGTGAGTCTCTTTTTTGTGTGTTTCTGTTTTTTTGTCTGTGTCCACTAGTGCTAAGTGTTATACATTATTATTCACGTCCGTGAGATTTTAAAAAAGTGTTATATATATATATATATATATATATATATATATATATATATATATACATTCAAACACGAAATCCCGCCAAACGGCGAATAAATACTCATATATACAGAAACAGATATAAGGAAAAGGGGATAGGAACACATATAAAGGACGAACACAATAGAGGTGGGGAAGGCGGAATCGAACGGATCACAAGAGCAAAAATATTTCCTCAACCGGGACTCGAACACCGGATCTTTCCACTTGCCGGGCGGATGCTCTTAACCACTTGAGCTATGATATAAATTATTTTATTCGGCTCAGAATATTACAGAGTTTGTTAGCATTATGCATAATATCAGGTCACAGATTATGGGTATATCATGTTTTTCTTTAGTATAAGTGTATACATGGATACATACATGATACATATACCCCACATACATATCCACTTGTACATACATACGCACACATGCACATCCACACGCACATACATAAGCATATGCATACAGACGCATACTCGTACATTTGACCATTAACATTCAGAAAGAAAAAAGAAAGGAAGACAAGGTCCACAGATATTAGGAGGGAGATTTTAGCTAGCAAAGGAAAATTATGTATTGTAAGAAATTATCAATGGCAGGGTTGAAATTATCGATTCAATCAGTCATTCAGAAAAAAAAAACTCTTCAACGATGGACGAAATGTGTCCGGCACCGGGTGGCTACCGGACATCACTTCCCAGAGTTCTGATCGTGGCTAGCGTCGCTCCGGTCGCGACTCGACCCCGGGCGACGAGTGCTTCGCCGTTTCCCGGGACGCCTCGTCCAACGGGTCGACGAGCGAGGACGCGGCATTTCGCCACATCCCTCCCCCCCGGCCTCGTCCGAAGAGGAAGAGCCAGCCGTGGTCTCCACGAAGACCGGGTAACTCGGCAGCGTTCCACAGGGGGCCTTCTTCGAAGGAGCACCGCTGGGGGCCGCCAAGGGGCAGGAGGTACCCTCGGGGTGGGTCGGAGTGGCGGGCTGGGGCTCATCTGCGGAAGGGTTGTGGTCGGGAAAAATCAGGGGCGATAGTTGCTTGTGGTCCGTATCTTGAGAAGCGCTGGGAAGATCGTCGACACCTTGGCTGTCCTTAATGGGGAAAGAAGATGGGGTATGTGGGATTTTTGACTTTGGGAAACTTGTATGCGGGTCGACTTCCGGGGTCGGTGACGCTTCCTTTACAGTCAATGATAAAGGGGTCGAGGGATGAGCTGTTGGGGACGGGAAAACATCGCAATCAGATGCATCCTCCTCACCTGTCACCAGAGGTTCTCGGGGTGTTTGAAACCCGTGATGCAAGGATTGCGTAGCGAGGGCGTCGATGGCGTGAGCGTGGGGAGGGGGGGCGAAAGACCATCCCTCCTCATTTGACGAGCTCACGGAGACGGGGGCTGGAGGTCGTGTGATATTAGGCGAGGTGGTAGGTACGTGAGCCATTTGTAGATCGGTATTCGAGACCAGGAGCTTGGGTTTGTCTGTCCTCTTCTTTTTCGGTTCCCTTTCCTCTGTTGACGATTTTCGCTCCCGCTGACATTTCCCTCCAATTGAAGGGAGATGCGGGGGACCGACGGGAGCAGCCGGGGCCGCACCCTCGATGAGTAGAAGCGACCGCGCTCTCTCCTCCACAGCCACTTCGGGCTCGTCCATCTCCACGGCGGCGTTAGGGTTGGAGGGCATCGTCGTTGCCTCCACATAGCTCTTACCTCCCTGGTTCCGAGGGCAGATCTTGCGCTCGTGGCCTTCTTGGTTACAGCGGGCACAAGTGCGGCGCTGACCCTCATAGATGATGATGGCCCGGTTGCCGCCGATGTGGAGGTACGAGGGGATATTTCTCTCGACCGTCATCCGCACAACCCTGGTGCCAGTAAGCACCCGCGCCATCTTGTCTCCCTCCCACCTGTTCTCCCACGAGCGATGGATTTTACCAAAGCGTTGGAGCTCGCCTGTTATGTCTTCCAATGGGGTCTCCACGGGGAGACAAAGAACCCTGACATTACACGGGCTGCCGGAAGTCTCGTCAATTGTTATTGTCGTCCTCTGGTCACTTAAAGACGGAAACGGTAGTTTCCGCGGAGTATTGTCTAAAATCCTTGTCATTGTACCTTCGGTTGCCAACTTCAGGAATATCAAATGGCGATTGTATCCAAATTGGATCGCCACTATCTCTTCGGGTGTGAGGCCCAGCGACTCTAACGTGAAGAGGTGGACCTCCAACGGGGTAGGGGGCTTCGCCTTCTCGTCAACTTGCAAGGCGAGCGTGTTTAAGCGGCGCACAGCCATTTGAAGAAATCAAATTCAGCACACTAGCATGACGAAGGAAAGCGCAACAAAAAAAACGAGCACTTTAAAGGGAAATAAAACACTCACGAACGCTCCCTCCCCGCCACACGCACCCGGCGGTAGCAAACAAAAGGAGCCTAAGCTCTACACCAGGATTCAAGGTCAGTCTTGATCCACTAAACAAAACAAAAGTACGGCCTTCCCGGCGGAAGAAGTCGAGAGTCAAACTGCACGCTTCTTGATGAACTAGGCGGTCAACCGCCGCTCGAAACAAAACACGATCGGAACCTCGATTTCCGAGAGAGTCCGGCAGTGCCGCTCTCCAAACCCCGGCGGCCGAAGCCTCGGACGCCGGCGATTTTAGACACTCGGTGAGCACAGGCACGTCCTGCTGTCAAGGCAGCTATCGAGGAAACGTAATTTACCCTGAGATCCGTGGGTCTAATATGTCGCCAAGCGCCCCGATTCTTTAGCCAAGAGATGGCGTTAGGGGGCGGTTTATTTATTATGTATATTATATATATATATATATATATATATATATATATATACTACCTTGACCAAAAAGTTCCCGGAATAACCACCGTGTGGCGCTCCCATCGTTCCGATTTGAGTTCTGTTTTTTTTTGTTAAATTGGTACATCTGTTGTTGATATTCCCTTTAAATCTTAGTGTCATAACTTGACATTTGCAAAAGTTACGGTCGGTTTTCGGTATGTCCATCAGTGCTTCCTGCGATTTTTCCATTACTTCCTCTCGGCTGCTAAAACGCGTTCCCCGTAATGGTTTTTTAACTCGATTGAACAGAAAGAAGTCACAGGGAGCCAAATCAGGTGAATTCGGTGGCTGTTGGATGGTATTTGTTGCATTTTTCGTCAAAAAATTACGAATAATGATAGCACTGTGCGACGGTGCGTTATCATGGTGCAAAATCCACGAGTTTTCTGCCCACATTTCTGGTCTCTTTCGGCGAATTGCTTCACGCAAACGTCTCATAACGCCCAAATAATACTCTTTGTTTACTGTCTGGCCTTCTGGCAAAAATTCATGATGCACTACACCGTTGTAATCCATGAAAACCGTCAGCATTGCCTTCTTTTTTGACTGAAAACGACGTGGTTTTTTTGGTCTCGGCTCATTTGGTGAACGCCATTCACTTGCCTGATGTCTGGATTGCGTGTCGTACTCATAAACCCACGTCTCGTCTCCAGTAATGATCCTTTTGATGAATGTGGGATCGGATTCAGCCTCGCAAATCATGTCTTTTGCGACGTCAACACGGTCTCTTTTTTGCATGAAATTGAGGTACTTTGCTGCTACACGACGGAAACCCAAATCATTAACCACAATGTCTTGGGCGGATCCATAGGCAATGTTCAAGTCCTCCGCTATTTCTCTGATGGTTAATTTGCGGTTATTGACCAACATTTCTTTTACTTTATCAATTTTTTCACCGACTTTCGATGTCGATGGTCTGCCACTGCGTTCATCATCTTCGATTGACTCACGACCACTTCTGAACCGCTCGTGCCACTGGTAAACGACCGTTTTTTTTAGAGAATCGTTGCCGAAACACTTTTCCAACATTTCCAACGTCCGTGCGCCACTAAATCCGTTTTTTACGCAAAATTTAATACAAGTTCGTTGTTGCAAATTTAAATCCATTTCTGCAATTGTAAAAAATCGCCAACACACACAGAGATAGATGTACTCTTGGCTACGTAACTTTTGCAAATGTCAATTTATGACACTAAGATTTAAAGGGAATATCAACAACAGATGTACCAATTTAACAAAAAAAACAGAACTCAAATCGGAACGATAAGAGCGCCACACGGTGGTTATTCCGGGAACTTTTTGATTAAGGTAGTATATATATATACAGGGTTCGTCCGGAAAATAAGTGTACTGAGCTCAGGAAAAAAAATTTATTACACTTTTACATATCTTAAGCTAATATTCCTCAAAATAGGACCCTTGTGAGTCGATACACTTGTTCCAGCGGCGTTCCCATTCCTGGAACGCTCCCGCGAAGGCATCATCGGGAACCTCTCGAAGACACGTCGTCACGGCCTCTTTGATGGCGTCCAAAGTCCCGTATCGCGTTCCTTTCAAACTCCTCTTTATCTTCGGGAACAGAAAGAAGTCCGGTGGTGCCAAGTCCGGGCTGTAGGGCGGGTGCGGCAGCGTTGCCACGCCGTGCTTGGCCAAGAAGTCCGACACGACAAGCGCGGTGTGAGACGGCGCATTGTCGTGATGCAGCCGCCAGAGGTTTTTGATCGCTGGCCGGACGCGGGCGACTCGTTTTCGAAGCCTGTCGAGCACTTGGACGTAAAATGCAGCATTTACAGTTTGTCGTTCAGGTACAAATTCGTAGTGGACGACTCCCCTTTTGTCAAAAAAGACAATGAGCATCGCCTTGGTCCGAGATCTGCTCATGCGAGCTTTCTTTTGACGGGGTGATGATGGGGTGTGCCACTCCGCACTTTGTCTCTTCGACTCCGGGTCGTACTCAAAGATCCGCGTCTCGTGCCCAGAAACAACGTTCTCTAAAAAATGTGGATCATTTTTGCAGTGATCCGCAAGTTGTGTCGCGATTTCCAAACGATTGAGTCTTTGATCATCACTGAGCACTTTCGAAACCAACTTTGCACAAATTTTTCGCATCTGTAATTGCTCCCTAATAATCTCGTGCACTTTTGTTTTTGGCACATTACACTGCTCTGCTATCATCCGAACACTAAGACGACGATCAGAGTTCAGTACATCGCGAACTTTTCGCACATTTTCGTCGGTGAGTGTCGTTGATGGGCGTCCAGGCCGTGGTTCGTCGTCGACCTCTTCTCTGCCCTCCACGAACATCTTGTGCCACCGAAAGATCATGTTTCTGGACATGGCTGACTCCCCGTAAGCCTGGTTAATCATACCGACAGTTTCGGTAGACGATTTCCCAAGCTTTACCGCAAATTTGATGGAATAACGCTGCTCCAAAAACTTCGGCATCGCGTTCCGTGACGTGGGTCGAGCGTGGAGGTTCGCGTTAACAGAGCTCCTCACTACACCACAGCTCAGAGCCGACTGCCTTTTTCAGCGTCGCTTGCCAACATACCCCCATCCAATCGCAGCCCGTCAGAGCGGTGCTGGGCGTGCCTGGAGCGGCGGGAAAAAATCAGTACACTTATTTTCCGGACGAACCCTGTGTATATATATATATATATATATATATATATATATATATATACATATATATATATATCTATCTATATATACATATATATGTATAGACGATTTCGTCGACGTAACATGGAAGTACCGAATAATAAATTGGACAGCAACAAACAATATAGAAACACATAAAATGATCACTCACATTTTTCTATATATATATATATATATATATATATATATAACGATTGTACGGAAAAACTCACACGAGCGGCACAATAAAGGGCTGACACAATATAACACAAATAGAATAGATTCTCTCTATTCTATTTGTGTTATATTGTGTCAGCCCATTATTATATATATATATATATATATATATATATATATATATACATACATACATATATATATAGTATATATATATATATATATATATATATAGTATATATATATATATACATACATATATATAGTATATATATATATATATATATATATATATATATATATATATATATATATACAGGGTCCGTACAATAAGTATTAAGACTGGCTCCAAAAATCAAAATTTTTTGCAGTTATCATTATAATTACTAAATAGTCTTCAAAATACATTCCTCCTGCATTGATACACTTAGTTCGGCGAGTCTACCACTCGTCAAAAGTCCGATGGAAGTCGGTTTTCGGAATACTGTGTAGAGCCTTTGTCGTCGCCTCTTGAGCCGCCTCGATAGAGTCGAACCGATATCCTTTGAGCTCCTTTTGAACTATCCCTTGAGTTAATAACGTAGTCGAGAAAATCTTCATCTTCCTGGACGCAGTCCAAAATTTCTTGCGAAATTTCCACCCGCCTCAGTTTTTGTTTCTCGCTCAAGACTTTCGGTACCAGTTTCGCGCACGCTTTCCTCATCGCAAGATCCTCTGTTCCAATGATGTGGATGGGTCTGACTGAAAGGCCAGTCTCCTCACTGATAAAGGTGATGGTTAAACACCTGTCAGAGTCCCAAACTTTTTTCAGTTTGGCCACCTGAGCGGTTCGAGCGGTCGTCGGGCGTCCGACGCGGTGCTCATCTTCGACGAGCTCTCGGCCTTCCTGAAACATTTTGTGCCACTCAAAAACTCTTGTACGCCTTAAGGCATCATCCCCATAAGCCTGTTAAATGATTTCAAGGGTCTCCGACTTGGAATTCCCGGGTTTAACGCAAAACGTTACGGCGTAGCGACGCTCGACAGTGCGCTCCATGCTGGCACGACGACACCACAAACAATCATACGGTCACAAAAATCCACTTCCTGTCTCAACGCATGCCCGGAGGCGACTGAACTAAAGTGCGCCTGAGTGGTGGGGGATCCCTCTACCTATATATAGATATATATATATATATATATATATATATATATATATATATATATATATATATATATATATATATATATATATATATATACTGAGCTAAGTCTCTTCTTTCCCCATGGAAGGTGGTGTAGCCACCGAAAATTTGGGATACTCGTGAGGGTCATTTTTATGTGGTAATCTGTGTTTATGTTGACTAGCGACATCTCGCACCTTCGTTTAAATTATTACTTTTTCTTACCTGATATACATGAGGTTTTTTATTCACCTGATGATGCATATCAGGTTCATAGAGAATTGAATACCAGGTCGTAATTTATCTGTGCAATATTGTAGTCTGTATAGAATTACAGTAACAGATTTAATGGAATACTGCAGTTTTAATGAAAAATAAGACCCATTTATTTCAGAAAACTAACTGCCATCACTAAATTCCCACGGACTCCCCTGACCTAGCATATTTATCTTTCTTCTCTGCCCTGATATACCTTTCGATTATTTTATTGCTTATTTTTGCATTATCCATATAATGCCTCTGGGGTATTCGGTTTACTGCGTTGTTTAAATGAGCTACGCAACATTACATAAAAAATTTTTGTATGCCTTTCGCGTGCCACTTCACAAAATAATATCCAACCAAGGCGGACGGAGAGAAATATTTCATTCCTACTAAAGGGGACAGGGTTTCAGTCCATTTTAGTCAATCCCTTTTTCAACCTTCAAAACGCTTTACTTTGGCACACGGTTCTCATCGACCAGGAAATATTTTCCCCGATGCCCGCCACTCGTTAGCACGAAGCCAGTTTTGTGGGAGCCATCCATGGCCATTGGGATATTTTGTCCTTGAATCGGACGGGGTGCAGACCAATTGTGTTTACTCGCAACCTCCTTATCTGACTGACCTCATACTTTCTCTTCCCGATTACCTTCCTCTTCCACACGTTTGTTTCGCTTCCACACATTGTGTTTCCCCAATATATTCAGACGCGTGGCATATTGCCGAAGGTTGGACCCTAAATTTTTTGCTGGTGGGTCGATGTCACGTGGGTTTTGCGATGGGAAGCCGAAGGGTGGTGAAGTGGAGTTGGAGCTTAGTGAGGTGTTTCAGATTGGACTCAAATGGCCTCAGGCCCAAGTGACCATCCAAGCGATAATGATTGACTCAAAAACCATAGGCAGACAGGAGACCATCATCTATCCTTTGTGAACATGATTATAGAAGACTTTTCCATGCATCCCCAAAAACCCCAAGCACAACGAATTTAAGAGAGTTGATATCTAACCTCTAGACATTATCAGAAAAGAACCGCTGTTGGGTATTTCCGGGTAACCGAACTTTTACAAAACTGTTGTTGTTACAGGGAAAAAACCGCTTTGCCTCTTCCCCAACGAGTCTATTTTGTACGGCGCATAAATTGTTACGAAGTTTTATCTTCACCAATCACGCCAATCTTCGATTTGATGACCGGTTAAAATGTTTGGGTGACTCCCATTTGTTTGTCCACTTGAATTGTATTTTGGACTATCGTCAGAGAGGAATTAAAATAAATGCTTTGCACCGTGCACGGATGATCCAAATTAGGGAAATAACTCGCAGGTATTTTAATGTGCAAGGAAGAGAGGCTAAATTTTCTTCCAAAAGGATCGCAAGCCCTCCAGAGAGAGAGAGATCCATACAAATGATGTCTTCCATGATCAGATCGGATTGGTACAAGGAATGGGGTTTACTGCTTAATATAGACAAATGCGCAGTTTTGAAATTTTGGAACAAAGGAATTGGCGAACAGGACATGAACTATTAAAAAGAGGGTTCAGTGCTAACTACGGCCAACCAAGTTAAATATTTGGGGGTAGTTAGTTCTAACACCACGCCTTTCATGGGGAGCACATATCAGGACAATATGCGGATCCGCTTTAAAGAAATTCGGCTTCGTTAAGCGGTAGGTGGGGAAATGTAATTAGAAATTAAAAAAGAGGCGTAATTTTACTCTAATTAGACCTCATTTGGAATATGCCGCAAGTATTTGGGATCCTTGGGAGAACATTTGGCAAAAAGAATTATAGTAAGCCCAGAGAAAATCCGCCTGATTCGTTAAAAATTGATATGAGAAGAACACAAGTGTGACCGGTCTCTTAAGGGATTAAGGCTGGGAGCCACTTGAAATGCTAAGAGATCAAACGAGACTTAGGCTTTTAGAAAGGTTCAGACTAAACTAGTTAAACGATGACACTAAAGGAATTATAATGGCCCCACACTACTTTGGTAGATCAGACCACAAAGATAAAATAAGGGAGGTAGATTCCAATACAGATAGATACACATACTCATTCTTTTCCCGAACAATCAGGAATCACAATAGTAAGAAACCGAAGCCACTTTAGAAGTATGAAAAACATTTCTACATCTACACTTTAGTGGGTCGCGGTAGTCTAGGGATTTGAGCGTTGCATTACTGACCGGATGGTCCCAGGTTCGATTCCCTGGGCGTCTCTGGGCACCTGCAGCTTCAGGAAAACCATAACTGGCACAGGGATAGGAACTGGCCCCCCTACCCTGATGTGTGAATTTCACACGCCGTCGGGCTTGGTACTGGGTGAACTCTACCATCACCTACCCGACCTTCGGGTTGATTATTGTGTTTATGGTTTTTTCATCTACATTTCTTAATTTAATTTACAAGTCGAAACAAAATTAAACATTGCAAAGTCAACAGGTATATTTGTAGGTGCATATGTATGTTAGTAGTTTGTGTTTTCATGTGCGTGGGTTTCAAGGGTTTTTGCATGAATGTATACCATATTTTGTTTGCGGATTGCGTAAAATTGTGGCTTTTGCATGCGGTTTTTTTCCTTAATTATAGGTGGTGCCCTAACACCCCCCACCACACATCCTTGCGGCGTCTTACGGGGTATTAAGTAGATGTAGAAGTACATCAGTGTCAATGACTTAACCATTGCAAACCGGAATTTACCTTTCGTCATTAATTCGTTAGTCTTTCCTCATTGATTTTAGTTTGTTGTTTTTTTTAATCTATAATTTTTTTAGCGTTAAGAATTCATTGAGTCCTTTGACTTTTAACATTGAGGAAGGGGATTTGAGGGTAATTCTGAAGATGTAAGCTGTACGTTGCCGCAAAGAGCTCAAATTAATGACCTTTAATTTTCGGTTAAGCGGGCGGGTCGCCGTGGTTACACCTCTCATCCGAGACACGGTTCCGGTTTAACCCCATGGGCAATGGCCCCATCAGCCAACCTTGTACTTCTCGTCCTGTCAGATGTGGAAAATTGGCTGTTCTTTCGTGGGAGATTCATGCTGGAGAACAGGGCAATCTACATCTACATAGTATCCCGCAAGCCGTTGCAAGGACGTGTGGCAGAGGGTGGTAGGTCACCTGCCATTCTACATACATTCACTCTATTTCCTCATGCACCTGGCACCCCGCGTTCCGCCGAAAACCACGAGGAAAGGGGACGAACAAACACCAATCATATAGCCTCCATATAAATTGCGAGTATTACATAGTTGGAAGCTATTCCTATGCCTGCGCAAAGAGGGCAAGAAAAAACATTAGAGGAGAGCAGGCACAAATGCAAATTAGACGCTTATCACCGGCTACTATTCTACACATACCAGACGAACAATTCACGAATACAATAGACTTCATATAGATTCGCCTAAAATTAACCTAGCACAAGGGTGCACGGCGGGGAGCGTTAGGATGCCAGACGGAGAGTTTTTTGTGGGAATTTAATCATGTGTCCCC
The DNA here is from genome assembly GCF_022747635.1 of Hetaerina americana. Classification (NCBI taxonomy): domain Eukaryota; kingdom Metazoa; phylum Arthropoda; class Insecta; order Odonata; family Calopterygidae; genus Hetaerina; species Hetaerina americana. The sequence continues at coordinate 2,923,146 of NW_027286897.1, read as the reverse complement.
CTGTTTTCGACAGCGCGTACCTATTATTTCCATAGGTGTTCCCACTTTAATTGTTGTCTCTAATAATGCGCGGGAAAAACGAATACTTGGATTTATCAGTTTTAACAGTCTAACTCTTTAATTTTGTGACAATTTTCGACCCTGCCATCTTACTGCAGGAATTACTGTGAATCCAAAAATCCCTTTTATTCGGGTTTTATTGAAAACATTCCAAATATATGTTATACTCAGTTTAAAAAAGCCAAAATGAGAGCTAAGGAACGCGTTTACCTTTTTCCCATTGCAGATGCAAACTGCAGATCGTCGGATGGCAGCATTGCCCAGAGAAACACTAAGATAATGCAAAAATCGAAACCAGTCTCTGGAATGTATGCTATTAATTGGAAAGCTTAGTTTCGAAATGACATTCACCGCCTGGGAAAATGAAAGTTTAATGGCAGCATAAAATTTACTACCTACATGCTTCTATCAGAGTAATCTCTCCGTGCCACTCAAGCAAAAATTTTCGTCTCAGAAATCTATGAAAGAACACAATATAACAGAAGACAAATAAAAAGTCTTTGAAATTCGCAATTTTAAGCTTTGGGGGCCAATTACTGTTACTATAATAATTTTTATGATTCTTATGATTTTCAAAACTTCTCCCATCTAGAAGATTAAAACAATTTTAGTACCCAGAGGTTATACAAGGAACCGTTCAATCACTAGTCGAACACTCAGTTTACTAGATTAACAAACAACCCAATGGAGTTTACTTGTAGAAAAAAACAGTATTGGGCTAATTGGATTAGGCCAATAAAAAAAACAAAAATCTTTGCATTTCATTTGCATACGGAAACTGTGTACGCCTATCAACAACCAAATTGTATTGTTTAAAATTCTCTCTGCATAAAAATCTCTATGATTATATCTCGCACTTTTCGCGACAGCAACACAGGGGAAAAGCAAAAATGGGTAAGCATTTGACAAAATAAACAGTTCTATACCTATCTATTTACATCCACACAAGACTCCGCAAGCCACCGCGAGGGCTTGTGGCGGAGGTGTTAGGTCACCACCCGTAAACTAGAACTAGACCACATGCAAAACCAAATGGTGTTACCTCTACACAAATATTAGTTTGTTCATTCAATCGATAAACTTTAATCATACGAGAGAAAGGACTTAGATGCAAAAATATTTAATAACGGGATACGTGCATTCAAATTATGCTGTAAAACTGTTAAAAAGATGGGTCTATTAAATGAAAAGAATGCAGGAAGAAAGAAACACGCAAGCTATCGACAAATATACACACTACCACTTCTAATTGTCTCCTACGAGATTGCTGTCATGAGTATTATGATCTCTAATGATTCGAGGGAAAAACGACATTTTAAACCTATTCGTTCTACAATAAATCTTTAACATCCTCCGATAAGTAACCTGCCTCAAATTAACGCTGTAAATTTACCTGTATTTAAGCCTACGATTAACTAGTGAATCCTATCCTAATTCTTCCAATGGTGTCGTGACACTACTATCTTGTTCATAAAAACTTTTTAAAAACCTACCTGCTCTATGTTGCACTCGATCTACTTCCAAAATTTCTTTCAAAAGCTAACTTCATGAGGATCCCATACACTTGCAGCATACTCAAGGTGGGGTCTAACTAAAGTGGTATAACAAAGCCCCTTCACCCCTTCATTACATTCCTAACTATTCTTTTTATGAATCCCAACTTTTTATTAGCTATTACGAAAATTTAACGAATGTGTTTAACCCAGGACATATCCCTATTTATTGTTACACTCAAGTATTTTACCGATTCCACGCCGGTAATGTTGATTCCCTATAAAGTTTGTTTTCTGGTGAAGTACTTTTCCTCCAAAAATTTATCGAAATACTTTTATTCAAATTAAATTCAAGCTTCCATGTCTAGCACCACTTTTGAATTGCATTTAGGTGTTTAACTAATGATAATCTATCTTCATGCCTGGATATTTCCCTATACGAGTATATCACGACATCATCAGTAAATAGACAAAGTTTACTGGAAACTTGAGACCCCTTGTGTAAAATGGACAATAGCGGACCAATAACACTTCCTTGTGGAACACCCGATGTTACGCTTACTGAGTCCGATGATACCCCGTCTATTATTACCCTTTGCTCGCGGCCTGTTAGAAAGTTATTAATCCAATCTATTAGATATTTATCAATTCCATAGGTTCCCAACTATTTATGAGGGACTTTGTCGAATATTTTTAAAAATCTAGTTATAATCCTTCCAATAGTGTCATGACACTGCTACCTTGTTCATAATAACTTTTCACTAACCTAGCTGCTCTACGATGCACTAGATCTAGTTCCAAAATTAAGCCTACCTCGTGAGGATCCCATGTATCCGCAGCGTACACTAGGTGAGGGCTATACAAGTGAAATTACAAAACTCTTTAACCCTCTCATTATATTTCCCAAGTATTCTTTTTATGAATCCTAATTTTTTATTTGCTATTCCACAAATTTCAAGAATGTGTTTTCCCCAGAATATGCCCTTTGTTAAATCTACATAAATACTCCTCCATCCATCAAAAATGTGTGTGGCAGAGGGTGCAAGCACCAGGTGGGTATGGGACAAGAGATGATATTGGAGACGGAGGGAAAAGGCAAAAATATATTGACTAAAAAAATCTCAAATAACGTAGTCTTATTACGCAAACAAGTAATCGTAATACTGAAAATTTTTACCGATTCTACGTTTGCCATGTTAGTTTCCTGCATGGTGAATTTGTTTTCGGGTGGAACATTATTCCTCCAAAAATTCATGGAAATACATTTCTTAAAATTTAATCTCCCATGGCAGTTTGGTTTCGGGTGAAAATAATGTTCAAGTTGATGCTATTTTTTTAAAAGGCATTACACAAAGTTCCTTTAGGGATATTACTCCAAAAGTTAAGAAGTTACGAGATAGATAAGTATGTAATAGATCAGACTCCTCAATTTTTAACAGGCCGCGAGCATAGAGTCGTAATAGATGGAGTATCAACCGACACAGTACGCTTCTCGTCGGATGTCCCACAAGGAAGTTTTATCGATCCATTACACACTTTTATAAATTAATGACATCGAGTCTCAGGTTTCCAGTAAAAGTCGTCTATTCGCTGACGATATAGTGTTACGAGGGATATATACCTATTCAGTCACGAAGATGGGGAATCTTCTCATGAAGGTATCATTACCTAATGACCTAAAAGCAAACCAAAAGTGTTGCGACACATCTTTACTGGGGTCTATCTCTCTTATCTTATCCTTATGGTCTAACCTACTCTAGTCAGTAATTATTTGACACTACCAAATTGGGTATTAGTGTCTGTGAGCACGGATTTTCAAAAATGTTTCATTATCTTCTTTCTTAGTGTAGTCCGTGAACTAGTTACTATTATATTAGTCTTATATTGTTAATATGTATTACAGATGCGTACATCGGGGAACCTCTCTTCCACAAGCCCTTTCGATGGATCTCATGGTTTATGTGGAAGTGCCCCCTCGTAAAAAAATTAGCATAGTGTATTGAGGAGAGCTTTTTCTTGAGAAGTTGTTTTGTAATTTAGGATGGCTTCACCTAGGTCCCTTGTGACCTTGCTCAAAAACGCTGGCGGATGCGCGGCTCTAAGGGCTAGTATCGCCATGTTGGAGAGAATGGCGCGGGAGCTCCGATTGAAGATCGACGGCCGGGTGTCTTCTCTGAAGGGAGATGGTGCTTGGGTGGGAATTCGAAAACGCGCCAAGCCAATAGAGCTTTACAGGTTAACCCGAATGCTACACGTGGTTGGGCGATCAAAGGATTGCCCAGCCACGTGTAGCATATCATAACATAGATGGGACACAACATCGTGTGCCATCTCCCAATGAAGGAGTATCGCCGCTCTGTAGATCGGACGATTGGAGGGTCGTCTCTCGGGGTAAAGGGAAGGTGCGGCGGGGATTTGAACTGCCGATTCACTTGCCTTCACAGAGTCGATTTGACTCTGTGAAGGCAGTTCAAATCCCCATCTCCAGTAGATACCAGGTGCTGTCGGGTGAGAATACCAGCGTTTCCGCATCCTCTACCCCTACTCCAAGGCCACTACCTTGGGAAAGACGTCAGTGAACTTGAGGGAGGGATTTATTATGATAGGTAGTTCCAATGTCCGCCGTCTCTTCCACTACGAAGTAGGGCCGAACGGGAGGAAGATGTTGGATTATGGCCCTCGTGGTGTATACTTGGAGGCGGGGTTCCACCGGTGTCGCAGGTGGTGAAGGTGGTCGCACGTGACGTGGGTTACTCTCATCTGAGCGAGAAGAATGGAATTGTTTCACTGGTTATTCGGAGAGATCGAGCCTGCTCCTATTTATCTGCTTAATAAGTGCGATTCCGGTTTATTCTCCGCGGATTCCGTTCAGAGAGTGAATGATTGGAGGCCCAAACCACGGGTTGAATGCTTTGAGAAGGCCAAAAGTCACGAGAGAGTTCGTGCGAGTGTTGCGACAGCAGCACTGAATGATGTTCTTTTTTTCATCCCTTGAGAGCGCTCATTCAACGCCAACTTTCCCTTCTTCTCCCGCTCTCTCTCTCTCTTTCCACCCTCTCACTAAATTCCGCGGCTCGGAGTACACCCCCACCGCCGAGCCCGTCATTCAGGGAGTCCTTTGAGCAATCCGATCGGACGAAAGTTTAGGATCGTGGAAATTGGTTCCCGTCACTCGTTTCTCTTCCTTCCCTCCGCTCTCCCCGCTTCCTCGCGCTCTCTAACCTCTCCCGTGCCCATCGACGCTCACGGAAGTCTTTCCGCGAGAGCACATTGACGCGCGGAATCAATCGCGGGGTGAAAGCGGTCGCTGTCACCTCTTGGGCGCGGCACGTATTGCTACTACTATGACTCCCGAGGGTTTGAACACGACTTTGACTCGCACGATATGACGGAGCCGCGTCGAACCCAGTTAGTCACGCTACGAAGAATCGGTTAACGTGACCCCGCCGGATCTAAGTAAGTAGGCCGAGCTTTGATTGAACTCGTGTGCGTCAAAGGTCTTTGTTTTAGCATCAAGATATCTTTCATGGCCAAAAGCACTGAATTTAGTTTCTCACTTTCTATCGTATAAAATTATTTTCTGAATAGCATGAATGAGGAATTCAGAACCATTTTCATCCCACAAGGGAAATACCTATTAATTTCATGCAACTAGAGAAACTGGACCACAAAACTAGATTTAATACATCGTCCTAGGAGCTAATGATCTTGTACCCTCACTTTGAGGACAACATTCAGTGTTCGATCGAATTTTATCCACCAACAGACATTTTCCTTCAAAGTTTTTTAGTTGAGTTATTGGAGCTATTGTTCTGACACGTTGTCTTCATTCAATTAAATTTTAAATTATTTTATTATATTATTTTTGCTATATTAATTTCAAAATTATTTTATTATATAAATTTATAACATTATTTATATCAAACCCAATTCAATTCAATATAAAAATATTTATTTAAAAGTTATGTTCCTTGAATTCATTTCATTTGCTGTGTGGCACTGCAATATTCGACAGCCAATGGTCCAACCTGCCAGGTTGGCACAAATTAGGATGTGGATATCTATTCTAGTTCGATGAAAGGTAATCAGAAAAGAAACGGAAAACTTCGAATTTCTATTTAACCTTACGGATATGTTAATTGTTGGGTGAGATGATCGAGACTAGATAATTTTGTGCCATCATGGCTTAATGAGTTGTTTGGTTGTTGGAAGTTTTTCGAGAGAGAGAGATAAGGAAGTGCTGGTAATCGTAGATAGCCTGCTTTTAACCAAAGGTGTTACTCGTAGGTAGTGCATAGTTTTAACATTCCGTGGACGAAGTTGGGCACCAGATACCCTTCCAGTAGAACAGGTAATTAGTGATAGAAATATCACTGATGAATTCGCCAACTTTTGGATTCGAATTTATACCTTCGACGTGGAAAGGCAGTCCAAAAGCCACCAAACTATGTTGATACCATAAATTTTCCTTTTAACTTGGAGTCCGATCAGACGTGTTAATTCTAGAACTGCAGATGCTTTTCACATTCGTTTTTGCCCCTGGTTTGTCATCATTTAAGGACAGAAGGGCAATGACGTTGGCAGCATTGTAAAACCTAATTGAAAACCATATATACCTGTATGTGTACTAAATATATGATATATAGCCATAGCTTTCTCTGTCGACTCCTTCCTCTTTCAAATAATTCACAATGTAGTCGAAAAGACTCTCAACAGTCTCGGGAACAGAAGACGATGTATTCAATGAATTATTAATGAGACATTTGAGATTAAAGGATATACAGGATGGATGAAATTACTAATAAGGGATTAGATCTCAATTTTAATTTCCAGCCTGGCTTTTTTTAGATTTGCCTATTCCGAAAGGGAACTACGTGAATAGTTTAAAAAACCACATAATTTACCTCGGGACAAATGTCGGTTATCAAAAATATCTATTGCAATTTTTGAAGGAGTGGCTCTACGTTTTTTTATAGACCCTGGCGTAAAAGTTAATCCATGTACAAAACGTGTTGTACTCTATCATGTTAATGGCCATTCACGAAGATCTGCAGGCCACATCGAAAAAAGCATCGTGTTTTTCCCAAGATCCGGCTATCCAGTAAAAAAGAGTATCTTCCAGGAATTAGGTATGAAGCCGCACCCAACTTATTCCCGATGATACAAATATGTTGACAAGAAACGAGCTTCTCGACAGTCGGCTCAAGATCCGCATCTAGGTTGGCATTGAGGCGCTCGTGTGGGAGGTGATGTTGTTTTGGAGGTCAAATATTCGTCAACGGCATTAAAGAACATGTTTCGAGAATCTCTCTAAATTTTTTCTCCATTAGTGCCCACCGAATCTGATACAAAGTATGAAATTTGGTTAATGGGCCTTTTTTTAATGTGGTCACTTTTAAAAAGGTATTACTCACGTGCGGAGAATAATTTCCCGAAGGCGCGTCCGCATTTTGCCTAGGCTTGTTTTTTAGGAAGCTAGCGTAATACCTAAGCCCATACAGGCGACCTCTGACGCATTTAGTTTTATATAGTTCATCATGTCAATACGGGTGTGTATTAAACGAGGATTGGATTCCTTGAATGCCTATGAATGTTACTTCCAAAAGATATCATATTAGGGAAAGTTAATGAGTTTTTTAAGTGTCATCAGGAAAAATTCAAAAAGGTTTCTTACCAATATAAATTAGTCTGATAATCACAGAGTTTTGAAATTGTGGTTTGTGCAACATCAATTAATGTCTAACATTTTAAAAAATTATTTTAATCTTCCCGAGTATGACAACATTTTCTAATTGTTTTTATGTTGTTCTTTGTCATATGTGTATATAATAGTTAATAGATTTGTTTATGGGTGTACATTTTTGTAAATACGAATAATATAATGCATTAAGGTTTGCCAAGATAAATAGGTATTTTAGCTCTTCATTACCGGTCAACCTTTTCAGTGTCTGTTTTTCATTATAACCCATTGAGACTAAGAGCATTACGCCTAGGTGATATTTAACTGGGACTGAGTATTGAAAATAAATTCGCTCAGCAGGTTAATTTCTTCTGAAAATAAATTTGTACCATCACCGCTAATAGTTGGTGCTAAAATAGTCAAATGGAATTAGAGTAGGGTTAAGTATCTGGAGTTCCCATTATAAGCTTACTCAGTTTATTTTTTTAAATTAAATTAAAATTATCGGATTGGCTTTAGAGGGCTCATGATTCTCTAGATTAAAATCTCTCCGCAATCAAGTAATATAAAATGGACATTAAGTGATTGAAATTAATTTGGTATGCAAATTTCAATCACTTCTATCTTTCAAACTTCAATCACAAAGGAAAAAATTGGCTACTAGAAGGGTATCTGGCGCACGCACCCAAGGGAGTATGCGGGGATGGCATTTTTATTGTAGTTGTAAAAATGTGAAACGGCTCTGAACGTCTTTGTTGGTTCATTTTAAGTTGCTAATTAATGAATATGAACATTCTTCATGAAAGGTTCAAGTTGACAAGTACATCTTAAATTATGATTTCAGAAAATATGCATTACACGCAATAGCATACATTATAAAAAACATTACTGATCATAATTTGAATAGATATATTATCCATGTGATTGTAATTTCATTAGCATATTTAAAATAATTTTTATTGCGATACTACTCCCAAGTTCATTTAAATAGTTGAACATGAATTTTCAAGTATTCTCTATTGAAAAAACACATATAATCTTTATGTGCGTTAAAATTTTCTTTCTCTGAAATATGATACGATAAAAGAAAAATTCAAAAATTACCCAGGGCAATTATCCACCAGCATTTAATGCACCATAAATATCATATGCGCAATGAGTATTAAAATTCCCGAGAAACCATTTTTTTGGATCGCCGTTACAGCAAGTCAGTTCGGTTGTCTCACCACGTGATAATTTGAATATCGAGGCAAGACATGGTTTTTATAAAAAAATAAGAGCAAACTAAATAGGCAGCGATGTGTAAAAAATATACCCAGGTGCAATTCATGTCAAATTTCGACGGATTGGGTTCGAACCGACGACAGAATTAGCATTAAGTCATCATTAATTTTGTTCAAAGCACCTGTATTTCAGACCCCATGAAGAGTTAATCAATCGCTTCAAGACTTTCTGGGACCAAACCAGATATAGATTACCTCCTCCCACGCCGCCGGCTCTGAAGATATTTTTAGGTATCTTGCCTATGTTCGGACTCTGGCCTTCTACGTTGGCAAGGGATATTCCCGCACCAGAACAATGATTTCCAGCAAATTATCTTCCCATCTCCCTTTCAACGTTCCTGATTCAATTTTATTTCCGTCCCGTCCCGTTCCTTCCCCTCCTTCCTGCTCTTCCGTTTTTTCCCTCCTGTTACCCTTATGCAGATGTTCCCTCGCGAGACACACATACGTACGTATACATACACTCGTATCTCCCTCCCGGTGCTCTAGGCCCCTGAAAGGCAAAGAACCTCAACCCACACTTTCATGCCGAATGGTCTCCCGTTTGTGATTTTAGGTGTGTTTGCGCGGCGCGATGATCTTCTACATCTGCATAATACCCCGCAAGCCGCCGCAAGGGCGTGTGGGGGGGTTGTTAGGTCACCACCCGTAAATAGGAACAATACCACATGCAAAATTAACAACATAAAAATCTGCACCCACAGCGGCGTACACACTCATTCAACAATCCCGTGCTTGATTTATTCGTATCATGCGCCATTTGTAGAGTTTCCACCATTTCATATCTCCGCCCGCGAATGCTACTCACAAATGTATTTTTGATCATGAGAGGGTGCATATGTGGACGTAAAAATTTGCATCATTTTGAGTTAAACAAAGGAATGATTGTAACATAGAAATTCCGACCAGCCTCATTGGCCATGATCGGAATTTCTTCAGTGATGCAGCTTAACTCATGGCAACGTGAATATCAGAGTACAGTAGACACGTTATTCAGCAATGCATCATTTTTCTATTATACAGCGAGTACAGCTTTAGTAACTGGTGGATATATGGTGAATCCAGTTTGGCTGCTGTTTATTTTGTGAAATTGAGGTGTTCAATGGTGTTAAGTCTCCATCTAAAAAAGGTAACTCGTGTGAATCATATGGGCCCATTGATTTATAACCCTGCTCTGACTGTACGCCCGTTCATGAAATGCTTCCCTATGATTTCATACACCTACCGACGGGATTATTACACTGAAATCCCGTGAGAATGAAACCCGCATCCTCGGGGCCAATTTCATCAGTCTGGCCAATCTACTTCCGAATGAACTTTGGTAACCGAAGACAGCAATTCAAGTGGGTGCCGAGAAAAATTATAGAAATCAGGAAAATTTCATTGAAGTTAAATGGCTGTAAGCAAGTCCGCGATAATTTATGCAAATGTAAAAAGAGGATAAACTCCCCAACCAGCGTCAGCAAACCCCTCGTAGGAGAACAATAAGGTCCTTGGATATATTAGCCGTAAATATTGTTAGTCTTCTAGTGTTTAATTTCATTTCAGTTATAATCATGGATTGCTCGAGTTAGTGTAAGGCACATACTCGTGTGTATATAAATCTCTTTTGGGAACAAAAATTTATTTTATTAGTCCATCAGAATGGGTTAATCTGCCAAAACAAAAAGTCTCTAATAATTTTGCGCGTCAGAAGTAAAATACACTGCCGCACAACTTTATACCAGATTTATTCAAAGTAGTTTTCATTGTGACAGGTGAATCTCCTATCCATTTTTTTGTAAATCTCATGATATATTTCTTCTTATTCAAATATTCGGCAAACATTTGATTATTCTCATTTATTATGGAAATTTATTTTAATCCCAATGCATTCATGGTGTGACCTAACCAATGTAGATAAAACACCTCTGCTATACTTTTATATCATATTCTCAAAGCTACATTATATTAGCAAATAAGGTACACGGCAATCCTACTATTAGCGTAGAAACAGAAATGCAAAATTTGATAAAAAAGTATTAATTAATAGCATGCATTCATGTTAGATGCACATTCATTACTTAAATCTTCCTTAAGTCATTTGACTTGATATTTCAAAAATAAATTATGGGCGATATTCCAGGGGTAGAGCGTTGGAAAACGGTATGGAGGGTCAAGATTCGATTCCCGGGCCAGGCTTTCCGGGTACCCTAAGCTCCTAAGATGTGTAATTTCTCGGGTACCAGATCTTCCTGGGAAACCATAGCAGGCAAAGGAAAAGAAACTGGCCCCACTTACTTGATGTACGAATCTCACGTACCGTCACCGACCTCCGGGTTGATTACTGTGTTCATGGTTTTTTTTGTTTTAAAAATAGTCACCCATTAATGAAATGAAATATTTTATTCTAATTTTAAGAAATTAGGGTTGACATACCAAATTTAATGAGAAAATATGGCACAATTCAACAATTTCAGACTGTAAAAATCATTCACCTTTACCAAGGCGAACGATTTTCACTCTCCGAAATTATTGCATCGTAATACACATTTAGCGGATGACTCCTTAAAAGACACTGTCGCGGCAAATACATCAGTTTCTTGGAATTTGGTAAAATATGGTATTTTAAATCATTTTGCGTGATATTCTATCCTAATTCTCATGGCGAACCAAGTTTTTTTCAATATCTCATGCATTAACACGCCCAATAGCCGTGTCAATGGGATGATGAACAATCTATGATGGATGTATAATATTTTATCAAAAGAGTTACATTAATATGTTAAAAAATATAATTGATAATAATGAGCTAGTAAGGTAGATTTCCTTTTTCCCTTCTCTGAGTGCTCCAAACAAGAATCATTGAGAGTCAACAAGAGAAAGCAATTGTCAAACATACATCCGCACATCCGTTTCTCATTCCTATTTCCCATTTAAATATTTATGCAGTTAGGCTGCCATCCGTGAATTACTTTGGCGAGTGTTATACTTCAAACTGTTTATTATTCTCAAATTAATTTCTGAATCCGCACAATTAATTATAAAATATATGCGTTTGATAATCTTTCTATTTGGCGAAAAAATGTATTCAGGCGTTCTCGGATACATATTTAAATATAGTCACACATACTCAAATTAGACGTGAGGGCTACTTTCTCTGCTCATATAATGTCTTCTTCTATTCCTTCGTGCAATGAAATTTAGATATTAGTGATTTTAATTAATGTACCTTTATTGTATATTCCGAGTTCTGAAGTTAATGCTTACCGTATTAAAACTAGTAACTCAGTTTTTACATTACTTTTATGCCAGAGGGCTGAATTCCATACAGTGCATTTTTCCGAAGAGCAACTGAGAAGCTGATATTTAATTTCTGTCAACAGTTTTTCCTTAAACATCGTCATTTCAATGTTCCAATTTATTTTAACGAACATCTCGTTTCTCATTTACCCCAGTGATTACTTGACATGGAAATTTTCATTTTGAATCTTGATAGTAACGCCCATTGGACTCTACATTGCAGCTTAAATGACTGAAATACACCGCATGCTTCACGTCACCCTTTCAACATCGTCTCATTAGCTTTCTTTTTATTCCCTCGGTATTCATATGGTTATAAAACTAGTCAGGCAAGCGTTATCTTCTCATTCCTTGTATGCCTCAGCTTTGAGCTCGGCTACCTTGACTCTCTCCTGCCTTGTCACATGAATATTTTCACTGCTGCGGTTCCAGCAACGAATGTATTGCAGTGTCATTCATTTGACTGTTATGCTCAATGACTTCGTACTTTTTGCAGAAGCAGTGTACTGGAGGGAAGAAGTTTCGCAACTCCCATATTTACAAAGGACTTAATATTTTCTCATGTTTGCGTTTGATTTTACGCAACGACACCCATCAAAATTTCGCGAAACATTCGAGATTTGGGTTATTTTGTGCAATTAGATTCCCAGTTAATGGTAGTGGCAATTTTCAGGTTTCTATTAGGTATCTTGATCACTTAACGGGTTGTCAGGCAATAAGGGCAAGAGGAGAGAGGAATATGTGTAGAAATGAGGTCGACGGTGATGCGGCCTGTAGGTAAGCGTTTGCTTGTGTTGTTATCAAAGTTATCTACCGGCAGCATTGCAGTGGGGGCCGGATGACGCCAGAGAAATCTTAGCAGCGTCAATTTTACCTTACTAGAAGAGCGGAAACACTAGGCACAGCTGCATTAAACCTAAAAAAATACACTCCCTAAGTTCTCGATAAAAACGATGAATTCCTTCCTTGTCTTGGAGATGACGGTAAGCGGTATTTTTTGTGGTGTCTGAGAAATTTGTCTATCCTGTTCATCTCCCCTGTCTTACAATATTTCATATTAGCATTGGACAACAGGAAAAATAACAAAATATCGTGAACATTAATTTTACTAATAGGTACTGAGCGTTACCTTTGATTTTCCTGTTTCGTTTTTATTCGTGCTTTATATAGTAAATATTTCAGCGACAATTTGAGATTCTAGTCTGCGATTCGAGAGTGAGCTCCAGGAGGATTCTTCCATGCGTTGAAGAAACCTTTAGCCGTACCAAGTGCTGTACCTTTATCTGTTGCTGTCAACTCTTTATTTCCTAATATGCGTTACTAAGTTGCATGCGAGAAAGTAAACTTAGAATAACGTTGAAATAAATAGAAAAATAAGTAACAAAACAGTGTATAAAAAACAAAGAATTTTAATATTAGATAAATCTATTAGTTATACTTTATTACTGAGATATATCAAGAATACTGCCATCACAGCGACCAATGCTCAGTTTTAATAATGTATACCATTGGCAAGCCTAACTGATTTTATGAATTCCCCAACGATTTTTATTTTCCTATCTCCGTTCATCCCATACATCTTTCACCATATCCTTCACATATTACGTTGAAAATCACAGTTGATGATGGACACCCCTCTGCTCTTAATACTACTCATCCAGACTCTCCATCCACTACTCCCACCTGAGCAGTTTGTGATATGAGTAGGTTGCGTGTAATTCTGCCACCGCGGGCCAGTTGACTCAAATTTTCTGCAATACTTTCATTTTTTAAAGGTAATCTACCGGTTAAGGTAGGTTTTGGATGAGTATATCTACCAAATAAATATTTTGTTTCTTCTAAGGTAATACAACCCAGCATCGCACTCTACAACAAGTCCTTCTTCAGCTCTGTGTACTTCCTTTCTCCCTTCATTCCGTCCAACATCCCTATCCCATTCCTGCCCTTTCTTCGTTTGCCTAATATTCTCCCCTCTATTACAGTCTTCAAAATTCCACTTCCGATCAATATGCCCTTCATACATCTTTCCTGCCTCCTTATGATCTTTCCTGCCTCCCTCTCCTCGCCCACCATACTTAGCACTTCCTCATTTGTTTTTCTTTCCGTCCATTTAACCTTCTCTATCCTTCCCCCTACCCACATTTCAAAAGCCTCCAATCTACTTCTATCGTTCTGCTTCAGTGTCCATGTTTCCACGCCGTACCTAACTACGCTTCATATTACGATTTTTACGAGTCTTTTCTTAACATCCTTACTTAACGTCCCTGTCATCAGCTCCCACCATGTGAAAGCCCCTTTCCCTAGAGCAATTCTTCTCCGTAAGCCTATACTACTTTGTCGCAAAACACTTCCGAGATACGTAAAATGATCCACTTTCGTTATATACACTCCATTCACTCTATCAAGTTCACGTTTTCTCTAAACCAGGCTAAAATCACAATGGTATGAATCAGAGAGTGCACGTCTACTCGGAGTTTTTAGTGAATGTTTTTTCAATTTTCCTAACCCTATAATCTCCCTTCCTCTCCCTTACTTATCCCACCTGGTGCTTGCAGCCCTGTCACACACCTTTTGTTGACTTAGGGGTATTTACAAGAATTTATATGCAGATTATGTAGAAATTTATGAAACAGAAAAATACATCCTGACGGTATTCTGTGTTCCTCTCTATTAGTGACCTCATTAATACTATGGCATCACGCGTTGCTCTTCCATTCCTGAATCCAAACTGACCATCTCCTAAGTAATCTTTCGCCCTGCTCTCCATCCTCTTATTGATGATCCTAAGAACCAGTTAAGCTGCGTGAGAAAACAAACATTGTACTCAGGTCTTCACATTTGGCTGTCTTTCCCTTTTTTGGGATAGGCACGAACACTGATCCAGCGAAATCTTATGTTGAAATTCATTCCTCATAAATGCTACTATTTAGTCCATAAAAACTCTTCCTTCCACGTTTTCCAAGGGCTTTCAGTGGATTCGCTGGAGTTTCATCTACACCCACGATCTTATTTGGTTTCAATTCCCTTTCCATCTCGCCATTGAGTAAACCTGGCCCTAAGCCTCCCTCATTAACGCCATATTCCCTTTCTAAGTCTTAGCTTACTGGCCTTATGTCTTTACCATATAGTTCCTCTTTACCTCTGTCCATTACTCTTGAATCTTCCCTGGTTCAAATGATATTTTCTTTTACTTATTTTTGATTATCATCACAGATTTTCCCTTTTTATTTCTTGAAAGGGTTTTAATCTTCCTGATTAGTGCTGGGATATCACCCTTCTACTGCAAAATTTCCATATCCGCGCACTACGTCTGCCACTACCCTTCTTTTGCTCTATTTGTCAACCGGCTCAGTTTATAGTTTAACTCTTTACAATTCCTTCTAACTAAATATGTATTTGCATTATTCTTTATCCTTATCTCAATAATCTTTCGTATTATCTCATCCTTAATCTATGGTTTCCTTGTTCTTTTCCTATTTACTATTTCTAGAGTTTCTTTTACGGCTTTCGAAAAACCCATCTTCCCTGTTTCATCTTATTGAATCGGAAGTTCACTTCAGCATTACTAAATAGTGATCTCAGTCCACATATAGTATGCTTCCGGAAAACTATGCCAAATTATCACACTGTTCCTAAACCTATGTCTAAACATAATATAGTCAAACTGCTACCTTCCTGAGTCACCGGTCATTTTCCATTATGCCTACGCCTTTTCTGGGTGTCTAAACCAGGTATTAAAGCCGTCTCCTGTAGAACTATATTGATTTCTCCCCGCTGTCATTCTTTGTTCCGAAATAGTGTTCCTCTACCTCACTAACCTACATCAACTCTCTTCTCTTCCTTTGCCTACCGGTGCATTACAACCCCCAATAATGATCAGATGTTTCCAGGAGGACACGTGACTATATCCCATCATGTCCTTCATAAGTTGGCTAGGACCACCGAAATATTGTATTGAGTTGTTTTTGTTTTAATTAATCTTTTAAAAAAACAATTTTTCTTTTGACTATAAATAAATTCGTATGCATCAAGAATTAGTGAGCGCTATAAGTGTTATCAGTACATGCATGCATATATACTACATATAATTATTCCCAATATATATACCTCGTGCCAATTAAGGACCCAGTTATTCTAATTTGGAATATTTGCAATTTTAATAATAAGCATTACTTGGTTTTATTTGATTTATTCTATTATGTTTTAATGGCAAACTTTATGCAGGATAAATATTCCTAAAATATCAAGGATGATACTCGTAGGTACTAATTGCGTTGGTATAAAATTCGATACATACTATAGTTCACATTCAGAGATTTTATGTTTATTAACATGGAAACGAAAAATTCGGACCTCATATATAGGCAATATAATTATTCCATTAATATTTGCAATATTAAAAAAATGACCCTAAAGAATTATGCTTTGCATTAGGCAATATCTGCGAAATTTTTATTGCTTGTACCGCAAGTCCAGTATCGGAAAAAGATTTTATAGCGAACAAAGTTACATCCCCATCTGAAATGTATGCATGGGATAGCTAATAACCTGCATGAATTTTGATTCGAAAAACCAGTGATTCTTATTGGTTCCTTTTCGCGAAAATATTGCCGCATTCATCTGCATCTATACGCAACCTAGAAAGCCGCCGCAAGGACGTGTGGCAGGGGGTGCTAGG
Source organism: Hetaerina americana (assembly GCF_022747635.1). NCBI lineage: Eukaryota > Metazoa > Arthropoda > Insecta > Odonata > Calopterygidae > Hetaerina > Hetaerina americana. Next base: position 2,906,670 of record NW_027286897.1, on the reverse strand, counting down.
CCACCAGTCATCCTACGTATTTTTATTTATTCACCACACACATAGCACCCCCGATCCATTGAAAGTACAAGTGGGACGGCACGACTGGACACCAATCATGCGATATCTCTTTTACATATTACTATTATTATAGTTTGTAAATACTCCTCTAGCTACACTGATACGTCGCACGCATTGCACCAACCTTCGGTTTTATTAAAATGGTTAATGGAATGGACGTGTTGCTTGTCTTTTTACTACTTGAATCCAAATGCCCGCTGTCGTTATTTCCCGCTGCACCTTTGATGCCTAGGATGCAGATATTCCGATGTAGTTAAATCAGTTACTTCTTATTAGTAAAATTAAATGATATAAATGATTCATCTGATGGCTCTATTTCGCATTTAAACAAAGGAATATGAACTCAGTAGATCTTTATTCCCTAATTCGAAAGGTTATTGGTGGAGGAGGGATAATGGCTTCCCGTGGCCAGGTATTCACGGAATGAGATGTTATGACTTTGCAGCGAGATAGAATTGACCTCCATAACCCAATTTCTCTTAAGTCATCGTCTGAGAATCCGGAAGTCTAAAATGGAATGTTCGAGGTCATCATTTCAATATTCTCATAGTGTTTGACTGGAAGCTTTATTGTGAAGACCCATGAAAACCACTGGTGGCAATAGAAGCTGACTGTCAAATGTTTATACTCATTCTTTCTGTTCTTTATAACTTGCGTAAAAGAACGTTGTAATAAGCAACTATTCTTCGGTGACCTCAGAACGATTTTGGATTTTTTCATTCGAATTCATTGGCGCGAATACATTTTTTTTACACGATTACCACTGGAATCCATCGCCTATATTGCCGGAACCTCAAAAAATTGAATCTTTGCGCTTGGGCAAGAGATTGTTTCGAAATAATGATATGAGAGGCAATTTTATTTCGACCGGATATTTTCACATTTTCCTTTTTGACGGATACATTTTTTATCAATTACATCCAATGTCAATTTGCTTATTTTTTTTACTTTGATGGCAGCAAGTACAGCATCGCTGTGTATATATATGCAGCTCTTATCTGATGAGCATCTGTTCATTCACTCTGAGTTTGCTATTTTCCCATTCTCCGCACGGAGTAAATTATCTTTGATTGTGATTGCGACGTTATTGTTGCGCCGCATGTCGATGGCCTTGATTAATGAGAGATGTTTACTTCACTTCAAAGCTTTATTTTTCGGCCGAGATCGGAAAGATATCTGTAATGATCAATCGGCTCTGTAATTACTATTCAATGTTGCGAGTTAATGTTTTCCAGAGATATGGGTACCTAGATATTTAACCCCATCAAAGATAAAATCTTCGCAGTATCTCCATTTCAATTTGGTTCATCCATGAACTCGTAATTTGATTGACCAATTACTCTCCCTTTCGCGTAGGCTTTTCAAAACGCCAAGTTTGCGAGGGGTTTCACGGGTGGCCCAAGGTGAGAGAGGGAGAGGAAGGGGAGACGAATTTCAACAGTCACCATCATACACGAACATATGCCATTTCTCCAGCACTGGCTTAACTGCAATTATTTATTCATGATTGAACAATAAACTAATTTCATGCCTTGGGATGACTCTTGATTTTGATTCTATTTTATTCGATTTAACTTTGATTTTTTATACCATGGTTCAATTTATCAGGAACTCAATTCAAATTTTCCGACTATGGAACGGGTTGATAAAATTAAGAATTGGGGTGATTGAATTAAGTTCACCTCGTTAGTACGTCGTAAGTACGAGGTTAATCCTACCTTCACTCCTAAAACCAGCATTCGGGTTATGTATAGCGATCGGATCTCCGAAAAAATTTAGTCGGTGTTAAGATTCACCTATACCCCGAGAGTAATAGGTCCATGATTCCCTAGCCCCAATAAGAACGCCTCCCATCTCTGTGGTTGCGAGAATTGAGCTGGTAACCTTTAGCTAACGACCGGGTGTCCGCAGCATATTTCTTCATGATTCATTTATCATCGGCTTTAAACTTGCCACTGTATATAGCAAGGGGCTCAGATTCCCATAGCCCCAAAGCCATAGCCTATTTCTTGACGTGACTACCTAGTGTGCAAAAACAACTGTCAGAAGAGTCAACTTCCATCCCGCAGTTCCGATTCGGGTCTCAGTGATGAGACCAGCGAGTGCATCATTATCGTCCGCCAGACGTGCTTGGCGGGATCGGTTATTCACGTCTACGGGTTCTAGCCATCCCCTACCTCCCACGAACGTCTTTCCTCGGCCCAGTTAGGCACTCGCTATATGATGCTGTGTCACGGACGCCACTTTCCTCTTCAACAGATGGAGATTGACTCTCGCGTATGGATGTGTCTCGGGCAGGGGATGAATGCGTGCAATACATCACGTAATCTCGCCTTGCAGTTTTCCAGCGTTATTACTTGAATGGAATCTATCACTCGAACTTATTTCATAATAATTCCGACATAAAAACCTAGATATGTTCATTCGTTTCCTCTTGTCTTTTAATCGATAAATACCGGTTTGTTATATCTGTCTCGCTAATAGGCGACGTTATTTCTTATCCACTTTATCATTAGCTGCGCTTCAAATTGATTTTCGATTAATTGCTGCGGATTGGCTGGTGAGTTCTAGTTTGATGAATAGCAAGCGTCGATCGGACCAAATAGACCTTTTTTATCAGACACAAAATTTTGAAATTCTGCACGCGTGAGAGCTTGGGAGAAATTTAAATGACATGGTAAAATTAAGGGTTGAGGAAACTATATAGGAATTTACTTAAAAATGACAATTGTTTTAGAATGAAAACACAACATGAAAGAGTGATCAGATTCTTTAGGAAAAGAATGATCAGAACATTCTATTAACCTTTCCATTTTTTCGCTGTAGATCTCGCATCGACTACTTCATGGTTTTACTTTTTAACTATATTCTATGGTCTATTGTGCGGAGCTTTCGTCGTCTTCTTGTCTCCCCGGCGACAGAATTTCCTGCAGTTGTGGCTGGGCTACATGCCGTTCATACAAACGAACTCTTACTTACTATATCTTGTGTGAAGAACGCTACAACAATATGAAGGCCAATATTTATATTACAAATGAGCTCTTTCGTCCTCATTTTCCAGTATTTATTTTTTCTATTGTCTTATTTCTTACATCTTCATGAATTAGTTTTTAGGTATTAGTAATGGCATGAGTAGTAATTTTTTCTTCATTAAATGAATAATCTTTTCACCGGAGAATTGATAGCATTTGTCTCTCCCAGCATCATGTGGACATAACTCACAACGGTTTCGAAAAGCGTATTAATGAATTACATTTTCCTAGTAAATACTTTTCATTTTATTAACAACCTTTTCTCTGAAATTCATACCATATCCCATCTGAACAGGGGAAAGGGTGAAAAAAATCTTTGACCTTGTAGCAATCCTTGGAAGACCTTAGAGTTTTTTAGAAAACCTTGATAATTTTTCGGCTCGAGTGTATGAGAAAGACTCTATTATCTACAATATGCGTATATTCATCACCGATGAAGAGGGGAGTTATCGATTCCAAGAATAGTTTCTCTGAGGTCCAAAAATAGTCATTTATCTCATAAAATGTGGCATTTGCTTTTTACTATAAAAAATGTGACTTATGAGGTAATTATTTTCACTTGAAAGAACTTAGCTCATTCATTTATTCAAGTGATCCTGTTACCACGAGAAAAATGAAAACGAATATTCTTTTTTTATTTTTGCGCAAAGAAAAAGTGAAACTTAAATCATGCATTCTCCTAGTACGACTCATTGAAATTGCATGTTTTTTTACCTGTGAACTGTATTGCAGGGCTAGACACATCACGTCAGTAGGCGAACTTTCCCCTTGGCTACGATGAGCTATCCTCTTTTCTTTTTCGAAAGGGTGATGGATAGATTTCTGGCATTCATTTCGAAAGTTAGGAGGATCCATCGAGGGGTTTATGACAGGTGCAGTTCCCTAAAAATCTTCGGGAGTAAATTTTCCTGCGTCCTATTTTTATTACGCATTTCAACGCACAATTGGATTTTCGCTCATAAATTTGAAACATGACTCCGTTTACATTCCAAAGTAAATAAGTTTTACCCAATGCCATTGAGCAAAAACTACCTACTCTCCTAAATTTCGCTTCAAACACAAAATGAAGCAAGAATCAATGCTTAAAACAGTGCAAAATTAATGTATTCTGCTATTTTATAAACCAATTAAATATAGCGCCGCAATAAACACTTAATGTTTTTTTTTGACGGCCGGCTTCAGTATGGGCGTCAAAAGAAGAGAAAAATCCGCAAAGCATACAGTAGAAGGATGCCGCATCAGAGCTAGGTGTATCGGCAATCACACAATTCCTAGACGTGATATTTATATCAGCAAATGTCTTGATTGCACTCAAGGAGGCGAGCCAGGGGGAAGAGTGAAAGAAGAAGAAGAAAAAAACAGGATTGCCTTGGAATACTTTTTCAATCAAATTATTGGCAATTTCTTCACCATGCGTAAGATGTATTGGGTTTCCTCATTTTTTTCAAACCCCCCGCCCTTCTCTCCATTTCTTCTCTCGCTCACTTTTTTTTGGTGCTCCAAGTTACGGCTCGTGTGACGCACAAACCAACAAGATCTTGAATGAAACTTCTCGGTGGATAATCAGTCATATGGTAAATCTTCATTTTTTTTGTTCGACTTTGGCTCACCCCCTGTATCACGCTCGACGATACGAATTGCACAAGTGGACACACACATAAGGCAAGGGTGACCTCGTAGTCCCATTGCGTTTGAACCCAATCTATCGTGGGACCTTGAGGCACGGGACCACGACTTCCATCCATGACTTGGGGGGGGAGAGACAGTGGGAGGGGTTGCTGCAGATATCGAGCAATTACTACTTCTACCATTACCATCAACCAGGCCGCCGTAACATGCGGGATTGCTTCCGTAATCAAAGTCACGATTTACATGACAAAACCACAATCGGCCTCATGTCGGCCACAAGTCAAGCCAAGAGGCTAAGGGGGGGGGAGGGAGGGTGGGACGATGGAAAAAAAGAGCATCTTGGAGGCTAACGATGAGCCTCGAATCGTGTATCCGTATTTTTCCCACGATAACCCTTGGCGAAATACCCTGGGTTGATTTCGGTGATTAGTTGTGTCCGAGCGGGGTTTCCATGAAAGAAATAACTTCATTATAGTGGGTCGGGGGAGAGGGAGATGATTGCTTTGGTCCGCCTCATTTAAGTGAGGCTTGTTCCGCGTCCCTGGATATTTCATACAAATGACAGTAAAACGATTTTTAATTTTAAAAGAAGAGTTCGCATTAATCTATGTCTAGTGACACTGTAATTACCTAATTTGATAATATGTTAGCGTGTTGCATTTAGTTTGCATTGTTATCTCGCTTACATCTGTGTTTAAGGGGATATTTTTGATTCCTCCACAGTCACCTTGATACATTTAGATAGAGTGGTATAACTAGATTAGCATTCGCAAAAAATAGCCATTATAATTGTCAACTTGAATTATCATCGAAAATTACCGAGGGGTTAGACCACGGAAAACTCTTAGTTATTAATAAGATAGAGCATATTAATCTTATTCTGAGAAATATAAGAATACTCGGCCGTTGAAAAATAGTACCAAGTGAAAGGTATAACACATTTCTCTCCCATAATCCTTATTCTTATGATTTGAGAGTAATGCGAAGATTGCCGAAAATTCACAGTTTATTTATGATGCGTAATGCGAGGAGCACTCAGCATCATATTCTATTATTTCCACTTCTTGCCCAAAGTTAGCATTTGACTATTCATCTACGTGCGTGTATAGAGTATACCCTGCCTGAATATGCTCGGCCCGAATTTATTTATATTTTTTTCCGGTTGCGATTACACAATAGCCTTCGTAAAATCTAATTTTAAATTCCCAGTGAAGGTTGCGGTTGAAAAGATGCCCCGAGAGTTTATGCCATCCGGAACGGCTCTCATGATCGGCTTCAAGGCTTTCGCTTCTCAATAGAAGGGGAAATCCGCTGCACATGCCTCCTTATCCTGCGATCTAAATCGCATCATTTTCAGGAGTCAGAACAATTTCATGCCGAAGGACGCAAGCTCAGTTTGAAGGGGATGACGTCATGGCATCTCGCGGGTTGGGGGGGTAAAGGTGTGCGGATTTGGGTGAAATTCCACCCGCGAAGTGAAATGGAGTGTGGCGAGGGAGGGAATGACAAGGAGGCCGAGGGGTAAGGGATAAAGAACGTCAAGTCTTGCGCCTCCAGGGCTGTTTTCCCATTTCATTATCGCCCGAGTGCTACCAGGACGGTTCAAGAAGGCTGCGGTGAGCTGGTGAGGAAGGTGGTAAATGGGTTTCGTGCGCAGTACATTCTCGAGGGGTTATAAGAATCCCCAGACGATGACAAGGCGCCACCGTCGGCTGACATAAGACGATCTCCAACCGCACGGTGACCCAGAAAATCGGGGAGGCACTTAATGGCCGGGTAGTGAGCGTGCGTCTCCTCATGGCATCCCCCGCGTGTTTTCCTTGTCAGCTGTGGAGGCGGAAATAACCAACTTGCAGCTCTTCGGAGCTAAGCAGATGACGAAATCGTCCGTTGTTCTTTCGCCAACTGGAAATAATTGACCCTAAAAATCACACGAGTAATCCCAATTTAGGTTTCTTGCCGGCGACGCGGAAACTTCTCGCAAAGAGACGAGCATTAAATGTTCTTGACCCGGATTTCCATGTCTTTGTCGAGTTAAAGATTACACCATGACAGTTGATGCTGGAGTCCCGTTACAGAGTCAGGAGATCCGGGATCGAATCCAAACCAGTAGAAATAAATATAGATTCAAAAACCAGTTCACGCAATACGTTATGGGGAGAATGAATTTAGTGCAGTAATGGTATTGAAATGCCATTGAATAATGCTCAAAGGCTATGAACTTTTTAAAATCATTGATGCACTCCAAATTAGTCTAAATGTAAAACTTTTAATTTATAAATATTCTTTTACCTTAGATTCGTGTTTGTTCGCAATTAACCACTCTTACGTGGCATGTGAATGAATGTGTCTAAGCTTCCCCGCAATAAAATGAAGTAAAATTATCTTAACGCTTTCGTGAATATATGAAACATTTCTCTCCTTTCCAAGCAATAACTTCATAGCATAATGAAAATGAATGCAGAGGGAGACATTAATGAAAATTCTGTTTCCATTAATAATGAAGTTATTTCGACTTTAACTAAAGAGAGAAAAATAAATGGAGCCAAAATGTTAATCAGGTTTCATGTCAAAAATCTCTACGTATTAAAATATTGTGGCAATGGAATATTTTGTATCAGTTATGATGATATGTGGATGTGTGACGGTATTATTTGGGATGATAAGTAGCGGCAAACGTTGTTACGCGGTTCTCAGTCGCCAAAGGCTGCTAGAATGGGCATTATGAGCTGGTTTTACTTTCAGTAATGATGAAAGTTAAGTTAGTAAAGTGTTTAAGGTTGTTTAACTGGAGCATACAGTGTATATCCTAGAGTATCAGGTCTTAGCTTAGAGTCTCACTCCGGTAAACATGCTGTTCAAGTGATCTAGCCGAAAACTTCATTGATTAATTGTTAAATAAAACATGAGTTATTTCATTAACTCTTGAACCTGTGAGTATCTTCATTTGCTGAACGAAAGCCGTATTACTTTGATAATGAAATTGCTTATAATTGGATTTTTTTATAATAACAATCGCTGGAGATGCGAATTTCACGTTCAAGGCTATACGATTAATTGATATTCAAGGACTAATTTAATACCATTGAATAATGAATTAGTGAAAAGAAAAAAATGTGAAAATGGTGATATTAATATATTAGTATTAAATAATCCTGATATTGGAATAACTCCGGATGAATGTAAGAAATGAAAAAATTACACTGCTCTTTTTGTGGTATTATATATTTGTTTCTCCAGTGGAAGTAACCAGATTCTTCTTCGCGTGATGCTAGTGTGTGAAATTCATTTACAAATGTACAAATTATGCTGCTCGGTGGATATAATTTAGTTAGATTAACATTAGAGTTTTCGATTGAAATATTAACCTAAAATTACATTTAAATATCGATTTTTTAGTTCCATTTGTAATCGAAATAGTTTTCTTAAAAATAGAGGCATGGCAATAGCATGAATATACGAGTAGTATCTCGTAGTTCTTAAATTAGTAGACATGAGGAATTAAAGGTAAATTCACCGTACAAAGTGAATATTTACTTATATATTGCATGCAGAACCTCTCGGCAATAAAAATCAAACCTCACAGTATCATGAAAAAACGCTCATGCACCAAACGTCTGCTGGATCTGAGAAATAAATACGTAGTGATATCTTGAGTAGCATTTCTCGCAACAACACCCTCATGGTTTTGAATATTCTTATGCAGGTGTGTCGATGTGGGGACATTTACGCGCTGCCGACGACTCTGAGGGCCGGGAAAGTGTCAGAGACTGTCCGGTCGCTCAAACGGTGACGATGTGACAACATAATCACGAGAACGTGCTGAATCACGCGTGCGGAAAACCCACGATTCCCACGCCCCCGACCCACCTCTACCCCTCTTTCTCTCTCACTCTCTGGGTCACCAGCGCTCTCCAGTCCTCCCTCTCCTCTGTCGCCTGTCCCAGCATCGCACAACCTCCCACAGAACGACTTTCAACCCTCCCTACTTCTCCCCCAACGTCTTCGACTAGATCTCCTCCATCATCAACCCTTTCCATCATCCCCCCACCGCCGCCCACCCGCCTTCTTCCATCCGTCCGCATATACAGACGGACACAAACTTGTCTCTTCCCTCACCCTACACACCCCCACACCTCCCCCTTCTTTCCCATGATAGGAGCAGGAGACCTTCTTTTACTCACTCCCGAGGCGTCCATCGAACCGCGACACTACCACTGCCGCGTTTGCTATCCGGTTCAAGAACCTCTGGGGCGGAGGGGGAATCGGGTGGGTTGGAGGGGCGGGCGGGACTTGACTTAAAGGGGGGGGGAATGGCAGTAGTATTGGGGCCATTCCGGGGAGAGAGATGGTGGGAGGGAAACCAGAGGGGGTGTTGGAGGGTGGGGGGCAAGCTCCCTCCCTCCCTCCCCCACAACCCCATTCCCTTCGATCAGTCCGCGGGAAGTCGTAGTGGGGTGAACGGGAAGGACGAGGCCGGTGGGTGGGAGGGGGGGTGAGAGCACGTCGCCTCTGTCGGAGACAAGCCGAGGAACGTCACCTAGCATTAATAAAGGCCGCGAGTGAAATCGGATGAAAGGAAACATCTTGATTACTTTACGAGTCGTGCGTAAACACAAAACATTCATGGTCCATTGCATTGGTAAATGTGGAATTAAATCGCGAAGGAAAATATAACCTGGGGCGTTTTTGGAGGACATGTTTTCGGGAAAATTACCTTGGCCACCGCCTTTTTTCCCTAAAAATCGCCGACAAATGACTGCTTGGAATGACAAAATTCCACTTGCTGTTTAATTAAGAGCTGTTTGAAAATATTACTGACTCTGGTGTTTTCATATCGTCACTCTAAAATTGTTCCTTTACTGGATCTGTTTCTACTACGGTTTCCTCACTGGTATTGCCCAAAGGCATTAATTTCTCAAGCGAAAAAGAACCATACTTAAGGTTATAAATTATCAGACTGGTCAATGAAGCGTTAAATAAAATAATATAAAAATGTTTTCAAAATGGTGATTTTCAGTTGAAACCATGGTCGTGGTTATATATTAAATTAGGAAAAATACCAAGAATTATTTAAGCTTTAATGTTACGCTATTTCCACTAAATTAAGAATTAACATGAGTGGAGCAGTCCACTCTATATCAGCATTATGTTTTTTGGTAATAATTATTGGGTTCGAAGGCGCGATAGTAAAATGCTACTTAGCATCTCTAAATATGCTATCTGTCCTAGGTCGCGAAGGATTGGGAGACGTGCGTTAAATTGCAAACTATCATATCTAGCGAGAGGGCAAAGGATATGTTCGAAATTTATTTACAAAATGATAAGAAAACGATTGCAATAATGGTGACATTTTAATGCACTTGCGATCTAGGGAATCGATGATTAAATGACGTAGTAGGACACGCATGGAAGATTATGTCCTCGCTGTTACTGGCGAAAATAGGATGAAAAAACTATTATTGGTATTGGTACAATAAAACAATAGAAAATGTAATTTCAATGGTCATTGTAATCACGTTCCTGTTGATATCCTTCTAATTAATACGCTCAAATATTTTTCTCTATGGTATCTCAAACGTTTTCCTTGTATAAAAAATGAAATTTCTTTGGCGCTTAAATTCACTACTTTCTAATTACAGGAGAGGAAATTATGTAAACTTCACCTCTTTATTGTCTTCAGATTATTTAAGGCTAATATTTTATGGCCTCTAAAGTAATATAATGGATTGTGGGAGCATGGGTTGGACAAACTTACGTTTTTGAGGATCATTTATTCAGTCACTATCATTAGACAATACAATCTAAATGAACTCATGTCAACCACCAATGTATGAAGTAGGGTAAGAGTGTGGAGATTTTAATCTTTGGCTAATTACGATCGAGAGTGATGATTGGAAATAAGCGACTAAAACAATGCTGCTATTTAGAAAACTTAATTTGAAGAGAGTCATCAGAGATTCCACTAAACTAACCTGCATATTTTGAGTCATAAAAAACTGTTTGCTCCCTAGAATGATTATGACCTTATCCTGAAATAGAGATGATCTTAAGAATGGAACAATCTAGAGGCTACGGAGAGCGAAAATTAGTATTTTAATATTATTCATCAGGCTGATCTTAATTCGTTTCTAAAAACTATTTTACGATAACTTGTTGGAATTCGTTAACTCAAGGATAGAGAAATTTTGCACTCTTTTCGGTATATTTCATACTGCCTCAAGCGTAATTGCATTTTAACCTTGGAACACACCCTGACGTATCACAAATTTATGCCGGAATGTTTTAAGAGATTAGCCGCAGTTTCGATGTGCTCTCGGATATTATCTCTAGACACAAGTTAATTTTAGATATCAATGGGGGAAACAAATTATCAAAGTATCGTGCGGATTCATTACTCGCACTACAGCATGCTTACCTTTAGTATAACGTTGCCATGAAGATGACTTGGTTATATTCCCAATATGGTGAAGATGATGGATTCAATCTTATTTTAAGGATTAGCATACATACCGCATCCCGCTTCAGTTGAGCACCAGTATGAGGTTATTCACATATAATTATATGGTGCGATGTATTAATTAAAATTAAGGCCGGGAATTCCGAAAACTAAATTGGTGAGAAAATTTGATTTTGATTTGAGAAAGTTACTTTGACGCTACAATTTGTGTAAGAATACAATTATGTCCAGGCCTCTTGGAGTATGACATCTAAAGACGTTAAGTACAACAAAACTGACTATATGTATTTTCTTAAAAAACAATAGAATGAAAATATTCCTTTGAATCATTAAATAAAATGAAACGAAAAATTTAAAATATGAATATTTATAAATAAACAGTTGGTATTTACCTCCCACGGATAATCATATGTTTTTCGTGAAGCAAGTAAAGAGCTGCTTTGCGATAGATTATAGATTCCTAATGCGAGAAAGAGCAGTGGCACATATACAACTTCTGCGCGTGTTACATAATTTGATAAAGGACGAGGCACGTTTTTGTGAAATTAAAGGAGTTTTTGAACTTGAATTTAGAAGATGATTGTGATCAAACGAAGGAAATAATAATTATATGAACTTTAAACATTAATCCCGAATATTTAGTATCATAGGATGCCACAGTAGGCCTAGGTTTAATCTTGAAAAAAATCTTAGAGGCATTGTTTTCAATCTGGAAACAAAGCCAAGAATGTAAGGTTTATGTGAGGAGGTTAGGGTGAGAAGATAGTAGAATTAGCTCATTGGAAGCATACAAAAATCTCTAGGTTTCGAGAGAAATACCGGAAATCCCTCCAAAACACCTCTTAGATAACCAGAGATAAATAATTTGTTACGTAAAAAGGAATTTCACAAGATCCACTTAAAATGAGAGCGCTACATTCTACTTGATAATTCAGGTTTTTCCAGATTTGAAAACAACGTTTTTCCTTAGTTCCTTCTTATCGCTACATCAAGGAGATAATATCTGAAATTACTTAAAAATACGCCGTGTAAGACATCAATGCTCCTTATACAGATACATAACGTAAGGCATGCTTAGTTTCATCTTAATAGGCTTTCTAGATGAGGCTGGAGTTAATTGAAGGCGGAAAATTAAAGACAAAATGGATGTTGAAGGGAAATGAAAAAAGAGAATTTTTTAACTTGTTGGGTTCTAATGTAAAAAGATTACGCCGTTGATTTTTTTCTCTTTATAATATTTATTGAAGGCAGAGAGTATAGACAGATAGATGACTTGTTAATGTTTGTTACACATCAATTGAAGATATTTGTTCTTAATTAATGGTAATTTATGCCCAAATATCCATTTACTCACAACGAAATCAATCGTGCGATATAGCATGTGCAATGCGCAGATGATTCTTTCAGGGAACCTCTTGTTAGAGAGTTAAGGAAATTCACATTTTATATTCGGAAGTAAATTTTATTTTCATAAAATTTTTGAACTTGCTAAAGTTATCATGGACGAAATTTAATATAAGTCCACATGGTAATCAATTTTTGAGTCCCCACTTTCGTTTTCTATCCATGGAAATAAATAAGGTTTTTTGATGCATAAATTTGCAATGGGCATTAAGATTGAAAGTGATATTACATAAAACGCTTACACAAGAGATAACAGAACTAAATGCGCGGTAAAATTATTTTTGTGCGCCCGAGAATTTGCTCTTCTGGCGAAATTGAAGAAAGTTCGGGAGAGAATTCCGTAATATTTGTAGAAAACATTTGGACTGTTTACTTGCTCAAACCGGGGGCAATCTTCTCACGGTTGCAACATGGAATGGAGTGTCTTCGAGGCCAATTTCCTCCGTAAGCTTTCCTCACCGTTAGAACTAGATGAAAAATAGGGATTAAGAAAAATTAATTAGAAGAATACTTTGAAGCCTTAAAAAATTTCTTTGTATACCTCTCAAGTCTATGATCAAGAAGTGTGACTTCTTTTTTGTGATAGTTATTTTTACTACTGCCAAAGAGAAAATATCCTCAAAAATCAGCTCTTCTGAGTTTTCACTCATTGGTATTTTTTATTTTGTTATTTTTTTGGGATATTTTTTCAGATCTCGATGGCTCACGTCCCCTTGATTCATGGTGTTTCAGTCGAGATACCGATGGCGATTAGAATAGTGGTACACTTGCGCGAAGAGCATCGCTGTCACGCTTTCTACACAGTTTTCACCCTTAAGTATTGCATTGGCAAACTTCTGTCAGATGAGAGAAGTTGGCATACCTTGTCTCTCGTGGAACTCATTTCATTCAGAATTGAAATTCGTCGTCTTTCTTCTACGCCTGCAAATTACCTCGAAATCCCGGCTAGTGTGGGTTGTGGTGTATGTCAGGGCACCAGCCATTTAAGCAAATATATGAACTTAGGCATCGATAATTATGAATATACATTTGCACATGTGCATAAACATGCCTGCCTATTTGCATATTACAGTAATGGCTATGTTCGATTTAAGTCTAAAACTTTTCTTTTTTAAACGGCAATGTGTAAGACAGAGGAATTCATTATTACACGGGTAGTAGTATTTTAGGCGAGGTGACCGACAGCTAAGGTCATTTGCACCATAGGGATGGACAGGAAAGGATGAAGAGTGGAGAGAAACCCGGTGTCGGCATTAGCCTACTCTTAGCGAAAGGCGCCAAGGGGTTTGCAGCTTAACGTCCCATCCGACGGACGGCGTACTCTCCACGGTGCCCTCCACAAAGCACCTCAAGTAGAGATCGAGATACCACTGAAAAATGTTTCACCGTCGGGATGCAAAACCAGGCCCTCTGGGTGGGAAGCCATTACGAAGACGATATGGATTTCGTAAAATCAGTTACGTTTGCGTTGATCTAGCTTTAGTTAGCCAGTCAGTCAGTCAGCTAAGGGAGTTCAATCATTGCCCAGCTCATTAGAAAATCAACTTAATAGGTAAGGGATGGGTATGTAAACAAAGCAAAGGTTATGCGGTTTTGAGTTGGAGAAAGGCTAAGTTGGACGTTAAAACAGGAGGCAGGTGGAATAGCTTACGAGCAGCAGAAGCCGCTCTTATATATCTTGGAATTACTTTGGAGCAAAATGGTCAAAGTAGTAGAGCTATAAGAATAAGAATTGCGTTAGGCAAAGAATATTTCTAAAGGAGGAGGGAGTCGATGATTGGTACGTTGAGTATGGACGTTAAGAACAGATTAGTAAAAAATTTATTCTGGAATGTATTTTTGCTCAGTGTGGAACGTGGAAATTGAAGCAAACGAGACAGGCATTGATGATGAAGCCTCTGAGATGCGGGTGTGGAGGATGGGAAAGGTAAAATGGACAGAAAGGAAAACAAACAAATAAGTACCAGGTATGGTGGTGGAGAAAAGCGTATTGTTGAGTGAAACCCAAAAGTGGCAGTAAAGGATGCATAGCATTTTTATTGGGGATGGTATGTTGAAGACTGATGTGGGGAGAATGTCAGGCAAACGAGGAATGGGTAAGAATAGTAAGAATAGTATCCATCCAAAGTTACCAACTTTAAACGGAAGAATATCAATTAATTAATTAACGTTAATAACGTATGGGGACAAGGTTTTCATTTTATTTTTAATATTATGATGTGATAGTGTATCATAAGAGGGAAGAATGAGCCAATGAACCTGTTAGTGATAGTGTCAATTTCTCTTTTATTCAACCATGGCGTTTCAACTAGCCAATATATTACATATATGGGGCCACAATAATTCCCCCAGTGTAATAACTAACTTGTTTGTTCTGTATCTTTCTCGTAATTCAAGTCGTGCCTGTTGTAAATGTGACTCTAACGGCTCCGATCCTAATTTCTTCATCATAACCGTCACGCTTGATCCAGCAGTCTCCAGCATACCCACCACTCTCATCTCTTATGGCTGTCCACGGAATTAGTACTCAAGGCTTCCGCCTCCTTCGCCATATTCGAAAAATATATGACTTGTTACGGTAGCCGATAAATCTACGACGTTCGGATGACCACTGTAATGAATACAATGACGATGAAGGTGCCCATTGACCGAAACGCAATGAAAACATTTCCGCAGTGGCCGCCACCCTATGGAAGCCCTCGGAGGCCCACACATCCCCCACGAGAGCTGTTTCCATTCTTCCGTGACAGGAAAGGATGCCGATGCTCTCATCGAGAATTTCGTATTTTTAGGCGCCTGATCTCAGAGTTCGTGGGTTCGACTCGTGGGCAGAGAGGCGAGGGCCCCCCTCCGCGCCGCCACACACTGGCCCTCCACCCCTGATTGCTTTGCCGTTTGGCGGTTTGCGGGCTCCAAAAGATGGGATGGGAGGGCGGCGTGGGGCTGAGGGAGGGGTGGGCACCCAGCTGCTTTAAAGAGCTCACTCGCGGCGCGGTTCCGAATGAACGGGGTCGATGACATCGAGTTGAATCCCCGTGAAGCCTTCAAACGACGTGGCGTCTTGAATTTTTTTAGTGATTGATCACTATTTGGTTTACATATCCGATTCTATATGTACGCTGCGCATGCCGTCATTATGCACTCGGATCCTCTAATGCGTCTGACCTCTTGCCTGGCTACCCAAATCTATCTATTTAATATAGCCCTAGTTGACTACGTAAGTTTGCCAACTATTTTCATTCACTTCCTAAATGCTACGAATAAATAATGTATTGGTAATATATTTGTATTTCATACAAATATGGTATTACACAATAAGTAGATCATGATGGATATTCATTCATCATCGTCATGATATGTAATATGAATGAATATAATTAAGTTTCAGCCTAAACCGTGTAATATTTCGTATCTTTGAAATAAATCTACATTCTATAATTATTAATGTTGACTTCAGCAATGTATTTTATTTCAAAATGATCAACACTCATAAGATTAGTAGAACAATTTACCTTATTTCAATTGCTCACATTCTGTTCGGTGTGGCAACTTTCACATGGAAAAGGCATCATTTTTATCTGACTGCAAATATTTCCAAAGTTCAATTCTTCAAAATTCAATGAATAAAAAATCATATTTAAATGATATGCGCGTACATATAGGGAAAACTCCAGTTATACAATTATCAGTTTTGGCCATCATCAATTTTAGCCATGGATCAGGTTCCCAGCTTCTTTGGGAATCAAACGTTTTTGGACGCCCATATCTTCCCAAATTTCTTTAATAACTACTTTTTGTAATGAAGAACTTCTCTTTGAAATTTTTATACTTCCATCCGTTCTACGAGGGCCTTTCATTTTATTCCATTTAATATTATTTTCTTGTCAATGTCTCTTATGTTAAGTCCCTCCTAAAATTCTATATTCTGATCTTGCCTATCTTGCCTGATAAAGCCTTCGATAATAAATTGCATTTTTGCCACGTGAACCCTGCTTTCTTAATTTCCTTACTGTACCCATAATTCAGAATCATAAAGGGGAATCGGAATTTCCGTAACGCTTTAGCATTTTAATTGCTTCTTTTTTTATTTTTCCTTTAGTTGCACTTTTTATTGTTCCGCAAATTGTTTGATAGCGGTGTAATTTATTGCATAGATCTTTTTATTCATCTCACGTAGAGTCTTTTTATAAGTACTATTCATTTAATATTTGTTCTATGTAGGAGTTGTTTATTACTATTTTTGTTCCCATAGGTTTACATTCTAAAATTTCCAGAAATAGATTTACTTAACAAAATTAACTTTTTTTGGTGCTGGTAGAAAGAGGCCCAGCCAATATTAAAAGCGCCTAATTTAAGGAATAATTAGGCGAAAAGCAAATAGGGAGGCCCATTTTTTGTTCATTGCAGTCAGTAAAATGTACTTTAAAGATACTCAATTGTAATTTCCCCATTATCAAGAATAAGTCATCTTGAGATCAGGGCAGGACACCTTAAGGCCGCCTCACATGGAATGCCTCATCATACATCACTGGACTTGCTTTGCAACTTTACTTACTTTGCAACAGAAAGACCTCGCATTCAATATGGACATGAGCATCTTTCTTATTGAGTCGAGTCTTTAAGGAGCAACATGCTCGGACCCACGACGACGCTTGACCAAATTCAATTTTAGTTGCGTCATTTAAGTTCTAACGTTAAACTCTTGCATTCATTGTATGCTAGTCTTCAATGCACCTGTTGAAGACAGCCATTCGACGGTCCCTAAAATCACTTCACCTTGCTATAGTATTCTGAAATGTTTTGTTCAATGTAAAATCTTTTTCCCTATTCTCATTCCTTAATCAGCTAGCCATAATTTGAAATTACCTTAACGCTGTCTATTTCTCATGCTTCTGGCTTAATATTCTTCTCCGATTATAGTCTTCAATATCTAACTACCTCTCCATACTTCTCTCCTCAACCCACATGTTATGTCCTCTTCAGATTTCTCCCCCAAATTTCCTCATTCCCTCTACCATACTAACACTTCATTTGCCGTCCTATTTAAACTTTGGTTTTTATCCTTTTATGACGCGTATCCATTTATGGCTGGTACTCTAACACCATCCGACACACGCCCTTGTGACGTATTGTGGGATGCTGAATAGATGTGAATAATTAGATTCACAACTATTCAGCATAATATTTCAATAGATTTACATTACGATTCATACTACGTTATATATTATTTAAAAACAACTATTTAATGATCCTTATTATTTTAGTTTTAGCCCCCCTTACCTATATTTTATGCTCTAAAATATATTATGGCTAAAATTCAACTTTAGCTAAATGTATCTTTTTGCTTCAAATGGGAACATTGTTGCTAACATTGGGGAATGTTAATGCCGCTTGGAACATTTTTCGAAATCTCACCAATGGCCAAATTTCTAAGAATACGTTTCAGTCTGAAGTAAAAATATGCATTTTCATCCTATTTGAAAAACAGGCAAGCCTGTTGGAAGAAGGAAATGAATTTTGATTCTTCGCCAGCCCGCTTTAACTGGTGACGGGCCTTTTGGAAAATTAATGCGTGTATTGCGTCAGACATGGCGATCATTGAAAAGCCTTAGGCATCGGGGAAAAGCTTTGCGAAAATTTTGTTAAGGTTGTTTGTAAATCTCAACGAATGCTATACTTACACTGAAATCGCCAAACGAAATGTGTTCATTTAAAGGTATTTCATTGAACATGATGCAAATACTATCATTTGAAACTCAGAAAAGTCTAAAATTTTATTGGAACAGAGACAAATATTTAATACTATCCTTGAATTGATTTTTTAACAGCTCATAATCGAAAACGCCATTTATATGAAATTGAAAGCGGTTTAGATATTATGCGGGTGCTCTAAAATTTTAGCTCGGAAAACCTTTAGAAATACTGTTCAAATATACACGACGCCATGTTAAGTTTTAAAAGGCGATTCCAATAATTATTTCTTGCTGTTTGTCAGTTTGTCAGTTTTTTAAGATAAAAAAGGATAGATATTTCAAAGAATTTTTGTCGTTCAAAATAGACACTTTTTTGTGTCTGGAACATGGTTGAGTGTCGGTCGCTAGCTCGATGGGGCCTCAACGAAGAAACTTCGTCTTCTAGATGACGTCATCGGAATCGCCTTAATCGCCACGTGGAAATTGGTAGGCTTGAAAATATTTGTTTCTGGGGAAAAGCACGGAACAAAAGAGTTTTTTATTCACGCGTCTACGGAACAAACTTTTTTCGAAACAAGAACTTTCGTTCTAGTTTCGGCATTGAATATTTTATCCTTGAGAATCGGTGGTGGGGCTATAAGGCGTTTTCATTTGCTTTTAGAAGCAGCCAAGGTTGAAATACATGAATAAAAAGGTAGAAGGCTGCCTTGCATAATCTTATTTACGTAAAAATTGAAGTTACTACGAATTTTTGTCGATCTTGAAGTGAAGCACCCTATATGGCGTATTCGTTTGCTTTCAGAAGCAGCCAAGGTAGAAATGCATGAATAAAAAGGTAGAAGGCTGTCTTACATAATCTTATTTACGTAAAATTTGAAGTTACCACGAATATTTGTCGATCTTGAAGGGAAACACCTTTAACCGTACATATAAATTGCACTATTCATTGTCGCTACGTTTGAGTGGTCATCTGTTTTAGTTCTGGCGGTCGTCTCGGAGGTCACTGCCCCACTCCGGGGATGAAGGGATGGATGAATTTTATGTCCGCGGTAACGAGGAATGTTTTCGAGACTCACACAAAAGTTCGTTATGTCGGAATTCGTGATGAAGGCGACGAAGTTTTTCTTGCTCGCGAATTCGAGAATATTTATTCTTAATGCATTAACATATCAAACACTTGCTAATTAAAGTGTTACCTCAGTAAAGAAGGATTAACGTCCTTCAAAAGCTATGCCAAAGGTCCACGGTTCGAATGACTTCTAGTTATGTCTTTCCTTCCGCATCGGGCATGGATGTATTGACTGGTCCTAGTCAACGTTATGCGCATTTCCAATGGGTTCGGCTACTGACTGTAAAGTTCCATGTTCAAATGTCTAGAGATGTCTTTGCACAACGCCATAGAGGAGTCAAACGGTTTGACTTTTAGGTAGCTGCATCATACACAGGATAATGAGCTGATCCCCCCTAGGCTTGAAATATGTTGGTGGGGGATGTGAGGACGCCAGGTTGAAAGGCAGCAACTGGGTGGGAAATATTGAGAGGCAATAGGATGTTAAAAGTTTTAATAGAAGGGAGTGCGTTAGGTAAGCGGGGTAGAGAAGGGATAGAATCGATTGGTTTTTAGACGATAAGAACGCAAGTAGGAAGAACGATGAACTGACGGAGAATATAATGCAGGGAGAGCAAGAGGAAATTTAATCCGTAAGATGAATCTAAAGATTTTAGGTACCGCCCAAAAATATACCTCTGAAATATAAACTACTTTTGATGATGTGTGCCTGCATAGTTCGTTGTGAACTCTCATTCCCACCCAGCACTCCAAACCCTCGGCTTTATTACTGTGGTTATTTCGTTGGACATCGTTGAAAAATGATTTCGTACGTAGTACAAAATTGCTGTCACCCGCATGCAATGAAGTATCCATTTAATGTTCGCAAAGTCCGCTCGCATGGTATTAAAATGTCTTCTTGTTCCGTTTCAGGATTCAGTGAGAGAGAAAGAGAGATAGCAACCCATCCGATGGGCCCCTTCACCCAGCCAGGAGGCGGGACGCGCTTGCCCTGAGTCTTTACGAGCACACGTCGGATGCGTTAGGTAAGCGTGCTTTTCTTTCTTACACCACCCGCCCGTCGTTCCTATTGACTGGCATTACAACCTAATTACTCCGGGGCGTGCCAATCATTCACCTGGAAGCGTCGCGGTCACCACGCCGGGCCTGGCTGGCTTGTTGGCTGCATTTCACATGTGCGTACGCTGCATCCCTCGCCCGCGCGTGTATCGTATTCTGTCTACTTCGCCGCCGCATACCAAACGCGAATTGTCACGTCCGTGGCTAATGCTTCCCTTCCGTGTGACGTCGCTCTACCGGACGCGGGCACTTAAAACTTCCAACTAAATAATCTTTGCAAGGTTATATGGACCTAAGAAAATCAACCGCTGGGTTATATGGACCTAAGAAAATCGATATTTAGCGGGTGAGTTTTAAAAATCAATGATGACACTAACCCGGAACTGCCGTAGTAAGGAACCCATTCACCAACGTTTTTGTTCGTCAAATGTGATGGTACCTTTATGGATTCATTTTTAATAAACTGACATGACCCGCTCGCTATATGAGAAAACGGTACTACCAGTCTAACTTCCGATTAACTAACGATTTATTTAATTTAAGCAATATATCATTAAAACTCCAAATTAGCCATTGTAAAAAAAGATTTGGATATTATATTGAAACATTGTTTTCTCGTATATAACTTCCGTGGAACTTTCCCTCTGCCGTATAGATAATAATTTAAGTGAGGTGGACAGTTTATTGAAAATTTGCGGTAAATGCATTGATGTCATCTCACTAATACTGACATTAGCAAAAAGTGACAATGGCTATTGGGCAGTTTTTATGGTTAACATTGATAACGATTTGAAATGGAAATTAGGTCAGAAGGATGTTATTAATAAATCATAATAGACGTTAGATTGCCTCAAATAATTCTTTTACACGATCAGAGAAGTATTATCATCAACAATCCAACGTCGTTTGTTCGGTCGTTAGAATTTAATGCGTTAGAACACCTGTTCTACCGGCGTGTGGTTTTAAATAATGGAGTAGAATATTGACTGTGCACAGTTATAGCGAATCCCGAAATTTATATACCCAATCCCACACGACGCCCCTCTTTTCAGTAGAAAACAATAAATAAAAACCTCTGGCGATGAGATCAGAAAAAATTTCGAATAGAGCCCTATAAAAAGTCGTCCATTGCATTGCGAAGAATGTTTCCATAAAACCTTTCAAACGTTCAATCGCTCATCAGACGCGGATTGGTAGATGACTATCGACGCAGTGAAAAAGATCTCTCCCTCCCAATGCTTCCTCCATAGATACAGCCCAACACCCTGGAAGATGGGATTACTATGGGTCCCTCAAACCACTCCCAGACTTTGCTCCCCGACCCCACCCGAATCCCAGAAAAGTCTTGTCTCACACGAGACTCGAAACTCTCCGCTCTCGCCCTCTCCTCCTTCCTTCGTCCTCCTCCTCTCGCGCTCCTCTCTGGCCGAAAGAAAATTGCCTCAGGGAGTTATGCAAAGATAAGGGAGGGTGGTGTGCGCGAGGGGCAGGGTGGGGGATCGCGGGGCAGAGGGGGGGACGGACGGTGGAAGGGAATGGGAAGGAAATCGAGAGCTTAGCCGGCCCGACAGTCAGCTGTTGCGCAAAGCGCAAAGGGCTGATGACCGGCCCCTATTTCCCCTCCACGCGAATCTGCCCGCCTCACCGCCCCCCCCCTCGCGTTCCCTCCCCACATCCTCACCTACGTCACCCCCTCCCCCCCGGGACTCTCCCCAACCTAACCCCTCCCTCGCCCCGTCTCTCCTCCTCTTCTTCTCCAAGCCTATTCACATTTCTATCCACCTCTACTCCTCCATACCCTTCTCTCTTTCTCTCACTTCCCTTCTCCATCTATTAGCTTCGAATGGCTTCCCAAATATGCTCGCGGTGACTCGTTTTTCCCGCCGGTTCTCCCTCCCTCTCACTCTTCCGCCCTCCGCGCACTCCTCCGCTTTCTCCTCCCCCGTCGACCCTTATTTCTTTACTACTCCCCACCATCCACCTCAATCCCCCCACTCTACTTCCCGTGAGTGTTATTAGTTTTTTCCCCTTTGCCTCTCCGCGAGTACTCCTGATCATCTATTTTTTTTAATTACGACCTCCGCGTGAAATTCGGTCGGTGTTTGTGTTTTTGCCGCCGTCGAAGTGCGCGGCTTCGTTTGGCGGCCTCGGCTGCGACCGGCCGGCCGGTCGGGTTTGTTGGTTCCCTTTTCGTCCGCCGGGCGTCGCTCGCCCGGCGAGGATGGCGATGCGTTGTCCCCTTTCCGTACTTCTCTTTCTTTTCCCTGGCTACCCACCTCCACTTCCATTCCCTCGTTCGTCCTTTTGTTTGATTTAGGGAGTTGATTTTGTTTTTGTTGGTTTACTGAGCCGTGATTCGTCTTCGCGGGTTCTCCACCCCGCTGGACACCAGTAAAAGTTTAAGCCGAGTTAAATAAAATATACTTAAGGAGCTCATTAATGTTCGCTTTACACTTATGCTCATGCATTGGGCAATTTAAACTGAAGTTATTTGACATGGAATTAAGGGAAAATCTGTCTTTTTATGGGTTTTTAGATGCCACGGTAGTTTGAAAAATTTTCTCGATTCGATTTTTGTGCACAATATGGAATCAGGTGAATTTTCAAATGCAGATGCCACTGGGTGAATGATGGGATTTCGGTAAATTGTTTGCCAATATTTAGGGTTTTCTTTCTCAAGTTGATTTTTCTTTATTTGCGGGTAAATTTGTAGTAAAGAATGCAGTTCACCAAATATTATCGGGATCAGTGATTAATACCATCTGCTCTCTCATGACTATTCATTTATTGATTTGCCAAACTGCCTCTTAAATGAAGACATATTCACGTTCGAAATTCCATGCTGAACTATGCAAATTTTAGTCCATTGGCATTATCGCGTATGGTGAAAACTTTTTAGCGTGAATTTTTCCTCTGCCTAAGTTGAGAGATCATTTTGAACTTAACCGTATTCAAAAGAAATGTATGATAACTTAAAGATGAAATGCGCCGGTGCAAAACGCTCGTTAATTTTGATATTCTTAATGTAGTTGCCTGATAAATCCAAAAGCAGTAGTATGTATCCTAGTTTCGACTCTCGTCTTTGATAATTTACTTGTGCGCAACTTCATGCGAGGATACAATAAGACTACGATGGGTATTTAATTAACGACATTAGGTATTCCAGTGCCAAATAAGGATAAGCTTGATTGCTTTCAGTCATGCTGCGAAAGCGTTTGCAAAGTTGGGATTGAACGGAAGGGGGGATGTATGCCTGGTTGAAAGAGTATTGGTTCCTATAGTAAAGGCCCCGCACTACATTTCCGGAGATGGCAGGATTCGTCGTATCCTGCTCCCAGCTCGATCTCCTCTGGGAGAATGGATAATGCTCTAGATGTGGAACGGGTGATGTTAGCATGTTGGATGGAAAGCATACGAGTTTTTTCTGAGAGAAGTTCCAGAGCCAGGATTCTCTCCAGACTCAGAGAATTTTCAGTGAGCCTAATCACCCAACACCGGGAAATGGTACAGATAACCTAACCCTATGCATTGGGCGCCTCCCAAAATACCCGCTGCTACCAAAATGAGGCCAACATTTTCCTTTCCTCCACTTTGGTTGGCCCTCTGTTCTTTTTTGACAGATTGAACTCAGAAAATGAAAATAATGAGTCGTAGCCGCTCTCCCTTTAATGGGGTTGTAATGGATGGATAAAACTCAAGCCACACACACACACCATCATTCCCACTTTTGTGTGCCTCTAGGTTTGATTATCATCAGGGTCAAATCACGGCCATATAACACAACTCAATGACCAAGACATGCACTAGCACGACTGGAAACTGTTAGGTTTTACGACACCTCTTCCAACTCGACATTCTGGGGAAGTAAATGTTTTTGGCTCTAACCCTCGAGCCCAACCCACTCAAACTATGAGGCACATAGAGGATATGGCATATAGTGTCCATTTTTCTGAGGGCGTTGACGAGTGCCCTCTCCGCTCGAAAGCTGTCTCCATATTGGCCTTTCACCGAGCGTTAAATTTGATTATCGGGTTGCATTTTTTTGGCATGATCGTTATATTCACGGTAATCATACCTTGGTCAAGTGTATTTCTGAAAAAAAATGTCTTTCGTGATTTTACTTAGGTCGTCAGCTGGTGAATTTCCCAAAAGGTATGAACGAAGTGCATTTTAGTACACTATGTTTTTATTTTATTAACCCACTTGCATTTTTGCCCTACTTCACGAGGTCTCTTTTAATTTAATTTAATCGAGAGATAAGGTATGGATGAACTTCTGTCAACACATTTTCACATCCAGCAATAATCTTTTTTTGATGCTTAAATGTAAAATAAAGGTTCAACATTAAGTTAATATTTTATATTTGACCAAATGACATCCGTGACTGCTATAACATTTATTGAAAGTCAAAGCAATCCTGCTAGCATATTCATAAGAAACTTGAAGTGAGTGAATGAAAATGATGAAAAGTATCCAATAAGTCGAAAAAGACGTGATTGTTATAATAAAATAGGGTTTCCTATAATAGTATTAAAGATTCACTTGGAATCGTACAAAACTGTCAATTAATGATCAAATTTGCAGTAACTAAGAAGTGTCCATTGTCAAAGAAGGCATATTTTAGTGAAAGAAACGCATGCATAGCGCGCGCCTACGTGCTTTGTTGCAATTACTTGCGAAAGAAACGGATGCGTATTGATGATTGTTGAATCATTTGCAAATAATTACCCCAGGTGAGGTAAAACATCCGTTTAGTAACGGTTAACGAGTAAATTGAAAGTCAATACTTATTTAAATATTCATATTTAGCTATAAAATAAATATTCTTTTATATATTTTACAACACGATTTTTGTTAAATAAATAAATTCACTCGCAAAATCGATTATAGTACCAAGGATTTTAGGAGTAGTAGGATGTCGCATTATTTTCACAATGAAGAAAAGTTAATCTCACAAAAAGATTGGGTTACTCAACGTGTTCGATTTTTCCACAAATTGATCCCCCTTTCAAGTTACAAGTTTTACTCGCGTTTGTGGAGTGAAGGCTAGCTAGATTTTTTTTCACATCTTACGATAATCGGTTGTCAAAGAGTTGTGCAAAGCAAGAAATATCATTATGGAGAAGCCAAAATTGCAGTGCAACAATTTTCTTGGCTTAATATATTTGTCTATGTCACCAAAGTATTTCCCATGCGAGCATTTGCCTATTACGTTCGACGACAGCGAATGCATTCCCGGCTTCAAGCAAGTTATTTATGGAGTACTTTGGAACAAGGGGTCGATTTCATGGCGCTCTTGGTTTTCAGATGCACTTCCTCCCATTCTCATGTCGAGAGATTTTCCGGGGCTTCTGAGCAGGAAGCGAGCAAGTGAGTTGGAATGGATTGAGAAAAAATTGAGGTGAAGGGAACATGAAATACCTGCACGCAGTCTGGACAACTCACCTAATTGTATCCGAGCTCCTTTAAGACGTAGTCAACACATGATGAGACGACCTAAGACTCTCCTTTAAGGCAGATCTACGTCGATAAAGACTTAAATCAATCGCCATTATCACCTGAACGATTATCTTAATGCCTTTACTCCAAAAATGTTTTTCCATATTTCAGTCTCTATTTCTTTTACAAATCTGACGTTAAATCGAGAATCTTGATTAAAGTCATGCGACATCCTTTTCTGTGATGATGGATTCGAACAGAGTTGGGTTATTTTGGAATCGCACGGTACATATTTTTGAAATAGCTGCAAATATACGACGAAGCATATAAAAATACCCTAAACTTTCCCGTAAAATCGTGTTGTGGTTCTCTGCGTAGGTAATCATGAACATGAAACAACTTAGTCACGGTTTACGAGCTAGCTACATATTGTTTCTTTTTCGAAATATGGCAATAATGTCCACCTACACCGAGGTGGTACACGGGAAGAAGAGCATTAGAAATGAACTAGGCAAACATCAGTGGTGGATGAAAACGGGGCTGGGGGCAGCGTGGGAGGGGTATCCTTTGCAATGTTCGTATGATGAAAGGGCTAAGTACAAGATTTTTTTGGTAGATTAAATTTGATGACAGGATATGCACCTCCAAAAATATTTCGCACAATTTTTTTACATGCTTTTTCAAATGAGCTTTTTAGATAAATAATTTACCGTAAGCTACGAGCTACGTATAACAGCATAATGAAAGGAGTTCCTTCATGTTCCCATTAAAAAATGATTCGACTGGAATTGATATTTCTCCTAAAATATGAGAATGATGATTATGTATATATTATGTTGGATGGCTTTAGTGCTGCATCCTGGGGTGCAATGTTTGTTGGTTTAAGGTACAGGTACCTGTATATGTGTTTGCATGGGTGTTGAATGAAGGAATTTTTGCATGAGTGTGTGCGTTGCTGTGGGTGTAATTTTTAATGTTGTTGTTTCTACATGTGGTGTTTTTTTCTTTTTACGGGTGGCGACCTGACACCCCCTACCACACGCCCTTGCGGCGGCTTGCGGGGTATTATGTAGGTGTATATACATCGAGACCGGTCGAATAAATAATTTTAAGTAGAAAACCGCAATAAAATCTCCTTTAATTTTGAATTAGTTCTACCGCATATTCTATGAGTCCCTTTAACTCATGTTAACAAAGCATTTAGTAATCATGAAACCCTCCCTAATCAGTATATTTTTAAATAGGGGTCTCGTGATGAAATGATTGTAATCCCACCGGACTGGTCCGGAAAGAGAGGCGTAAATTTCTTTTGATACCTTTGTAAATTAAGTCGGTTTTTCAAAACTTTTCTTTCTGAGATATATTTTAATTTATATTTTGTTCCCCTTTTAAAATCCTGCTTTTGCCAAAAAAAAAGAGGAGGGAACTTGATCTTCATTCTGCAGTGTGATTGGAATTATCTCTCGCTCTCTTGGATTGGGCGATGGGATTTTTCGTTAACTCTTTTGTGCACAGTTCTGTCTGTAAGCATTGTGCATCTCCATAGAAAAATTCATCCTTCCATCTCTATTCATTGAAAATGTTGGCAAAAATATTGACATTAAAATGATTTTCCAATACACTTTAAAATGATTTTCCAATTGATTGAATTTACTTACGCCCTTAGAAAAGAGGAAGATGTATCGAAATTGGAAATACAATGAGGCATGTACTTCTCTTTCCACATGCTACCCTTACGCAAAAAAGTATTTGCTCCTTGCTTACATGTAGCCTTGTTGAGAAAACAAGTAATGAAGTCAACTCTATAATTGAAAAGGCAATAATGCAATGACACTTTCCATGCCTTTGAAAAGATCAAACCCTACATCAAGGATACACATGATACGTCATTATCGGCCACCATGGTTAGGTCGACATGACAAAAAATGACGATGGAGGTCTAACCCTTCAAATCCATTAGCTGCACAATTAGGTGATAGTAAATATACTACCATTAACTCCGAGTTGGTAAATTTCAAAGAAAGACAAAATTATGACATTCGATGGTTTTAAAATAAGAAAAATGTTAAATTAAAGCAGTGGTCAAATTTACCGGATGAATAAACATGAATATACAAACGCAACAACAACTATGCGAGCTGAAAAATTAATTGTTTATTTACCTTATCCTTCCAGTCACCGCGAGTATTGTGGTCGGGGATGTTTGTCCATCACTCATTAAGATTATTCTAATTATTGGCATAGGGCATAATATTATTACCGGGGAATACGATTTGTTATCTAACGTGATGTTTTCTAAAACTGTTTTCATGAATGATAAGAGGGAAAAAACTATTATTAGTACAAAATTAATACTATTTAAATAGTTCACGTTCACGTTATTTATTACGTTATTTATTCACGTTATTCTATACGTTCACGATACCTATTCGGAAGTCAATTTCGCTTAATTGATTAAATATAAATTGGTTAAATATTATTCCCCATGTCTCCATGTGAAACGAACTCGATTTGCACACATCAGGCATTTTATGTCGATCACACTTCCAGTGACCCCAAAAACAAGATTTTCAGTCATTTAGTAACACTTTCTTATCGTTTATAACGATTTTTGCGGATTCTTTATGTTTTTCAAGGTAATGGAAAAAGGCGTACCCCAATAAAAAATATTTACAATTCCTTAGTTTATTTATTTAGATTTTCTAATGTTAAAAGTCGCACCTTTTTGTATGGTTGAAATGCTCAGAGAGGTTTTGCCCGAGACAGTAACAGCAACTAGTAACCCCCCCACCCCAAAGTAGAGATATGTTCAGATAGGTGTTTCTTCGTTAATACGGCATGAATTACAAGAGGAGAGAAGAGTACGCCCACTTGGAAAACGCACTTCGTTGTTTGAATTCAGCGGTAGCACCGGCAATGGGTGGAGTGAATGACGTGGGAGTCACGCGACCCCGCGTTGCTTTGGGAAAAAGCGAATGCTGAGGCGAAATCCCCGAGGGTGGAATCAACGTCGGAGTAGAAATGCATTCTGAATTATAGGACTGACAGCTGTAATCATATGATCGCTAATTCATTCCGATTGCACGGTAGACTGTAGATATGGGTGTGTATGTATGTATCTACATATATATATATACTATATATATATATATATATATATATATATATATATATATATATATATATATATATATATATATATATATATATATATATATATATATATATACATACGAGTACATACATATATATATATACACAAAAATATTTATATATGTGTTATATGCGTCAGATCCTTCCGTCTGAAGAGGAAGGATAATTTCGTCATACGTGTACTTGTCGTTTTTTTGCATCTTTCTATATTTTTATTGACCTAAGCCCTTCGTTTTAATTATATTGATATAAGTGTGTAGATTTTATTTCTCTCTCTCTCTGTATATATATATATATATATATATATATATATATATATATATATATATATATATATATATTTATAGACACATCACTGCAGTGCCCGCGCAGTTTAAATTCGATTTATTGCGCCAGAGATATCTACGTAATGCACATGTGAATACATTGATCACTTTGCGACGTAAATGCTGTAAACCTGAGTCATATGATATTCCATTTTTAATACTGACCTTGTACAGGCGTGTATATTTGAAATAATATAGTTACGAAGGGGTGGAGAATATGACACGTTTTTCGATGTCGGTCACATTAATATCCCAAATACCGCTCTTAAAATATATCGCACAGTAAGAGTCAAGGTTGGCAGAAAACGGAGAGATCGATCAGGATCCGGGATTGATTTATCGAACTGGAGACTCATAACAACGGTCCTCACGAATTGTGAATTTTCCACGCATAATAGAACGGAGGCAGTTACTCTTATGTGCTTCGTACGAGTTCCCATGAAGATCTGGAACTCGAACAACCAGGGCTTGCGCAAGGATGCCCTGAAGGGTCACCTAGCTCGGCGCTTCACTCCACTAGGCCACTGTGGTCGAGGGGGTGTATATCGGTTTCCCATAAATGTAACACCGAGCCACACGGCCCTCATCTGAATTCGTTGTGAACGAGTTTGAAATCTGCCCACATATTTGCAGTGTTTAAGTAACGTGTCACAACGTTCCGGATGAAAGCAAGCGCGATAGCCCTGTGTCACTCTCCTCCCTGGTGTCCCACTCACTCTCCCGTCCAATCGGTCCCATCCCCCCTTGCCCCCAGAACCTATTTCCTCCTGGGGCCACCGCCACGAAGCTCACCCTCTCGCAGCACACCTCACACTGCCAAGGAGGCCGGGGAGTGCGGAGGGGTAGTGCTTGGCGAGCACTGGAAGGGGGTAGAGGGGAAGCATCGGAGGAGGAAGGGGAGGCTCGCGCCGGTATCCCCGCGCTGAAGTAGGATGAGGAGGTGGCGGAGGAAGAGGAGGGCGTAGTATGGGGACTGGAGAAAGAGAGAGAAACGAGGGAGAGAGAGGGAGAGAGGTTCGAGGAGGGGTGGGTGAGGCGACGGAGGGGGGCGAAGGAGGGGAGGGGGAGGGAACTTTGTTCCTCCGGTTGTGTGTGTGTGCGTGCATGGGAGTAAGTAGGGGGAATAGAGGAGGGGGTAAAGGTTGGAGGGGTGGGATAGGGGAGGCGGGGAGAGGGTTTTAGAATTCCTCCTCTCGCCTTCCTCCTTCGTCTCCCGGAGTAGCCACTCAGACTTGGAGTGAAGCGAACCTCCGTGAGTGAGAGACGGCTGAGAGCGGTGTGTGCACGGAAGGAGACCTCGTTCGTTCCTGGCCGCTTTCCGGGCGAGTGAAGGGAAGGAGAGCCCGCGAGGTACTCGGAAGAAGACGGGCAGAGAGCGAGGACTGCCCGCCGGATATATATTGGCGCGCGCGCGCACGAGTCGCGGAGAGGTGGTGGGGTGACCGGTAGTGAAGGGGGAGCGTGTGGGGTTGATAGTACAAGGAAACGGGCCCTTTTTGTGCTCCAGGCTCGAGGGAGGGGGGAGGCTGCTGGGGCTCTTTGAGGAGGGGAAAAGGAAGACCGAACTTGGTGCGTGCCCCAGTGTCATCCAGTGTGTGCGTGCGACAGTTTGTGGAAGGTTTTTCTCCGGCACCCCTCCCCACACTCAACTCGCATCCCCACCCCGCGAACAACTCCGGCCCGTTCACGCACGTGAACTCTTGGGACCAAACACCACCACCACCCCTCCCTTTTTTCTTATCCGACCAACCCCCCCACCTGAAAACCCCTCGCCTCTTCTTCAACCCCTCCTCCCCCTCAACCCCACCAAACCACGGACACCACCCTCCCCCGAAAACCATTCCTCCCCAACTCTTTCCCACCCCCACCCCTCCCTCTCTCTCTACCCCCTCCCTCCCTACTCCTCCGACGGCTACGACCGCCTTCCCCCACACCCCCGCCTCCTGTATATACCCTCGTTCTCCCGCCGTGGATTGAGCATTCGCCTGCGAGATTCGAAGTGGAGTAGACGTATCGGGTCGTGAGCGACAAGGAGAGACTGCGCACGCGACACCCTGCACTCTTTGTTTTGCGAAGTGAGGGATAGAGAGGAGAGAATCTATTTCACCCGAGCTCGGCTCTCCGAGGCGGATTCGTGAGGGTCGTCGGCGAACTACCGACTTCGGAACCCGTCTCTCTCGGCATCGGATTCCCCGCACGCCGGCTAATCGACTTGGGCGAACGGCGTCAACCGACTGCCGGGCATCCACCTATTCCTCGCGCGCCTGCCCTCATCGTGCCCACGAGGACCTACCGACGTGGTGGACCACTCACTGCACAAGGTGCCCCTGCTCCGCCGAACTCGAACCCTTGACGCGGACAGTGCCATCGGCCGCTTGCATCCCTCCATCTTAAACCGGTCGGATTTATCCCGAACGCCGCTAAAATGGATCCGCAGACCCTTGACCCTACCGGCCTTTACTGAGGTGGTAACGAGTCCTGCGACCCCTCCCCGTCCCAACCTACTTCCGTAAGAAGACTGGAGAAGATAGGCGCCAACACTATCCCCCATCACCCCACTAAAACAATTCTCGACAACTCCAGTTCCCAGACGACTTGGAAATATTTCCCTTGTGTTCACCCTTGTCCAAAAGCTTCCCAGAAGATGGATCCCACACATCTCGACCCAACTGGGCTCTACTGAGGAGGCGAAGGAGATTTTTTTGCGAAGAGAGGACCCTGATTGAGGGGAGTGGCGAAGTAGGAGAAAGATGAGCTACACTGCCGCTGCGTCAAGGACGGTGGCCCGCTGGGGGGCGCGATGTCATTGGAGGGTGACAATGGTGAGGGCCATGACACTGGGTGCTGCATCACCCGGATTCGGTATGGTAACGGGCGGAGATAGGAGGGAGGTGATCGATAAGAAACGAGGGACATGAAGGGAGTTGGAGGTAGGATTAATATTAGTGGGGCGGGCAATGTTTGAGAGGAATACAATTCAAATAAATACTCCAATTGGCTGCGGCAGATTTAAACGTACACGGAATTTGTTTTTTCGCTTCCTGTGCAAAAATTGTCGAGAGCACCAGATGAACAGGGAGGAGAAGGAAGGAGTTAAAAAGAGAGACACGAAGTCCGATAAGCCTAGGAATCTTTCGTGATGCTATTTATGTTCCGGAGGGTGTTGGAAGTAAAAGGGAATCTTCCCGTAAGGCCCAATAATTATAGAAGGAACCAGGGAGGGAGAAGATTAATACTGCTGTCAGAGACCTTTAACAGCGTCGAAGCACTTCCATGCGGCGCCGTCAGACGTTCGCAGTATCGGGGAGACCAAAAGACTGCAGGAGGAGGAACCGGAGAAGTAGGTGAAGTCAACGCGGACGGCCCTTCCCCCGTGGCCCCGCGACTGTCCCCGCGAGCGTGTGGCCTCCACCAACTGGTCATCATCAAGCCGCTCCGTCCCGACCCAACCCGGAGATGCCGAGAAGTAAGATCATATCTTCGCCCACCCGGGCCCACCGCCAAAATCATCCCCCATCGCTCAACGCCACGCCGGAAGATGAGTTCTCGCTAATCCCATCGTCCTGCGATAGCGACTACCCTCATCCCGTGGCTGTGACCTCAAAACGAATCAAAAGTGTATGTCGTGAAGTGAAATATTCATCGGGGCAGGTGCACGCTGCTTGGCGACTTCGTGTTGGGTAAATGGGTTAGTTCAAAAGAGGAAGGGTAAGGCCGGGAGATGCTACCTTCCCGTCGGGTGATGGTGAGCG
Source organism: Hetaerina americana (assembly GCF_022747635.1). NCBI lineage: Eukaryota > Metazoa > Arthropoda > Insecta > Odonata > Calopterygidae > Hetaerina > Hetaerina americana. Next base: position 2,873,594 of record NW_027286897.1, on the reverse strand, counting down.
TGCTTGTGAGTGTGTTGGGCGGAAGAGTGGCGGAGAAGTGGGAGGGGGAGGCGAAAGGGGGTTGAGGAAGAGGGGAGCGAGGAAGGGGGGAACAAGGAGCGAAGGGCGCATTCCATCTGTTGGAGGTCGGCGTGGGGGAGGGGTATTTCAACCAAGTCGGCGGCGCAGATATCCCTCCAGCGGGCGCCGGTGTAGTCGACGGCGACGACACTGCCCATCCGACGCCGTCTCCCTGCGGCTTCGGGAGGCGCGACCAGCTGATCGGCAGAGTCACAAGTCCGGAGGGCCGGCGCGTTAAGGCGATCACTACTCTTACCCCCGCGCAGGCAGAGCAGCGCCATCGTCGTGCTCCTCCAGGATGTCATCGAGCGGCGAGAGTGCCTGCCTTCCAGATCCCACCCTGATCCCTCTCCCCCGAGGGGCGGCGGTAAAGAAAGACTGTTGAAGGAGCTAGTGTCGGAATGTTGTATTTTGCTTTGTTGGCAACTTCCGCTTTTTCGGGAGGAGCCAGAAGGCTGCCCAACCGAAATTTTTTTAATGGTTAAGAAATGAGGTCCATCCACTTTTCACCCGGAACGGTGTGAGTTGGATTCTGTCTGTATTGCATGCTTAAAGAAAGTGTGAGGGGTTTCTGGGAGCCACGTCCGGTGCTGTTGGCCCAGTATGAGTCGAGACGTATATCAGTCGCCGGGTGCCGTCCCTTTTTGCTCAACTTTATTCCTAATTTTTATTTTACCATCTTTAAATAAATTATATTGATCCATAAATGCTGTCATTCGGGAATGACGGCTGGGGTGGTTGCGTTCCCGTTCCGAAGTTTTGAATTGTCGTTAATAATATCGTGGGAGTAAGTGTTCGGGAGGAGGGAAGGGAGGTTCCACCCGATTTCTTACTCCTACTTCCCCTCCCCCCTGCCACGGGGCCAATCTTTGGCTCACCGCGGGGGGGTGGGGTCGGAGTGGTGGGAGATTTTTGGGCATATGGAAGGAGGCGGAAGGGACGGTTCTCGAGTGCGAGAGAAAAGAAGTAGGCGTGGAAGGAACGAGTGTCCCCACCCCCTCCCTCTCTCACGCCCGTTGGCGGCAGTTGGAGGAAGTGTAGAGAAGTGATATGAGGGCTCCGGAGGGTGGGGTTACATAAAGGGTTGGCGGTCATGAGGCGAGGAGCTTTTAAGGGGGACGCGGGGAATAGGGTTGGCCGAGGAGTAAGGGGAGGCGGAGAGTTACAAGATCGGGGTGAGGAGGTGACCGGTGGATTGGTTGGGGATGAGGTAAGGCGAGGGTATTCGGCGTGGCGATGGAGGAAGGTGACCCGGAGAAGGCGATGTGTAGGGGGAGGGGGATTGGAGGGAGGAAGGGGAGTAGGGAGGAGAGGGAGCGAGCGCTTACATACCCTCTCGCATGATGCCACACAGCATCGCCCACCGCCCGTAGACTGTGAGGTGAGTTTGTTATGTGTTCAGGCCGTTGAACTCCTTTAGGTATGGTAGGGAGTCGGGAAGGGAGGGGAGGGGTTTGTGGTGGGAGGGGAGAGTTGGGGGGAGGGAGAAGGGGAGGGCGGGCCGGCGCGCGAAGGAGGGCCTGGAGAGGAGATGGAAGGGTTAAAACATTCAGCTCCTCTTCTTCAAGCTCTCTTGAAGAGACGACGAGGTTAAAGCGCAGTGGCCAGCGTTGTCAAATTTATGAACTCATCTGTTCCTGTAATTGTTAGCGGCGTAATTATTTATACCGTAGAGGGGTTAGCGCCACCTTTCACCTCCTTTTCACCTCCAAACCACTCGATTTACCGGAAGAGGAACGGACGGGAAATGGCTCACGTGAATTAATTTGAAGTGGCCGGTTTTTTACATTTTTGAGTAGATCTCAACAGCGCAAAACGTGCCTTCTCTCGGCTATGGGACAGACTGGCCTACAAAAATAAGAACAGTGAACGGAGAACGAAGCTCATTCAGGAGTATTCAACATTTATTGACCCATTCTTTTTGTAATCTGGAGGTGTCATGTATTTTAGAGGTAGCCAGAGAAAAACTGAAGCATACTGCCAACGTGCCTTTTTTTGCAATCCGTGCAGCACACGTGCACACGTTTAATTATACATTGTTTTATTAATTACCTTTCGTTTGAGTGTTATTTTTTTATGCTCGATTTCGACGCGTCTTCCTTCTCTACCCCAAATTTAGACTGGCGACGAATCTAGTCATGCAATCTAGCAGCAAATTAGCCCTCAACACTGCCCCCTTTTTTTTTAGATGAATTTAATATATTATTTCTTTGAAGGAGTTGACGCAAGTAGGGGATATTTTTTTTAACTTAGCGATAGGAGACGACGGAAAATTTCATTTCTTTGAACACGTGAAGGTGGAAAGGTAGTTATTTTCGGTTAGGCGCGTAAGAAAAAGGTTTCATATGTTCACATTATCATTGATAGCAATAATTGGTTTTTTCTCTTTCTTCTCTCGATAAAGAGTCGAAATGAGAGCGGAGGGTTAAGTGATAGTGTGTTTGTGGACGGATGGGGTTAGAGGGAGAGAGAGAGAGTGGGGGAGGGAGAACTTTCACCCGCGAGCGGGAAAAGCTATTCGCGAGCGAAGGCACTCTCTTTACTCTTCTTTTCTCCTTTCACATCTCTTGTCCACTCTGTCCCGCATGGCCATTAACGTTTTGAGTCACGCGGAACTCTTCGTGGCTTTCATTTGCAAAAGAAAGGAGTTGTCTTTTTTTTGCGGTTTTGATAGTCGTGTCGTTAATGTTAACTTGTCTGCAGTGCTTGTGTCGATCGTATCCTTGATGTACACGCTCGCCAAACCTGTGCAACCGGAATGAATCAAGACGAATGTTTGACGAAGTTGGGAGAAGTAAATGAAGTCGTGGTTGTAACATCGCTCTTTATTCATTCCACTCCGGGGAGTGCATTGGGGAGGTGGAAATTGATCAAACGACACTCGCCCTATCAGGATAAAAAACGCGACTTTTTAATATATATATATATATAAATAAATAAATATTATATTATATTATTAATATTGTAATATTATTTTTTTTAGTTTTTGCATTTACACTCAGTCAAAAACTTGTTACCATGAATCTTAAAATACAGGTGGGACCTTTTTTTCAAGTGATCTTTATTGGCCCAATGTACATGTTGTACGATATTTTTTATTTTGTAAATAAATGCCAAATTTTGTTGGCCGTGAAACTTTGAAATGGTTGTTGTGCCTTCATTCATTTCGATTGCCGCGCGGGATGCTCACCATCAATGGAACCCTTCTCTTCCCCTCCCCACCCCATCCCCTCGCGTCGTCTCCTTACCCCACATGGACAGGCAGACCTGTCGCCGGCGCTCTCCCAACAGCTGATTGCCGGGGAGGCGGATCTGCGTCGCACCCAGGGCGGCGTGTGCAGCTGTTCCGAGGACGATTCAGTCACTTGGGTGCTCCAGTGTTCACCTGTTGACTTCGGCTTTACCCGTCCCCGTCCTCAGCCACTCCGCTAAAGTGGTTGGCCTCTGGTCTTTCCCATATGCATCTGCGTTAGGGACCTCATCCACTGCAGGTGGATTAATTTGTTATTGCGGAGTTTATTTTCTTTGTATGGGCATGCGCGTTGCAGCATTGCTGTCATTTGGAAAAGGTCATGATCTGTAAACAGCATGGTGACTTCAATACTGTGCATGTGTGAAGCTGGTTCCTTAAGAGCACGCGTACTGGTTCTGAATGGAATATTGTTTGTTCATTTGTGGACGGTGGTAGTGTGCGTCTTGCATTAATGATTACAGCCGTGGGGAATAATGCAGTGACGTTACCGCACCATGAATATGAATTTAGTTGAAAAGAATTGGAAATCCTCGTATTGCGCAGCAACTTATGAATAATTGATCGCAAAGCCCTAGGGTCATGCACCACATGGTCTTCTGGGAATGAAACATCTATGGATTTATTTCAGTTGAATTTTCATACTCTTGCTTCTATTTTATGGTAGTTAGGGTTTATGCTGTAACAAGGAAGTCGTTAGTTATACGGTAGACAAATATGACAAAGGGAAATTTTGACGCTCTCTGGAAGCGTATTTTTAGTTAATTAATCCCAGTGAGGTTTTTATTTGTGATTACCTTACACAACGGAATCTTATCTCCACCGTTTTAAATCTTTTGAGTCGAAGTGTGTGGGTAGGTTTACCTCTTAATATTATGCAATAACCGAATCAATTGTAAAGGGCTATTGTTTGAGAGGATATTCAGAAGACAGGGTAAACTACGCCGCCGTCTTTTAACTAATGTGCTAAAAATGTCGAACAGAAAAACTTAAACTTTCCTTATTTAGTGAATTTTGGTGGATGGAGGTGTAGTAAACTTTTTTCAAGATTTTTCAAATCACAGGGTGTCTTGATCATAGTGGGTGGGCCTGCGCCAAAATTGGAAACTTTCTGCTAGTGGTGTTAATGGGAGTCTAGAATGAAAGAAACTTAATTCAAATGGTATTCAGCCAATGCCAAAGACCTTGGTGCTGTTTTTGTTTTCATAATAAATATATAAATTAGTATCGCCAAAGTAGTGACCTATGAAATGCTGAAGGGATTTACTCTACTGACAATTGAAAGATTAGCAAATGAACTATTTTTAAGCTCATTTTAAACTGTCTAAGAGACAAATTCTCGCAAGACTTTAAATTTGGGTTTAATATATTTTTGTTTACATTGATTGCGCATCCTTCTGGATCATTTTAAAAACAAACAAAGTTCAGGCTGATGTAGGTAGTAAATGCAATTACTTGTGCCGTTTATCACTAGCACTCTTTTATGATTTGGCTACGTTCAATTGTGTTAGACAAATAAAACAATCAGGCGCACTTTAATTTTCGCAATTATACGGTGTAGAATGTTTATCAAAGGAAAACGCGCAATATCATCAATTGCCGTCTTAGATCCGCCACCTATTCATGTCAAGTCTGTAATTTGATAAGTAAAAGCGAAGACAAAATTAAATGTGCTCACTAATTTTATGTATTAAATGCGTTATCAACGGTAAGATATTACAGAAACAGCAGTTTACCTGACGACGACCCCTGATACCTGACGAAACAACGCGTGGCATTGTACATTAAATTAAGTGAACTGCAGTAAATGTGTTCTCAATCTAGAAAATGCTTTTATACTTAGTCACACAGGACACGGTTGATTTGATTTTGAGGAGGGTCGTGTAGAGCTGAATATGCGTTTTTATCTGGAAGGAAACATGTGGAGGGCTGTGAACGACGCTGAAACCGAGCCACAGTGTGACGAAGTGAGAGTGAGATGGCGACACGTTCTCCTACTAAGCGGTACTTGGTCTCCGGAGAAGAAGTCGTCCTGATGAATGTGGCAATGTATCCCGTTCGTCAATCAAGCTACAAAGAGCACAGTATCGGGCGGAGGGAGATAACGCCGGGCGGTTGCACAATCTGCAGTGGGTGCATTTAACCACTCGGCGGGGCGGCGGGCACGGGTGAGCACGCGCGGGGCGGACGGCGCTGGCTAATTCAGAGAAGTTATGGCCGCTCGTTCTATTCCCCCCCCCCAGCCACTCCATGAACTCCCCCGCCACAGGAAAGTGAAGAGGGAAAATAACACCCGATGATTAAGGAGAGAAACGACACTGCTCGAAACAATTCAAATCAATCAAGGGACACCTCGGGAAAGGATTTTCCCTTTCACTGGTATTTCCCGCCAGCCTCGTCCTCGCGGCCTCCGAAACCTCCCTCCTCCCCCCACACACTCTCTCTCTCTCTCACTCCCTCCCAGTTCCCACCCTCTCCCATGGCTCTTCCACCTACCCACCCCTTCCCTCGCCCCGCTGCAGTGCTGTCTTTCTTAAAACAGGTTGTGACGTCCCCACTGAAGCAAGGGCGGAACTCACACGATATGCCAAAGCAACGGTGTCATTAAAAAAACTCTTCGATTTTGGAAGAATTATGTGAAAGGCGTATTATCTGATTCATTAATAAATGGTAATCAATGCCAGTGCAGAATATTTTAAAAATTTTAACACAGCATAAATATTTCAACAGTGCTTTTCGTTATTTTAACTGACCTTTTTTCTTTTCATCCAAAAATTATTACGGATGCCTGGTTCCCCTGTCTATTACCGAAAAAACGATATGATCAAATAATGAAATTGATATGACATTCCTTCGACCCAGGGATCCGTAGAAACCATCCCCGAACGGGTCAATTCCGTTAATATTCCCTCCAAATTTGGTTATCTGTGCACGTGTGTAGAAAATTTCCAGCTCGTTTTTGAGCGAAAAATTCAATCCCATTCTTTGGATGGTCCTTACAGTCATATGAAATAGTAATAAATGGGTTTTTATTTTTCAAATAAAAACAACTATGAAATTTCGGATGGATTACCTTGCTGGAATATGAATTTTAATCCAAAAATATGTAGCAATTTAACGTTGGTAAGTAAACCGATCCATGTGACCTAATTCAAATCAATCTCAAGAAATCAATTATTTCTTCGATTTTCCCTTTTTTCGCCCAGTATTTAGACCCTTTGTGCTATAATCATGCATTATAACCATCACTATCTGATCGTCTTGATCATGTAGAATATTAGTAAAATATTCAATGCTATAATGCATGATAAGCCATGGGTAACCTTATTTAATTCTGGGTGGTATGGTAGGGTAGATCAATCAACTACGGACCAGGGGGCAAGGTTCGACTGCATATGAATTTCTCTCATCCCCCCCTCTGGTAATGAACTGGACTCCCTACCTTGATGTGATTTCAATCGCCGTAGCACTTACTATTCTAGTAATATTTGGAGGCACGAGGAGTCATTCAGTCTCAGTGCCAACAATAAGCTAACCTTCTGGATGATTGCTTTGTTCTTTCTCTGTTTATAAATGTTTTAATTAAATTTGAATGCATATATATATATATATATAGATTTATATATATATACATTTATATATATATATATTTGTATATATATATACATTTATATATATATATATATATATATATATATATATATATATATATATAAATGTATGTGTATATATTTCTTTGTATATATATAAATAAATATATATATATATTATATATATAATATAAATACATACATATATATCTATATATATATAAATAAATAAATCAACCATAAACACAGTAATCAACCCGAAGGTCGGTTTAGTAGATGATGGTAGAGATCACCCAGTACTAAGCCCTATACGGCGTGTGAAAATTCACACATCAGGGTAGGGGGGCCAGTTCCTTTCCTTGTGCCGGTTATGGTTTCCCAGGAAGACCTGGTACCCGAAAAATCACTTGGGTGGAGCTGCAGGTGCCCAGAGTGCCTTGCCCGGGAATCGAACTCGGGGCCCTCCGGTCAGCAGTCCAACGCTCTACCCACTGGACTACCGCGACCCACACACACACACACACATATATATATATATATATATATATATATATATATATATATATATATATATATATATATATATATATATATATAACACTTTTTGAAAGTCTCACGGACGTGAATAATAATGTATAACACTTAGCACTAGTGGACACAGACAAAAACACAGAAACACACAAAAAAAGAGACTCACTATTTTTCGAATTTTCGGTGGTCGTTGCCACCTTTATCAAGGAAGAGAGGGACAGAGTTCTGTCCCTCTCTTCCTTGATAAACGTGGCAACGACCACCGAAAATTCGAAAAATAGTGAGTCTCTTTTTTTGTGTGTTTCTGTGTTTTTGTCTGTGTCCACTAGTGCTAAGTGTTATACTATATATATATATATATATATATATATATATATATATATATATATATATATATATATATATATATATAACATTGCAGAGGCAATTCAATTAATTGAATTATTTCTCAAAGAATTCTATTAATAAAGCGATGGATTGACCTTGTTGGTGATGAATTGAAAGGCTTATAAACTCGCCGCCTGCAAGTTTCATGCTCACAAATTTGTTACACCAAGGGAATATAATTAGCCTGACATCATCATCAGTACTTCATTAGATTCATCACTGTATTCCTCATAACTTAATACGTGTGAATTAGATAAGAGCCCATGCTCTTTGTCGCACCGGCAATGCCTCCCCCCACCGCTCATATTCAAATGATGAGGCGTCACCTACCTCACAAAAACGTTCCCACTACCTCACCGTCCCACTTGATTCTCATTGACCTCTGACAGTATCTCTGCATTGATTTCATTCCTGGCCAAGCTTTTTCAATACAACCTAACGATGTTGATTATGCCCTAAATATCGATAGGTGACTTATCTACGTGTTGTCTTTTGGGGAAAAAGACTTTTCATCCTCTAAGAAGGCCATACGTAATATGTCCCGGTCCCGCCACTCGGTACTAATGCCAATTGTAGCCGGGTAACGTCTTGCCTGCCAACGAGGACGTCATGGGTATAATTCCTTCCTTTGTGGGTTTGCCTCCGCCTAGGGCTTGGTTGAGACCGATTTTTTTTACTTCATGTTGATTAACCGATGTAAACGGTCAAAATTTCGCACTTTTCGGATGAGTACTAAATTAAATCAGAATCTAATATAAATCCCTAACCTCTGAGGCTTGAGGTTAATATTTTTGTCAGGGATTTACATCAGTGTACCTCTATGGTAAGGACTCTACCTAATCCTCCAGTGATTATTATAATTGGATCGTGGGCTTATGGGGAATAACAGACTGCCTCTTGCCATAATGGTGTAGGACCAGCGGTTTGCAGGTATATAGGTATTTCTTGTCCTCCTTCCTCCATGCGGCGTCTCTTACTGTCGGCGTTGGTGGAGAGTGCCCCGGGACTCGAGTACCTCGCGCCCGCCGCGCAGCCGCTCCCATTTGGACTGCGGGGGAGCCGACAAGTGGTCGACCGCCCGTCACGAGTCCCACGTCCGGACCGTTGCGGAGGGATTCAATGTCTGCATATCAAACGACGCCACTCATTATTGAGATAGCTGCGCGTGATTGAAGACGCGTGTCGCGGTGGATGCCACGATTAGCGGTCTCCACTCACGAGAGTCGCATATTTTTGGTGATTCGTGAACGAGGGCGATTATTATTGCATTATCGATCAGTTGCGGTTTTTTTGAACGCATTCGAATTCCAAATGTGGTCTTCGTTCTAAGGAAGATGATATCAACAAAGATCTACAGTTTCCGCGAAGGATAAGGGATAAGAAAAAAATTGTAAACCACCACACAAGGGAAAAAGTATTTTTTAAATTTTAAGTAACCTAGTATGTTATCATTATTTTATCTAAAATTCATATTTAAAGTTCTTCTGGTAACTAGCAGCTCGTCTCGTATGCGTAGAAAAGGATTTCACGCTTAGATATCGTTTTGCATGTACCTGTAGTCAACATTATCTCAATTATTTGGCTTATTTAAGATATTTTTGGATACTTAACGATTAAGGTAACCTTAGCTTAAGATGTTACAACCTGGTATTAAATCATCCCCAGCCCCACATCCTAGCGGTTTGTTTCAGGGTAGTGCGTAGAAATAGAAAGAATGAGGGTAGCGTTCCAGTTCGAGGACGGATTTTAATATTTATTCATTTAACCTCAACCCAAAAACGTCCAGAAAATCGCAGAACAACCAAGACAAATGTGGAATCAAACTTTCCTAGACGCGAGACGAGCCTGCGAATACTTGGAGTACTACAATAGGATGGCGTAACCACGTCGTCATTGACGGTCAATAAGAGGAAGATATTTAAGGAAATTGGACAGAAAGGAAGGGTTTGAAATGACGGGAGAATGAGTAAAAAAATAGTTTAGGGCAAATGTGTTCATATTGTCAGCAAGTGTTCCCATTATTTCACAAGGATATACGAGTACACTCATTTCCAGGGGCGATATTAAAAATACATTATGTGGGGGACTGTATATCGTAATAAAAACGACTCAATACTCGATGAGTATATAGTTTTTGCACTTTTTCTGAGAGTCGCAATTGCTTCCATTACTTTTCCTTGTTTGCATTACATTGAGCTACCTGTATTCATCGTCTTTGATTAGCCTAAGCACATTTGCCACGCCTGTGCAGAAGTTTAACATCTTTAAATACATCAAGGCACAGTATTTGTCAGAGTTAATCAATATAAAATTTTGATGACTTTCCTTGATTGAATTGAACGACTTATTAAAGTTGAAAAATTTCTATCTATTATATGCGTGTAACTCTATTAGCATTGCTTCTTCCCGCCGAAACACGGCCAGTCATTATTAGACATGGCAATGTACAAAAGATACTTACGTTAGCTTATACTTACGCATATCGTAGATAATATATTTAGCAAGTGGGTAATATATTTAATAATCTTTCTCAGCAAAATTTCACAGATTGAGTTTGCTATTGTTTGAAATTCCATGAGGCTTACCAAAGATGAAAAATACAATTTCTCTCCTCGCTACCCGCTAAAATTCTTGAACCCTTAGAGACTTGGACAATATCTCAGAATGGTGTAATGAATGGGGATTAACACTTAATATAGATAAATGCGCAGTTTTGAAATTTCGGAACAAAGGAAGCGACGAACAGGATATAAACTACAAAATAGAGGGTTCAGTACTGACTACGGCCAATCAAGTTAAATATTTGGGGGTTGTTCTAACACCACGCCTTTCATGGGGAGCACATATCAGGACAGTGTGCGGATCCGCTTTAAAGAAATTAGGCTTCATTAAGCGGTAGGTGGGAAATGAAATTAGAAATTAAAAGAGAGGTGTAATTTTACTCTAATTGGACCTCATTTGGAATATGCCGCAAGCATTTGGGATCCTTGGGAGAAAATTTGGCAAAAAGAATTAGATAAAGTCCAGAGAAAATCCGCTAGATTCGTTAAAAATTGTTATGATAAGAACACAAGTGTGAAAGGTCTTTTAGGGGATTTAGGCTGGGAACCACTTGAAGTACGGAGATAACAAGCGAGGCTTAGACTTTTAGAAAGGTTCAGAACAAACGAGTTTAACTATGACGCTGAAGGAATTAAAATGGCCCCACACTACTTAGGTAGATTAGACCACAAAGATAAAATAAGGGAGATAGATTCCAGGACAGATGGGTACAAATACTCATTCTTTCCCCGAACAATCAGAAATCATAGTAGTAAGAAACCAAAGTCACTTTAGAAATATTAAAAACATTGAATTTACAAGTCGGAGCAGAGTTAAACGCTGCAAAGCTTTCAAAGGTATACTTTCAGGTGCATGTGTATGTCAGATGTAGATTGAGTGTTTGCATGTGTGTGGGGTGTAAGTGTTCTTGCATGAATGTGTGCCATGTTTTTTGTGAATGTATAAATTTGTGGTTCTTGCATGCGGTTTTTTTTCTTTTCTGAATTACGGGTTGTGTCCTAAAACCCCCCACCACACGCCCTTGAGGCGGCTTGCGGGGTATTAAGTGGATGTGTAAATGAACCTTAGACGTTCCCTGGAGCGAAAAAGCGCGCCGTCACTTTAGGCTTGATATGATCGTGAACTCCATTCTTTTAATAGCATTTCATTTAAGTTAAATTGAGTTTTGATTTGTTTAAGTATTTCCATTTACCACATTTACTCAACCTCTTAAGATTTTTTGTTAAAATATGATATTTCATAATTCATAAAGTATCTAATTCTATTGCTTCAAAAGGAATATTAAAAAATTCATGTATTCTTAGGTAATTGCGAATATAGAACGGTCAACGATAGATTATCTCTGCTGTAACCTATCAAGGAAACCCTCGGATTGTTTGCTGTTTCACTTTTTAGTTATAAAACATGTTCAAATGCAGCCAACTAATTTTAATGATTTTTGCCACCAATAAAGATGGCTGAATTGAGGTGATTTTTTGGTGGGAAAGGCAATTAGAGATCTTGGGAAAGCAACGTTAGTTAATTGTGGGCATTTACGGTGTATGGATTGCTGCTAGACTGAACCCCTGTTTGACGGTCAAGTCACGAATTCACGATGCCACTTTCCATTGAGCAATGTTATGCGATAAAATTGTGCATTAAGCTAGGACGATTGGGTGCGGAGACCATGATCATGGATAAGGATGCTAATGAAGATGGTGGAATTTCCCAAGTGATGGACTTCTGCTTAAAGAGGATGCTCTGGGAGGGTAACGAGGAGGTTGACGATGAGGAATGCCTTAGACATCCATCAACAACACAGTGTGATAAAAGCGTGCAAAAAGTGAGACACATGCTTAATTCTGATTGACCCCAAAATGTCAGGATGCCAGCAGAAGAGTTCAAAATTCAGAAAACCACGGTGCATTGCATTTTTATAGAAGATTTAGCCATGAGAAAGGTGTAACAAGATGGTCCCCGAGGTGCTCTCAATAGACTGTTTGTGTGACAATCTTGCCTTAGGCCTCTCGGACCACGGCGAAAGTGACCCGAATTTTTTAGAATAGGTGGTTACTGGTGATGACACATGGGTCTTAGAGTACGACCCAAGTATAACCCCTTTGAGTACCATTTTGGAATACTGGATTGTGTCAGAGAGGCCATGACAATGTGCCTGATCGAGGGTCCTGTTGATGCCTTACACGAAGCATACCACAACTGTTGGAGGCACTGACATTGGTATATCGATACATAAGGGTACCCTCATGAAGAATTGAAGCAATTTGGACTGTGATTTTTGGGACAGACCTTGTATGGCTCCCTCAAGAATCATAATGATTCATTACAATAGTTAATATAGCTTACCTGACACTCCTTCAGTTAAATTCACTTAAGGAACATTATTTTCATTTCATGCTTTTTTTATCCTACGTATTCATGAAAGTCTTATTGAGGGCGCTCCCACACTCGGAAAGTATTCAGCTACCGTAGAGTGAGGCCTTTAATGAGAACTTTAAGACCTAGAGTTTATTTCGGTATATTATTGTCTTATTTGTTTGTCTTTTTAGATTTTTCCGCTTAAATCATTCTAATTTTGTACGAATTGGTCTTAGCGGTACAGATAAAATCTGTGTTTGGAAAGCACTTATTCCACGTAAATCCTGGTAAATATTTGATTTTAAAATGCAGATGGCTTTGAAGTTTTGATGTGTTGTGAGTACAGATATTTGTCTTAAAGGCTCTCATAACTGGAGACAATTTTAGCAGCGGTGATATTTAACCCAATGTAAAAAATGCATTTAAGTAAACAGTCTTCGGACAAATTAGAGGGTAAACGGAATGCATTTGCAGCCAACCGAAAGACAATGCTTAAATCACGAAGAGGGCACCGAAAGGTGTAGGGCGTCCAAGATTAGCGGAATGTTGTCACGTTTGATTGAGACCATAGTTAGTTTTCTTCACTGAAATGTAGCAAACTATTGTTATATCAAATCAATGTACCATTAATTATTACGCTGGAAAAATATACTAATCATAAATATCCGACTCAATGCTGGAACGTGAATAATCTTAAACCTTAAGCTATAAGAATATCATGCAACAAGATCAAAGAAGGCGAAATGGAATACCAGGACACTTTGATGGTGGGGATCGGAATAGTGCGGTGGCTAACGTACAGGCTTGCCACTGAGAGGAACCGAATTCGAATCCCGGAGGCGGCAGATATTTTTCCCGTGGTATCCCGATCCCTACTTGAGGTGCTTTCTGGAGGGCACTTTGAGTGAGTACGCCGTCCGTCGGATGGGACGTTAAACTGCGGACCCCTTGGTGCCTTTCGACAAGAGTAGGCTAATGCCGACGCCGGGTTTCTCTCCACCCTTCCTTTCCTATCCATCCCTAATGGCGCAAAGGACCCTAGCTGTCGGTCGCCTCCCCTAAATACTACTACTACTAATGAAGGTGAAGATACTTACGGAATAATTTTTCTTTATAAATACTATCTGGTCGCTAGATATATTTTTTGGATTGGCAATTTTGATTGTTTGATTAAAACATGATTTGTGACTTTACTATTCCTTTACTGAGAACGACTATTAATTTATTTTTATTTATTTATTCACCTAATTGGGCGAAATTGAGACTTTTATTCCCTTCTTTCACCTGACCTTTAGGCATTACATTGAAGACAATTACGTACTCCCAAGCCCTAGGTGGAGGAAAGTCGACCTAGGCGGGAATCGAACCGCGCCGCATTGGCAGGCGAGGACGTTACCCCGCCGCCACCGTGGCCGGCAATGAGCGCGAACCACTCTAAATATGTGCTTTACCTGAAGTTGGAAAAGGGATTTTGGATACCCAAAGTTCAGGAAAATAAATTTGATTATGCCAAGGCACTTATATTTTGAATATGGCTTAAAATCGACTTCCCTTTGGAGGAGAAATATATCACGTAAAAAGGAAAATCTTCGAGAGAGGAGTCTGGTCAAAATTTATCCATGGAGGAATTAATCGATCGTCTATGTTGCCCGAACCAATCACCCAGTTGGTCAGGTGGTAAATGTATTTTCTAATTAAGGTCACATGAGCGGGTAGTATTGATTGTCGACTGCTAAAGTCTTGTCTCGGTTTCCTAATTCTACTAAAATGAAATAATTCTATAACGATAACAATAAAAAGATTCGCAACGTAAATATAAATAAATACATTTTTACCTGTATTCAAGAGAAGGTATGCATTAAAATCTGCAAATTAATGCTACCAAATATTTTAAGTATAATGCTTATAAAAAATACCCATTGCTGCCATTATTTCTAATTATAATTAGCATAACTTACGCCAAAGAGAGTATTGTGGTCAAGTTAAGAAAGGGTATAATTTCATTACAAATAAAATTATACTCGTATATGTAAAATAAGGCAGATTTTTCATATTTTTTAAATCTTTTTCTAGAAACAACAGTTTAACCATTTTTAATGTTCTAACAACCAGGCATTGCCACCAGACACATGGTTATATTTCAATATTTTTTTACCTTTTTATAGGTTCCAAATACCGGTGAACAGTAAACTACTTTAGGATGTCAGAAGCCAAAAGACGTCCGTGAAATTTTTTTATGGTATGAAATGAAAATTGGATCAATTTCACACAAGTGGTTCAATAAACTGAAAATATAAGACCACAAAAACATTTATTCACTCACAAAATTGTGACGGAAACTTATTTATTTAATCACGTGAAAAAACTAATTTTCACATTAAACTCTTTTTATTAAATACCACCTTCAACTTTGTTGCCTCCAATCTCATGTTTTAAGAGGACCGATCTCATAGTTTAAGGTTATGGAAATTAGTTGCTACTGGTATATAGGTTATTTTAATTGAAATGGTATTGTTATCTTACCTTAAAATTCAAATTAAAATTGTCTCGACGTGAAGGTTGAGATTATAAAATCTGCCTTGCAGATTATGCCTACACTAACGTGAGTTATATCAGCCATATGATGCATCTTATGTGCTTAAATCAAATGGTTTTCCACCTAAGCGTGTTTAACGAAAATTAAGTACAAAAAGGTAGGATTTCAATAATAAAGAAAGAAAATCTGAAACCTTCAAGAGGATAAGCAATTTACTCGGGTAGTTTTAATTTATGATGTTTCGGTTATTTTCTTTTTGATGCCAAAATTTTAGGTAGAGTCGCATAAAATGAATTGATTAAATATTAAGGATCATATTTCGGCTAAAATAATGCTGGTAGAGGATAATACTCACCATCAAATTGAAGAATTTACCATTGGAGAACCTGAATTATTTCACAGGTGTAATTAATATTCCATGCCAAAGGGAATGAGGGTATAAAAATTAAACGATTTTGCCTGGAAAACATTCTTTTTTTCTTGATATCGATTGAACACATTGGTAAACATAGGGTTTTTCTCTATTTTATCTAAGAATAACAGATGTATTTCATTGCACTGCTGCCTTCTTCGGCACTTATCTCGAAGTCCATAACATGGTTGTAGCTTTACTTTATAGAAATACTTAAACTACTTAATGGATATACCTCAGTCCTAATTTGAGGAAAACACGGTAGGAATATCTGCGAAGTTTGTAGCAAAAGAAATTAGCTTCATTAAACAAGAAAAAACGGGGATAAATTGCGATTGAAAAACGAACGAGAGGTGTTATTAAGCGCTAATTGATCCCCGTCCTGTATATACGTCGGTAATTTGTGACCTTGAGTAAAAAGATCTTATCCCTTAAAAAAAGATGCCGAGAATAACTGTATGATGCGTTATGAACGAATACATCGAGTTGCATAAATATTGGAGTCCCTGGATTCGGGGCCACGGGAACCAGGGAGGTTGCATGAACGACTGCAACTATTGGATAAGTATAAATTTCTGGACGATGACACAAAGGAAATAATTTTAATCCCCCATTGGAGGTTGAAAGTGCAGAGGGAAATTAGTTGCCCAAGAAATCGATATAAAGACTCCTTTCCCCCTCGTGCATTTCGTGAAAATAAAAGTAGATTAACTTCAAGTAAGGCAAGTCGAACTTTCCTATACCTAAAAAAAAGGTATAACAAATGCTACTACCTGATCAGAAATTATCTTAGGTGTAGTGTTTGCAGTAATTTCAAATAGAAGAAGAGAAAAAACTCAATAATACTGGAAAACTGGAATGAATTTTTGGAAGAAGGCCAAGACGGTATGAGAGTGGAAAGTCGTATGAAAGAGGAGAATGCCACTCAAGTTCGGCGACAGGCGCACAACTGAGTGGTGGGCAACATTTTTTCAAAGCCATTTACAAAAATAATACCAATACGTTATGTCTGGAGGCGCAAGGTATCAAACTGACTGTAAGCTTGCAAGTCATATATGTAAGAATCAAAGGAATAAGAATTTCAATTGTAACGCATTATATTCAACAGATTGCCATATAGTGGAAGTTCATCATTATGAGAAAAACAGATTTGCTCTTTTCCACAGATTTAAATGAAAAATCTGTGGAAAAGTGCAAATTTGTTTTTCCTATATTGTAACGCAATACTAATAATCAAAATGTGTCTTAATTTATTGGTGACCTAAAATCCTCTGCCACATACCCTAGTGGTGACTTGTGGTGTTGGCGTAAATGTATACGATGACGTGAGCTCTTTCCATTTCATGAAGTATCTCTTGGATTTTCACTGCCATCATGGAAACTTGTAAAAGGCTCCTCCTGCATGCCTCCACTTTAATCGAGCAGCACGCTCCTCTATTCGTCGTCTAATCTCCTCCACAAACCAGAAATGAAATTACCATCAGGAAGGAGGATGAATAGGCATTTGTTCTCTAAGTTAGGTGTCGGCTACCGGATACATGAGACGAGCTTTCGTATTCAAGTCGTACCATTGATCATTAGCGCGCGGAGACCATTTATCGCGCCGCATAACCGACCGGTCGTTTTCCCTCCCCGGGGATCGCGTGGCCGGCCAACTGCGGGCGAAAAACGCAGCCGTCGAGAGCGAAACAAGGGAATTTGTTGACTCGTTCCATCCCATCAGACGATCCCATCTCGCATGTGAATCAGCCCCCATTCGGAATCGAGATGATTATAACGTGCTGTCAAGAACTTCCTGCCTAGGAGCGCCTCCTTTGCCAATTTGGTGGAGAGGCTGCAGTTTATGCTTGAAGTGTTGGCATACGTTTGGCCGAGGAGGATGGTGAAAAACAAGAGCATTCCGTGCATAGTTTCTTCCCTTTCGCCACGGCGGCGGGGGGGGGGGATGAGTGGGAGGGCGGACCGGGGGTGGGGAAGGGGGAGGTTTGGAGGAAAGGAGGGGGGGGGGCTTGAGGCCTCCATTTCATGCCTTTGGGAACGTTAAGTAAGTACATATTATTAAGCGATCGGCCGCTGATTATTATTGCGGGTTTGAGCAAATCCATTCCCCTCCTCGTGGGTGGGATCCGGTTCACTAAACTACTTTTAGGGAAGCCGCCGATCGAATTTTAATGTAAAGAATGTACATTTCAGTCAGCAAATAGCAGATTGAAGGAATTACTAATAAAGTGCCTACTTAGTGAAAAAGAAAATGTTTTTGCATGAAAGCGTATGGGATTTATCACACAGTAAGTGCTTTATTGCCATTTCTCTTTCAATCAATCGACCCTTTCTGATAGCTTTGTTGGTCCCTTGTGTGGATGGGGCTGGCATTTTCCGGGCTACGATTTGAAGAAGGAAATGCCAGTTCTGTGCTTGTTGTCATCTCACTTTTCGAGCAGTAGTTCTACATTTTAGCGTGTGTGCCAGCAAAACTTTGGTTGACACACATGTATGTACTCATGTGGTCAGCGGAAACGATCAGCTACGAAAAATTAAAGGTTTGAAGAACATTGTCACCAAACTGGTCGTATTTCACCATCTTATGTTACAAATTTATTTGATACCTTTGCCAAATGAGAGGAGTGGAGAATAGATAATCATGTAGATGGTAGAATAGTGATCGCTGAGGAAATCGTAACAATGAAATCAACGATAATTCCCATCTAACAGTGATATGATCTTCATTTGTGCCGTATACAAATTTATATCCCCACTGTAGAAACCTAATCGATTCTTAAGGAACACTTTTTTAATTGAATATCTATTTTCAATATTCTGTATGTGTTGGTTATCATTTTTAAGAAAATTATTGACTCTGAAACGATCACCTCTTTTACGTTTTCGCGTTAGAGTTTCTTTTGTTCCAAGCTCAATTTGTTACTGCAGGATTCATGTTTATGGCATTTAGACATTTAATTTTGTTATAATTGGTTGAAAAATATTACCTTCCCAGCATTAAAGTTCTATCAATAAGGGTGATACTCGAATTGTAAATATCGACAAGGAAAATTGGAGCAAGCGTGCCATGTGTTAAACTTGGTTGTTAAATGACGCGGTTTTGTTATTATTCAAGAATTTTTGATGAATTGGCATCACCTTTTACTTAGAATCTATTTCATATCACTACGTTAAGCAAAATATCTCTAAAAGAAGGCATTAAAACAAAGTTTTGTGAAGTGAATAAATGCGATCTTGCCGAAATTTCACTGTGACAAAAATTCATGATTGCCGTAAAATATCGGAATTCCTTGGGCCAGTACTCTCAGGGAACCATCTCCTCTAGATAACCCTCCATTTGGTCAAGGCCCCGCCTACAAAATTTTAAATTGTCATATTCTAGTGAAAAAATCACAAACCAGTCATACAACTAATTAATGCATGGAATAATCTCGCGATAATGGAAACATTAGTAATATTTAATAATGTTAAATTTCGCGGCTGAGTAATATAAAGGTTATTAAATTTTTTACCGAACTGTTGGACGAGTAAAAATGTATACCGAAGTAAAAGACCGACTGGATAAGGATTGTATGGGCTGGGCTTGCTTCTTGTGGTCGATTTAATGTGATTGGAAATTACCCTATCAGTAACAGACATTCGCTGTTAAATTCGGATCAAAGCACGGGATGGTAGGGTGAAGCGGAGGGAATTGGGAGGGGTAGTCAAAGGAATTGCAAATAATCGTCATTTGAGGTATCCGTTTTGCTCTAAGCCCCTGGGGGTAATTGACCCCTTTAAGCCCGTTTCTCGATAGCCTTACCTCCTCTCTTCCCGAAGTATAGCGATTACCAATCTCCCATTTCCCATTTGTTGTCCATGGTGAATTAAAACCTTCGATTTTTTCTCGATTAACTTAACTCGGTGTGGTATTTCCTTGCACAGGGATCTTAATACTGTTACTTCTTGTTTAGAGCAATTAGTAAAAGACAAATTGGTATATTAACCGCTTGTATTTCGACCATAGAGTATGGCATAGCCAGTATTGTTCGCTATTTTTATTGCAAAGAAGAGTTCCGGGTCAGCCTTGAGAATGCATTCGAATGGAAAACTAAATTTTTGGTTGGTGTGATCTGAAGATTATTTAAGGTGAAGTTGGTAAGTATGATTTTACTTAATCGCACTTTTTATGCGCGATGAGAAAAAATTAAATAAATGAATTCGGTAAACACTCGTATATTGGGCCCAAAATTCACGGAATGGTTTTTAACGTATTACATTGAATTTGAATGATATTAAAAAAACGACCGCAGAATTTTCTCCCGAAACAATTTATGTCTATGACAAGTTACGTCTAGCCTATAGCTCTTATCTTTACCATTCCTAGGCGGTCGAACCGGTATTCCAACCTACGATATTTTAACAAGTCGTTAGCAAGATATGCATCTGCGCTTTTCGCTGTCCTACGCTTGGCCTTTTCTTCCGAGAAATAATTTCTTTATTTAAGGATTCATAGTTAATGGATGGGACTATTGCTATTTTAAGGACGGTACTATTGACTTTGAATATCATTTTCCTTATCTTGATTCATGTCTTCTTTATCGCCATTTCTTGATTAGCAGGTAATTATTTAAAATATTTTGCACCATTCAATAATGTATATATTGGTATTATTATTGCCACATCCCTTGCCTCCTGCAGTATGAATTCATATGCTGTATTTTATGTAATCTTCATACGGTTGCTATAAATAGAGCATGTTGAAGCAATGCCTACTATGTTATAAGTCAATCATTATCTTCTTGTTTGCATTTTAATTAATATGTCTTTTGATCAATTAAAACATTGATTTACTTGTCAGATTCACTAGTGTAAAATTTCTTTTCTGATGCTACCAGAATATACTTGGGAAAGAGGGAAATGGCTCGGTCGGAAGCAATGGAAATGCGGATTTAGAGAAGGATAACAAGAACAAGATGGACGATAAGAAAAGCAACATAGAAGTATTGAGAGAAATTAAATAGGAAAGGGATCTAAAAAAAGAGATGGAGAAAATGAAAATTAAATTTGTTGGATATGTTCTCAGGCCCAGCAATTTCCTGTAAAATATGATGGAGGGGGAAATAATAGGAATAAAGGAGGAGGAAAGTCAAGAAATAAATTTATAGATGATATAAAAAGTTATTTAAGAGTAACAAGACACAATGAACTGAAGATAACGGCAATTGAGAGAGACCAATGGCTGCAACCATAAGGCTCCACCTTTAGAAGATGATGACCAGAATATACGAATCCGTTTATCTTATTAAAAAAAACTATTAAATAGCGTGTCAATTCTTAATTTATGACTTATAACGTAGCAAATACAACAATTACGTAAAATATACCTCATGTTTGGAATGAAAATGATCTTTGGTTTAAAATATAGCCGTTACTAATTACTACGCATGCATTTATGCTCTTTAGAATACAATTAAGATTCTCCCATGGGCAGTAATTAGGTAAATAACATCCGTAACCGTTTCTTCAATTTTTGGAAAAAGGTTTTATGAATTCTAGGGCAAGAGCAAGAAATAATCTGTCAAATTCTTCGCATCACTATCGTATAATTAGAAGCCCATAAATAAGTTCCAGTAGTACTAGTTCTGGTGGATCAGCGTGCAGCCTTTTACCCTATGCCTATGATTACGTACGTCTGTTTTCTCTGGTAAGCACTCGGCAGTTTCACAACTACATCTGCATCTACACAATAACCCTCAAGCTGCCGTAAAGGCGTGTGAGGGGGGATGGTAGGGCACCAGCCAAACACCTGCACGAACTATTTATTCAAACAAGTATTTGAATATATCATATTTTATCTTAGTGGTCATATCTACTACTACATTTGGTAATGAAATAATTCCCTCGGAGTCGTAAGAAAACTCAGGTTTTCTATAGGTACCTCTCTAAAAGTCCAAGCCTTGTCTGCTCTCTGCGTGAATTAAGGAACTCCAAATCTGCTTCCTCCAGCATGCCTGTCACACTTACTCTCCTCTCGTGGCAATTTTGAACATATTTGGTGGATTCTCTCTGAACCGTTTCCAATTCCTGAATGAACCCCATGAATGCGAAATATGACGTAACTAAAGGAGTGCAACACCTTTCTCTTAGATTTCCATTTAATTTTTCCTCAACCCGTCTAAGGAAACAAAGCTTCTTTAAGACTGACCCTAACCCATATTCTTCTAGTGTGATCGTATACCCCATGAGAAGTTTGATTTCAGTTCAACACCCAAGTATTTGACCTGTTCTGAGGTGTTCAATCCGCCCCAGCTATTTTACAGTTTACATAAGGGTAGGTGAGTAAGTTAGATGCTCGCCCCATTCACTTCAAAAGCAGATAATTTGAATAATAAACCAAACTTGTAAAGTAAATTACTAATCGCGCCAAGTGTGAAACTCCCTAGATCCTAAACATGGACCATTTGAAAAGTACATAGTTACGAGAAGAATTAGAAAAGTCTCAAAAACCTGGTGCTGAAATCGGATGCTGGAAATGAAATGGGCGGATAAAGTGGGAAACGAGTATAAGCGCGGAAGGGGAGGAGAAGAACCAAGTGGATTTAACCCGCCTTGAAACGTTATGTATTTATAGGGACCATAACAGGGGAGTAGGACCGTCGAGGAGTGCCAAGATAAAAGCGCAATACATGTAGAGGGTGACGTTAAAAGCAAGCATAAAGGAATTACCTTCTCTTACCTTTGATGAAATGTTATCTCGCACCTCTGTTCGCTAAACAAGAGTTCGTTGGACAAGATTATCATGCGGAATACTGTTCCAATCCGATGTCCAAATTGATTTTTTCTTCCAAGTAACTAGGTTACGTAATAATATAAACTTGATACATGAGTGCGGCCACAGACGTTATAACGAGACGAAATAATTGCCCAATATTGCTCCCGAAATTGTATGTATTATGCAAAAATGAGATAAGAGCATCCACTGAAACAGCGGTCACAATCCGTTGGACAGCAATCATCAATCTTTGATCGAACCGGGGACAAGGCATTCACGTTATTATTCACGTTCTGTTTACGTAGCCTATTTGAAGGATTTGATAGTGGCGGTTCAAGTTTTCGCTGGTGTTTTTTTTCAGTATCTTCAAGCGGTCGAGGGCGCTTTGGCCCGTTAGATTTCTGGAATGCTATTTTCAGTAGTTCGTTCGAGTACGAGTAATTCGGTTTGAAGCAGCTTCAAGCACAAGACTGGGCAAGCGGGGCGGTGAGAGTAGCGATTCTCACAGTCGCACCACTTGGCCCATCGAATATTCTTCATTGGCCACATTTATTACCACTCCCTACGTTCACTCTGGACAAGGCAACCTCATTACCATCCCTCGCGCGATTTGGGTGGAGATCGTTGTGGGTGAGTAGACTCTTATCTAATTTTTTTGTTTCGAATTACACGGACCACTGTTTTGTGCCACACTGAGGGTCTATACTAAAGATTGGTTTTTCGGTGTAGATTTTGGACTAAAATTTATTTTGAGGGTTTTTTTGGGATTGATGTACTCAGAATTCTTCGTGCGTGATCTCGTTTTAATTAAGATAATTTAGATGGGTTGTTAATGGCAAATAATCTAATGGTATCCACCCATTTTCATTCAAATGTAGCCTTGAACCGAAGTTCTTCTCACATTTATTCTCTGTACTGAATTAGCTATTGTTAATACAGGTCCTTGCGGTAGTCTGCCTGGTATTGCGTAAAGTTACATGTGAATCGGCAGTTTTAACGAACCCCATATAACCTGCCGTCGCTGAGCGTACGTATTTGATTGAGAACGTGTTGGGCTCTTGTTAAATCTGGGAGGTAGTCTGCACCATCTAACTTGGCCGGTCTGGCGTAATTTGTCAAGAAGCAAGTAGTAGTAGTTTTTAGGGGAGGCGACCGACAACTGAGGTCATTTGCGCCGTAGGGGATGGATAGGAAGTAGCAATCCTATTCCGAACGACAAATGACGCTCTGCCGCAAGATACGTCCCGGTCGTTTGATAGTATTTCGAAGCCAATGACGTGACAATTTGCGGTAGATAAGGTTTAGGATAGCCGTTCAATGTGAATAATTGCTTGATTTGTAAACATCATGATTTTGTATTATTCTTTGAGCGATGTTTCTATTGCTCAAGTCGAAAGATAGGTCCAGTGCCATGAAAAATCATAGATTTAATATTTCCTGGACACTCAACATAAGGTTCAAAATTGCGTATCGTCGCAATTAATCGTCGCTTTCACGATTCAGGCTAGATAGATGAATATAGTCAGACCTAGGTTTCTACCTAACTAGATACGTCTACGTAAAAACCTTCTTTTATATGTTAGACATAGAGTTACAATGTAACAGTTTCAAGTGTAAGAACCATTAGCCTGGGCCGGGATAGCACAAACACATCACATGCAACATAAAACTAAATGAAGTATCTATGAAAAAACTTCGCCTTTTAACCATTTTCCTTACGGCCCATGGTCCAATCCGTGAGCCAAATTATTGTTAACTGTTGCTAACTCCGAATAATCCAGCAAATTTGAAATGTAAAAATGTTTCAAGCACATTTTTATCTTTTCTTATAATTGTAAAAAATAGATCAATTTTTTTCAGGGCTTGGGTAAAAATAAGGACCTGTGGGAGGCCCTTTTACTATCACATTCTCTTCTCCATTTGATCCTCCGCTGACATTTGCAATTACAGCCCTCATAATGAAAGAAATCACTAATCGTCTTGCCCGTTTTGTTGGTGGATATTTTTGCCATAGTTCTGATTTTTCTGGTTTGATCTATCGCATTACCCTCTCTGTGACGATCAGGTTCATGTTACGGAGATAATTGTTGTTATTATTGACGGCTGAGCCGGCTCCATTGATTTTATTTTAGCGTCAAGTTCTGTCCACCTACATTCCAGTAGAATTTAAGTCTGATCAGGATATCCTTTATGGGTGTGGCACCTGAGTTTGGTTAAAATTTCGTATTTCAAGATTTTCAGTTTTCGGGGCTCTGCTTTAGATGCAGGAATTATCCTAATCTTGGGATTCCATGGGCATATGAACAATTCGTCAGAAGCCTATTAGTTTGCTCCGATAAGCCAAAGTAGTACGCCCCGAGAGGTTAAAACTGCCCGCCGATCACTGGCTCGCGGAGATGTTGAGAAATCACACATCTGGAGGGGTATTATTACCCGCCCCTCATAGTAGCTACATACTTTGTGCATTAACCTTGGTACGCATACTCAGATGAACGATCTCATTTGACCCTAGTGCCAAAAATATGAATATTTATAATAATATAAATTAAAAAGAAAAAATGTCTTGAATCAATTCCGTTAGTCTAGAAGTAGGGAATACATCATATACCCAGATGTGTTTGGAACAAAATGCAATTTGTCATAAAAAACGTACAGTTTTCCATAATCAAGCGAAATATGTTATTATAGTAAACAATGATCTGCAAAAAAGTTTATGTGGTCACGTGTTCAAAAAGGAATAATAAATTTTAATGGATATAATGGAAAAACAAGTGAGTCACTTAACTTTGCGTCCGGTATATGGTTCGAATTTTTGAACCTGTAGCAACGAATTCAAAGCATTGGCCTAATCGATTTGGTTTCAGAATGCGAGCGTTGTATCAATCAGGTAATGTAGAAAGTCACGCAACTCAAAAAGGCGCCCGCGGAAACGTTTACAGCCCCATATTTAGGTATATCTTCGGGTTGGGCGCCATCGCAGGGACCCGAAGCAAAATCGGAAAATGAAAATAACACTCATTGCCTTGAAGATCGTTGCAGTAGATAAGTATCCATGAAGACATATTTGAATACATTAGTGAAAATACACAAAAAAATTTGAGTTAATCTTAAAGGTATTTCTAAAAAAATTAAGTTAAAATATTAACATTTTTACCTCAATTTTTAAAAACTGAAGATAGTATTCCATGCGCATCGTATGAATGAATTCATATCAGTTCAACGAATGAGAAGCAATAATTTTGATCCTTTCGGAGTGTCATTCATGAGTTCTCATATTTTGAGGCTGCCGTCCCAGAATAACTGGAAGACTTTACAGGAGGCCAGTAATGCTGGTTTTCCGCAACCAGATGGAATCACTTACTCAATATTTAACAGAGAATTCCGGAGAAAAGTTCATTAGTTAATAGCAGTAGGTGGAGCGACCATCAGTTAATCTCAAATGAAGGCCATAAGGAATTGGTGAAAATTTTGGTAGGGATAGGGTATCAAGGGAATGTACGAAGAGTGGAGAGTAACCTGGGGTCGACATTGGCCTACGCATAATGGAAGGTACTAAGTGGTTTACCGTTTACGTCCCATCTGACGGGCGAGGTACTCCACCTTAAGTGCTCTCCACATAGCACTCTAAAGAGGAATCGGGATACCACTAAAAAATACTGCCACCTCCGGGATTGAAACCTGGACCCTCGAGGTAGGAAGCCAGTATTTTAACCACCGTATTATATCGATCCCCAAGAATAAATTAACTTTTTCAAAAGTCGAGATCGGTGATGATGCAGAAAATTACAACGGATGAGATAAAAGGGTGAAATTAATTAATCTTAAGTAAAAGCACTGGTCATTAAATCGATTGGCAATGGGGATTTGGGGGGATTAGTAAGACCTCCGGTCGGAGGAACCCCTCCCTGCGCCCGAAGGATGGCGGTACTTTCCGGCTCGCTCCAAAGACTCATCTTCCCCATTGAGTAATCCCCCAGCGATCATTCTCTCGCCGTGAAGGATGTCAATACTCTCTTCCCCTAGCCACTTTCACATATGCTTGCTCATTCTACGGAAACCTCTTCAGTCCACGCCTCTCCGGAGATCACCAGTCTCCTCCCACCCACACACGCACATGCACCCTCTCATCCCTTCCGCTCCATACCCTCCTTAACATTTCCCCCGCTTTCTCAGTCTAGTCGAACCTCTCTCTCTCTCTCCCCATCTCTTTCCGCCACCCTCTCTTCTTCCTCCGAAACTACTCAACCGCCCTCTCAGTTCGTCTGGGGTATTTTTTTTCTCTTCTGTTGTTAGCTCTGGCATAGTGAACTCCTTGAGGCCAGTCTCAATTTCGCAGGAAAAGTAATAAGTCCTCTGAGAGAAGCCGCCAATGGAACATGAATTCCTACTTCATTTGAAACTCAGACTTCTTGGTTTAATGTTGTGAGAAAGTTTCAATGTGAGCAATACACAAGGTCTTATTATATTTTGCTTCTGCTTTTAAGGCTTAGCCCCGCATTATGACTTCAATTATCACACATCCTCTTCCTTTAATTATTTGTGATATCGCTCTGTCGTGAAAAAAACATAGGAATTTCATTTCTTTGCGTTTATTATATTCTTACAGTCTGTTCTACCTACATCAATCAGCAAGACTTTTTATTGACATGTGTTATGTAGGTATTTATTTAATAAATGATGCTCTATGGTATTGAGTCTCTCTTTCTCTGCTCTTTTACATTGAATTTTTTTCTAATCGATTCTTTACATTTGTGGATGACAAAAACTTGTTTCACATGTGTCATAATTTTTCGTGCAGTTGTTTATTTTTTAATTTTACAATATTGATGTTTTTTTACTGTAATTCGTGCTAAATTCTCTCAATGCTTGGTTTTAAAATAAAAGGGTTCACCTTGTGGAGTGATTGGGTGTAGAGCCTAGGTCGTTCTGTTACTGACCAAAGGGTCCCAGGAAGTTTGCCTTTGGACCACTCTACCTAAAATTCCAAGCGATACGATGTTTTGGTCACTGAAACTTCGTGGGAAACTTCATGGTACGAAGGAGGAACTGGCTCTCCTGACCCAATAGTGTGAATTTCTTACGCCTTTAGGCTTATTTTAGCGTGAGCTCCGAACTAACATAACAAATCCAACCTTCGGATTGGTTCTGTAGACGAATGGAATGCGGAGTGGAGTACTTCGAGGGAGTAAAATTTTAGCCTTGAGTGACGCAGACCTGAAAAGTTTTGACTGTGCCCCATTGCTTATTTCGATCGAGGTTTGCTTCGAGAATGCGAAACCAGTGCGGTCAGAAAAGGGAGACCTGCCGCTTGGACTCAAAAATGGAATAGGAAAAAATATTGCTTCTTTCTGATTCATACCGATAATTGTAAGCGACCCACACACCTTCGTTATCGTAATTGGAAATCGATGAAAAGATCAATAGCGATCTGATGCATTAGAGGGGGTGGCAGAGGGGTAAGTGAAGAGTAGCGATTGAGCAAGGTTAAATTTACGAAAAGGCGATGGAGGGTTGTTAATCAAGCGCAACCAAGGTCACGGCAGGGCCAGCATTTTCCCAACACTAGACAAACCTTCGACTCTAAAGGAAGTTCCCTATGACCTGCAGCTCCAGGGCCGTGACACTTCCAATGCACGCTGCCGAGCGAGCGAACTTCCCTCGTCATAGGCGATCACTCATTTGAATAGAAAAAGCGGCTTTATGGGTGTGGCGAGGCAGGTGCTTCCAACCCATATAAAACTCAAACGTATCAACTCCGCATATTGTTATTTCTTTCGTTTTCTATGTTCTCTCGTCTTAAGAGGAGCCCTTCCTATAACGGCGCGTCCACCACCATGCTTTCTTTATACTGCTGTTTGTGTGAACATATGTGTTTGTGTGTATATATATGTGTATGGGGTTCGTCCGGAAAATAAGTGTACTGATTTTTTCCCGCCGCTCCAGGCGCGCCCAGCACCGCTCTGACGGACTAAGATTGGAGGGGGGTATGTTGGCAAGCGACGCTGAAAAAGGCAGTCGGCTCTGAGCTGTGGTGTAGTGAGGAGCTCTGTTAACGCGAACCTCCACGCTCGACCCACGTCACGGAACGCGATGCCGAAGTTTTTGGAGCAGCGTTATTCCATCAAATTTGCGGTAAAGCTTGGGAAATCGTCTACCGAAACTGTCGGTATGATTAACCAGGCTTACGGAGAGTCAGCCATGTCCAGAAACATGATCTTTCGGTGGCACAAGATGTTCGTGGAGGGCAGAGAAGAGGTCGACGACGAACCACGGCCTGGACGCCCATCAACGACACTCACCGACGAAAATGTGCGAAAAGTTCGCGATGTACTGAACTCTGATCGTCGTCTTAGTGTTCGGATGATAGCAGAGCAGTGTAATGTGCCAAAAACAATAGTGCACGAGATTATTAGGGAGCAATTACAGATGCGAAAAATTTGTGCAAAGTTGGTGCCGAAAGTGCTCAGTGATGATCAAAGACTCAATCGTTTGGAAATCGCGACACAACTTGCGGATCACTGCAAAAATGATCCACATTTTTTAGAGAACGTTGTTTCGGGGCACGAGACGTGGATCTTTGAGTACGACCCGGAGTCGAAGAGACAAAGTGCGGAGTGGCACACCCCATCATCACCCCGTCAAAAGAAAGCTCGCATGAGCAAATCTCGGATCAAGGCGATGCTCATTGTCTTTTTTGACAAAAGGGGAGTCGTCCACTACGAATTTGTACCTGAACGACAAACTGTAAATGCTGCATTTTACGTCCAAGTGCTCGACAGGCTTCGAAAACGAGTCGCCCGCGTCCGGCCAGCGATCAAAAACATCTGGCGGTTGCATCACGACAATGCGCCGTCTCACACCGCGCTTGTCGTGTCGGACTTCTTGGCCAAGCACGGCGTGGCAACGCTGCCCTACCCGCCCTACAGCCCGGACTTGGCACCACCGGACTTCTTTCTGTTCCCGAAGATAAAGAGGAGTTTGAAAGGAACGCGATACGGGACTTTGGACGCCGTCAAAGAGGCCGTGACGACGTGTCTTCGAGAGGTTCCCGATGATGCCTTCGCGGGAGCGTTCCAGGAATGGGAACGCCGCTGGAACAAGTGTATCGACTCACAAGGGTCCTATTTTGAGGAATATTAGCTTAAGATATGTAAAAGTGTAATACATTTTTTCCTGAGCTCAGTACACTTATTTTCCGGACGACCCCTGTACATATGTACATGTATGCAAGTGTGTATATATTGAAACTTATCTTCAGCCTGTGAATGTCTCTGACTTCCCAGGTGCGAGTGGCGAATGTAGATTCCAGGTTGGCAGTGTTAGGAATAGGAGTAAGACCGCTGCCGCCTTTAGCGCTGCTATTCAACGTGTGTGGAGGAAATGGTTAAAGAGGCGAGGGAAGAACTGGAGATAGGAATGAAAGTTTGTAGATAATTCAGAAAATCAGTTAGGTTTGCGAACTCTGGTTTGTTAGCCAGCCAAGGGGTTACAAGCATTCTTGAGAGCATTACAAATCAGTGCGATTGGTGTGGGACGAGAATAATTAAAAGCAAAACCAAGGCAATGCAATTCTCGAGAAAGAGGGAGGTAAAGGTAAATATTAAAGTACTAGGGCAAAACTTAGAGCAGAGTTTACCTGCCTCGGAAGCGTTCTGGATCAAAATGGTCAAAGCGGTGGGGACATGAAAAGAAGAATCGCGTTAAGCAAAGAAGTGTTCCCAAAAAGGAAGGTATTGATTTTTTATGAATATTGAGAATAGGTTCGTCAATTCTTTGATAAGGAGTTCAGATTGTACGACTCGGAAACATGGTTATTGAAACAAGATGATAGGCGTAGATTGGAAGCGTTTGAAGTTGAAGTGTGGAGAAGGATCGAAACGGTGAAATGGAGAGTAAAGTAAACGAGGAAGTGCTAGGTATGGTCGGGGAGGAGAGGAGATTATTGTGAGAAGTCCATAGACGGCAGGAAAGATTGATGCAGGGAATGTTATTCGGCAATGGGATGTAGACGACTATGATAGAAGGAAGAATGTTGGCCAAAAGAGGAAGGGGCAATAAAGGGCATGTTAGATAGAATGAAGGAGGGAAGGAGGTGTGCGATGCTCTACCATTTGAGCCATCCAGGAAACATAATTACCACTGAAATACGCCGGGGATTATTGCAACCACGTTCCCTCAAGTGCCTCTCTTGGCCAAAGAATCGGGGTACATGGTGGCATTAATTCCTTTGTGAAATTCAGTGGTAATTGCATTCCCTCGATAGCTAGCTCATTCCCAGGAAGTCGAAGGTCCATGGCTCCCTCGACCATTCCCCAATTCCCTATGAATCCTACATCTACCAAATCACCCTTTCCATTCATAATGGAGAAAATGACCACAACCGTCCATCAGCTCCACTCATAACTACTTATGCCACTTAAACATTTTTGAACTTAACTGAAAGGGCATAGTAGAATAGGCATAATAGAACACGGTTAAGGCAAGAGAGATAGAATGTTCTCGTGTGAGTGAAGGTGGAGGAGAGGGAACAGATCTACTATTACCATAATCATGTTAATTGTAATTTTCACGGTTGAAGTACGAGATATATTCGGAAAGTAAGGTCCGATCGCCGTAACTAATCGAATGTCGAGCGAACATTGAAATTCTCATGCGCACCGACTCTCGGCATGCCTTGCGCGTTAAACGAAACCATTTGCATTGACATTGTTGCAGTTTGCTGTTTACAGTGTCAGTTCGTAATGTTTAAAACAATTGATCAGCCTGCCGGCTGCCATGTACGTTCAGTGATTCGTTTGTTGACAGTAAGAAAAGTTTCTGAAGTTGAAATTTATTTCGACAGCTAAGTGAAGTGTATGGCCCCAATGCGATGAGTGACAGCAATGAGCGTAGGTGGGTGAGAGCTTTCAAGGACGGACGGGAAAATGTCCATGATGAACCACGATTAGGCAGGCCATCAGTGATCACAGAGGATTTGGTTGATGCCGTGGACGGAAAGATACGTGAAGACCGGATTGAACACCCACCGTATATTCCGGACTAGGCGCCGACCGATTTTCACTTGTTCCGCTACCTAAAGGAGTTTCTCGGCGGCAAGCGCTTCGCCACAGATGACGAGGTGAAAGAAGCAGTTGATGACTGCTTATCCTCACAGGTGGTAGACTCCTATGACTTTGGCATACAAAAGCTTGTAGAACGTTATGAGAAATGTTCAAACAAAAATTAAAATAATGTAGACAAATAGAGAAAGATGCAAGGAATCAAATAAATAAACGTTTTGGAAAATTAATGTCGTGGTTTATTTTTTTATAACAAATCGGACTGTACTTTTCGATTAACCCTCGTACTTCTTGTTGGCGGGCAACTGAAAACTACTGAGTTGTTATCCCGAAGATTTGAAGTTTTTAAACTCTTTTTTATTTTTATTTCGAAAAGAAATAATTGAACCCTCTTGGTAAAATATTCCTGGGATAAACTAACCCCACAGTTGTCTATCCGAAAATTAATAGCCCAAGAAAATATGTCAGTCGGTGTAGTCGATAAATTAGGATTTGAACCCGAAATGTTATGTCAATTCGAACCTACGGAAACCTCTAAAACTAGAAAATGTATATTCAAAGAATGCGGTTGGATATTTTTGGGATTTGGAAAGAAATAACGAAGAGGGGTCGCTAGGAACGGCAGATGGAGCTTATAAAAACTATATTTGCGAACGGAAATATTTTTGGTGTAGTGATGAAGCCCACAGATACCATTTTAATGCTAGTTTCAGTGAACTCGAGACAATGTGAGATGAAGAGGAAGTCACTCAAAGGTAAAGTAATAACAAATATAAAGGAAATTATGAGCTAATTATCATAGGTTAATTGCACAAAGCCTTTGGGGAAAGTCGAAGAAAGAAATAAGGCATTGAAAAAAACTCTCATTGGAAGGCGTTTTATGAAGTGAAATGTTGTTTATGAAATTATGGATGCAATGTAAATTAGTGGTAGTCAACTCATTGCTTGTAAACCGTGGAAGGAAATCTACGTGGGAAATATGAGAAGGCGAAAGAAATTTAATTTTTGGACCTCACTCTGGTGAAGTGGAGATTTGGAAACCACGTTAATACTGTCGAGTACCACAACGTAGTCATAATTAAATGCAAAAATGAAATCAAGGAACTATAGAAAACAAAAAGGTGACAGGTAAAAAAAATGGAGTCCGTCCTTCAGTTGTCATTTTTTGTAGTTAATTAATGAAGTATCTCAGATCACAGCCGCTCTCTTTTTGTCCATTACGATAACTTATAAAGGTCTGCGGAAAGACTTCGAATTATATTTTTAATACGGTTAGGAATAATATCGTAAGACCGCGTTAAGGCTTACCATTTCCTTCAATGAAAATGGAAACAATTGGAACGCTTATTAAAATAGGTCTCAATTGATTGCCATTCATTTCGTTTGTGCTTCTTTTTGTCGGGAAGAATATAATATTTGCATAGGAATCTCACAAACCTTTTATCGGTGGACTCTCCGTCTCGTTATATCTGATTGGCGGACCCTCAGCATCCATTTGTCAACGGAATAAGACCATTATATACTGGATTCACCGCCCGAATCTTTATTTTTCACAATCGCTTCATTAGCCTGCTGCCGCATTTGTAAATCACTCCACTCCAAACAATTTAACCAAATCTCTCGATCTTTAACCTTCAGACATAGAGGAGCCCACTCCGCGTGTCAACAGCTGCCGCCATACCCTTTCAAGACCAGACCTCATGTATCCTATTGAAAATTCCCGCATGCTCTTTATGGCCGTAGTCTTCCTTCTTTGCAGAATTTAATCACATCGGAGTGCAATAGCTAAGTAAAAAAATATGAAATGCTCGTCAAAACTCAACGACTGAACGAGATTAAAAGGGGATTTTTATCTTCGTCCGTAGGAATATGAATTTGGAAGTCACGATAAATCTGAAACCTTACGAAGGCACAAAAATCTAGGGCTAGGATTCGATTCTTGGGTGAAGTATTTGAACTAATTACATCTTAATTCCAAGTAAATAGTGCTGTTTTCTTGTTACTGTTGAAATAGATGGTAGAAGAATCGAAACTACTGATATGTATCACCGAATAAGTATTTCATCCGCCACAGGACCTAGTCCATGGTGAGCTCAACATCCACTGGTATAAACCAACTTTCAGATTACTGTTGAGATTAAATTACATCAAAATGGGACCATTTGGTTTTCAAGTAGGTAAAAAAAGAGTGTTATTGATAAACAAATAAATAGCAATATTTTCGTCGATCGCCGATAACGAAAACCATCTCTGACGAATGTGAGGTGTAGATAGTTGGCATTTTTTAATTTTAACGCATGAAAAATAGAAAGGTTATTACCAAGCACGCAGGGAAGTAAATGACTAATTTCGTTTCATTTCAACTCAGGATCACTATCTTTAGAAAATGCTATCTAATTATGGTACTCAATTTTTTTGAACAGTCATCGTTGGCATTAATGCGAAAGTTTTTGTCGAAACAATGAACTCAAATGAACGTGATGCGTGGAATGGATCCCCGGAAACAAGCTCATTTGCAATGGATCACTTTTGTAGGCATAGCCTCAACCCCTCTGCCGACTGAGGTTACAGTTCAACGTTCACGTTTGGCATCCGCGTCCATTCGCTCTCCTTATCACAACATCCAAATTCCGTCACCTAATCTTCTGACAACAAGTTGTCTCTTTGATTTCCCCGTCTTCGACATCAAACCTTACTCCACATGCGATTTGCTTCCTAAAAAGGACGCAAACGAACTTTCTTGCCGTTAGGGTACCGCCGAAAACGGGGTGTTCTACCCTCTCTCTCTCTTGTCTCTCATCTTTTGCACCACATCCGTCAGAGTCAGCCCCTCCGGAGAGGATCAACAGGACGCCAATCTCATGCACTCGTCTTTGTATGTACGTACGTACGTACCAATGTCTCCATCTCCACAAAAAAAAGACGCGAGCCCCTAGTCTCGTCACGTCTCTCCCCATTCCCGCCCACCGACCTTCCCCTCACCCTTTTTTAACTCCCTCCCCTCCCCCAACGACTGCGACTATTTTTTTCCAATTTCACTTTCTTCTCTTTTCCACTCCTTTTCGTTCGGGGTTGGCAGTTTCGGAGTAATCGCACGCGCGTCTTATAACTCAGGTATCGGCCGGTGCAATATGCATGCGTGTTGGGGGAGGAGGGGGGGAAGGGTGGTGTGGGAATGGGAAGAGGGAGTGTGTGTAGTCATAGGGGAAGAAGGAGGAGACTGTGGTTGGGGGCGGGAGAGAGGGGGAGGATGGCGGGGCCGCCGGGTGGGCGGGTGGAAACTGGCAGTCGGGAGCATTTGCTCATGTTCTTGACGGTGATGTCAAGATTATGTTGGTTGCTTCGGATGTCTATCGAATCTCAAACACGCCTCGCCAGTGATTTATAAGTCTCCCCTGTCCTCCTCGGGATTCATCATAATCGAGAATAATGATTACCTACACGTCCGTACAAACTGTTGCTCGTGTCAGTGTGCGGGTCCAACCGTGATGCTGCTGCATCAGTGAACGTGGTTGATTTATGCGCCGCGAGGGAGGGGATTCGCTTGGGTTTTTATTCCGGCGGGAACGGCGATCGGCGTGGCCAAATCGGCATGACCCGATTATTTCTTCTTTTTGAAGAAAAAAGGAATTTAGTGCATGTCTGCGAAATTAGGAAGGTTTACTTCACTTAATGAGTATCGTGCTGGGATGCCTCGCACTACATTTGTATATAACGTGTGTTCTTTTTAGAGCCACCTTCCTTCGGTATAGAACTCATCTCGTGATTAAGAACATTTCGGAGGTTTTTATTACGTCATTTTGAGGCAGGACAACTCATTAGAGAGTTAATGGTGACAAAATGCAGCTCTTAACGCCACAGTGACTAAATCTACGACGTCATGATTTCAAACGCCCGACTCTCCAAGTTGTCGCCAAGGTTATTTGCTTAGAATCCATTATATACCTTTGCACAGGTCCATAAAAAACGTGTAAATAAATCATATTAGATGAAAATGCTGCTCGAAAGCTAGTAGGTAAAGAAAAATACGAGATCATTTAATCACTTCTCATTTTTAATTAACCAGGACCCCAACGTAATCTTGCCAAATAAATATTACAGCAAAAGCAAAACCTCTGAGGAGAAACGGAGAATCCTTTTAGTCAGTATTTAACTGCGTGTAATCCACTTTAAATGTGAATACACAAAATACATGACCGATGTTTAACTGTCGGATTAAGCATTCCATGGTTTATTTGGATGATAACCCGGTATTCTGTATCTAGACCATTGCATATTATGACAAGACCGGTGTGTACTACGTGTAAGGGCGTGTGGTAATAGGGCACCAACTACACATGGACAATTAATATAGTTCATTTAAGCATTTGAATATGATTTATCTCATATAAAAACATTCGCACATGCACATGCATGTCTACAAATATATACAGCATGCAATAATTGAATATCCAATTTGATGCTTATTTTTAAGTAAATATATTCGAGTGTTTGTGTTTAATTGCGCTCTGATTCCGTGTCGTGCGAGAAAATAATGAGTACTTGATTCTTTCGTTGATGGTGTCCCTCTTCTTTTATCTCGGTGGGCAAATATACCAATGTAATTTGGTGTCCTTTTTTTCACTGTAAACCACTGTGTCGTCTGTTAGAAATCTAAAGAGTCTGCGTACGCGGGAACACGGCCGGCAATGTATGTCATGAAAAGTAAAGGTCCTATAAATCGTCCCTGCGGCACTCCCAAAGTTATGTCCGCTTCTAATGACCCCTACTCCATCGAAAGTTTTTCTGATATTTTTGGTCAGATAAGAAGTCCCTAATCCAGTTTGCCACGTTCTAATTTAAAACATAGTATTTGTTTCTGTATAAATGTCTGATCTGAGATTTTTCCGTTTTTACGCTGTGCTTACGCAAACTGAACTTCCAGGTATTGTAGGCTCTTCGGTAGACATAAATATGTGCATTTCTGTATAGGTCAGGCCGCCTATGGAACTATCTTTTCGAATGGTTTCATTGAAATCCAGGAGGGCGTCCCTCATGATTGACGTTACCCATGTTACTTTTGGGAAGTGGAGATTTTATTCCAGCACCGAATGCCTCGTTGCCGAACTCCATCCCAATAACCGGTTCCATGCCAGTTCCTTGAGATTGTGAGAGTGTAAATGAACGCAGTCATAAGCAAATTCCTTCTCTTCCGTCCATCGCCTAGGTTTATTGTTAGTAACACCAAAGTGAACCTCTCCAATTCAATTTCGATATTTACGTTTTGAATATTTCCATCCCTTAGCTGTGTAAGTATATAGAAAAACGTATAGTGGCCACGGATAAAAAAGTGGGTGAGTTTTTACTCTGGGGCTGAGATTTCTGTCCCCGAAAGAAAATATTTCATTGTGAATCAACTAGCGTTAAATATCAGCCATTGCAATATCGGTGCCTGACTTTAAATTTGTCGGTTCATGTCTATTACGGTGAAAATAATTTTTATTTTTTAATGATATTATTACTAATGACAGCGAAACCTTCCAATGTACTCTGTGAAACCTTTCATTCGAGCTTATTGCACGGCCCCAGGACGATTTTCAGTGCTCCTTTCGTACCTTTGTGACTGATCATTCAAAATTCAATCACCTCATACTCAACTAAATTCAGAGAGATAATTCTTTTACAACCGCAAGCCTTCAAAGACCATGAGATAATACATATATTCTAAATAGTTTCATATAAGAATTATCTCATTTGTTATTAGCATCTGCGAGTAAAAAAAATAAATAAGAAAAAGAATATGCACAGAAAAGCAAACATTACTGAAAAATTTGCAGTATATAATTTTCACTTAGATGTTGGTCGTTTTAACAGTCAAATATCGATTCTAGTCTGTGATATACATGCAATACCAGAATACCATTCCTTGTCAGAGAATATAAGTTGCATTAACATAGAATAAAAACATAAAAAAATATTATCTGAACTAGTATTAATAAATTAAGTTATATACCTTTTTAATTAAGCATCGTAAAATTCCTATTTTTTTAAATCAATGTTCCACAGACTTAAGTTTGTGGAAAATTACAAATTCATTTAATATGCATATCAAACGATTTAAGTGAAGCCTGAAAGTGTAAATTGATCCTATCCGCGTGGTAATCTTTTCCTCAGATTTAGAATGAATGAACATGTCTTTCGTGGGAATTTGAAATATTTAAAATGTTTTAAACGAGTTCGGGAAACTGATCGGTCTCAAGTTTACTTAAGAACTTCACTTTAAAATTTAGGCTTCGTTGTTGAAGCAGGTCCCACGCCAAATCCCTCAACAATTTTTACACGCGGTTCTGTTTGTCATATGACTTTGACAAATCTCGCTGCCCTGCGCTGCGCGCGACCAAGCGACTATAACTTGGGCACGACTGTTCAAATAGGAACCAAACAAGTTTCTAGCACTTCGGGATAAGTTATAGTCTTTCAACTATCTGAGGATAAAGGTTTTGATCATTAAACTCTGTCCAATAAATACATGAACTGAGGTCGTAAAACTTTATTTTGCAAAATTTAGTCTACATCGATTTTGTCCCCTTCAAAGTTCTCTTCATTAGTTGCTATGCACTTATTTCATCTTATTTGCCACTATTTAAGGCACCCTTCGAAGTCCTCAACAGTTAGGCTTTTTAGTTTTCTCGTCGTTTCTTGTTTTATTGTGTCCACATCTTCCCAGTGATGTCCCTTCATCATATATTAACATTTTGGGAATAGGAAAAGGTCGCAGGGGGCGAGATCTGGCGAATGAGGAGGATGATCAAGGATGGTGATTGAAGTTTTTGCCAGAAACTGGCAAACAATCAAAGCTGAATGTACAGGTGCATTGTCATGGTGACAGAATCATCCATCATGTTCGGTAAAATACTGTGCACTAAATTTTCCGAAATTCAGTACATCAGCTATCATTTGGACAGTTTCGCGACGATCGGTATGAACAAGGGACTGCACACGATCAATGCTGTCGTCAACACAGGTGGTTGAAGGTCGTCCCGGTCTTGCATCATCCGTGGCGACTTGTCGGCCATCTTTAAAACACTTAATCCACTTGAAAACGGATGTTTTCTTCAGAGCATCATCACCGTAAACAGCTATCAACATTTCAGTAATTTATTGATAACTTATACCGCACTTCACCAAGAAACTTGACGTTGATTCGTTGCTCCGTGATTTCGTCCATTCCCATTTTCGACAAGCAGTAAAACAAATACAACAGAAACTAGCATAACTGGCACCATACGCACAGCTCGACGATCCGCCAAGCACAGACTGCTCATTGGGTCCAAGGTAACTAGCGCCGCTAGTGGGTGGGGTTAAGGTCCGCGTCTTGGCCGCCGGATTACACCAGTTCGCGCATTGCACAGACCAAATAGAATTGAAATCTTTAGGAAGAATACATAGTAATGGGATCATTAACTGGCGTTTGTCTATAGTTTCCATGGCCTTTTCTGTCGTTGGTAAGAGCGTACTTTTACCCAGCCGAAAGCAGAATTGATATGTGAAATTTCACGTCGAGAGGTAAGAAAATGTTTATGGACCTCACATAAATAATTTATTTACTGGTTCTTGCCGGAATATCACATGCGACGAAACAATGAATTATTTATGTGAAACCTGCTAAGTTATTCCATCCCTTTACATTTAAAAACTTGTTTAATTTTAATGTTCTCTTGCCACACTAAATATAACTTTAGCGTCTTGGTTTATGGCGAAGCCGAAAAGAGTCCTCTTTATCATAAAAAATATGTTTCACGGCCTCTAATTTCCTTATACTAAAGGCGTGTTTCATCCTTTTTAAATATATTTCAACTTAAATGAATAATTTCCAGGGTTTCTCCGAGAGTGTTCACTGTGGTCAAGCATCTTCACAGCAAATGACTCAATTATGGGCTAAGCAAGTGTGAATTTGCATCCGTCGAGACGATTATGTAATTGAAAATGCCTCGCAGCGAAGCAAACCCTCACGATCTCTTGAGAGGAGCGTATATTTTCTGTATGAGACGGCTGGCAACACCCCGTCGCCCTGGTCATTCACTGACCAGAACTCAGGCCCCGGAAGTCCCCATTAGCATGCAAGCACGTGCGTACTTGGGTGTCACGAAATAAAAAATATCACACGCACGAAAGTTTCGACCGAAGTCTTTCGGGCCCACTTTTCGGCCACAGGCTATTTTTAAAGCGATTGTCACGAGCGTTTTGGAAGGGAAGCCTTCTTTAATCTCTCTCTCTCTCTCTCTCTCTCTCACCTTCCAACCCTCCTTTTTGTCTTCTATCGCCCCTTTTGGCAACGCCAGCAGAATCGTTTATAACGCGTTTGAATAAAAGGGAGACGAGAGAAGGAGATGCGTTGGGGGTCCGGGTGGTTGGGGATTTGGGATTCCCTTTGATGTGGGCGCCGGCAGATGAGCGACTACCAGGGTGGCCGGTCGTCGTTGAGCGGGCGTCACCACGGGGGGAGGGGCGTAGAGGACTGATGTGGGGCCCATTGCGACGGCGTAGAGGAGGGATCGGTGGGAGAGGAGAAGAATTGGAAGGGGGATGAGGGGTCGAGGGGAGGGGTGGAAGAGTTCTTGGGGAAGGGTAGATGGGCGAGAGAGGGAAGATGGAAATGTGAAATGAAAAAAATTGGATATTATCGACTGAATAAAATCGATTGCTCCATTTTTCATGGCGATATTGATGCAATGCAGTCGAATCGTTTCATTACGGACGAATGGCTCAACCATATGTCGCACGCTTCGGTTGGCAAACGATTGCTAACCGAAAGGTGGGTGGGTGTACCCTCCCACCTTCAACCTCTGCACACAGTTGGAGGTACTGCTCTTAATCTTGACCGCCTCGGAAGTTCAGTCGAAAAATCAGGAAAAATTCAGAATTACACGATTTATTGAAGATATTCTGGAGGAAAGGGGGGTGGAAGGATCAAATTTCGGAGAAAAAGTGGGTGATTTGGTTAATGATAAATCTGAAATTTCCCGTCAGAACTCTGTTCCGAATTTTTTTCTTCTACGCCATAGGCCATCGCACGTGGACGCCCTACCAAAAACTGACTCTGCATAGTCGGAAATGAGAATTCATAAAATGAGTGGCCGCACTTTCTTTTAACTTTATAGCTCCAGCCAGGAAAGAGCCGGTGTTTACTATACGGAATTCTACTCCAACGCTATTTTGGACCTTAATCTTAAACTTTGTGAAGCATATTTTAAATTCGTATTTTTGTCATTTTTCTTGCAGTCCAGTTCAGAACGTCATATCGTCTAGCATCTTTAGTCTTTTCTTAGCAGTGACTATACTGGAAATGCAGGACCTCTAGAATATAAAAAATAAACAAATCCCACTCGTCAGCGCTTCGGAATTGAATTATCCATGTTTCTGGCAGCAGCGATATGCATTCTTATCAAACAAATGTAATTTACGTATTTACGTATAAGTCTAAGACGTGGAAAAAGTGACGCATCTCATATTGGAAGTTCTATTACAGTATCCACATCACCAATTACGAGTAATTCTAAAAGCAAATTGAATTGATTGATAACCCTTGTATCGTAAATACTTTTAGTCATCAGTGATAAATCCTGCTGTCATAATTCAAGCAGTCATATCATATATTAAAAAAACTAATGAACCATAGATATAATGCTACTTAATGTGTTTCACTTATGCAGTGATCATATTCAAAGAATTTACGCAGCTTTAACAATTCACCGGAGGTGGATTATTGGTATAAGCCTATATTGTCTAGTATAAATAAATTTTGCAGTAGAGTATAATACTCTTTCATTATAGAGTAATACACGAGATCATCGGAATAGGGGCAATTGTATTGAACAAAAAGATGGGACGAAACGTAGTAAAGATGAGGTAGAAGGGTAGTATTATGTAATTAGTGGAAATGAAAGTTGCATTATCATAAAAATAAAAGTTTGCATTATTTAGGTATTCATACTACAAGCAGTCCTTTGAAGGAGAATTAGGCAATACGATCAATTAGAGGGTGTTCCTGGCAGAAAACCTTTGATAGTGACAAGAGATTGGAACGCGATGGTCACTGAACGGAGAGATGTTATGAGGTAGGGCACTGCTACTTAACAGTAAGGAATGATCGTTGAGAGAAATCAATAGAGTTTTGAAGAAAACAGTTTTAATCGAAACGAACACTTGGTTTAAACATTAGAATTGGCGTAGGTGTACATGGAAAATTTCCAGACAGAGAAAGAAATCAGTTACACTACCTGTATATTATGGTTCGGCAAAAGATTTATAACAAGGTGTATAATTTGCACAGTTCCCCGGGAGCGGATGCAGATTCATATAATAATATAGTACTAATTACTTGTAATGTCAGATTTAAAAAAAATTGGGATACAGTCGAGAAAATGGAATGTAAAAGCAGTAAACGGGACGGAAAGAAATGAGTACGAGGAGGAAGGGGAGGGAAAAGAGACTGAAAACATAAGATTATGGGAGAGATGATCAGGAACTCAGAGGAAAGAAGAAATAGAAAAATGTAATCATAGTATTTGTTAGAGGCAAGAACAAAGAGTTGGATGATAAACTGAGGCATAACGCTAATAGGGAGAAATATGGGTGGTAGAGGGAGTGCAGGAATATGGGATGTTCACAAAGAAAGGTTGAAATGGATGCGTTGTACAGGAAGATGGAAGCACTGTTAGCAAGCAAGAAGGAAAAATCTTTGCAAACAAACAGTGATAAGTCAGAAAAAATATTAATTGAACCTGGAACGATTGAAGAGAGATAGAAAGATTACATAAAATAACAATATGGTCAAGACATAAGGCCAGCGAGTATAGACATTGACGAAGGATATGACATAGATAAGGATGGCTTAGGCTCAGGCATATTTCATTGCGAGATAGAGCATTTAGAGAAATGAACTCAACTAAGGCCGTGTGGGTTTGTAAAATTCCCACGGAAATACTGAAGTGTTTTAGGACATGGAAGATACTGGAATACACCGCAATTATTTGGAATCCTTGCGAGAAAGTTTGGCTAAAAGAATTAGATAAAGTTCGGAGAATAACCGCCATATTCGTCAAAAATTGTTACGACAACAAGAGGAGTATGAGGCGTTCGATAGAATACGTAGGGTAGAATTAATGAATGCACTATAGAAAATAGGAGTAGATTGGATGGATAGGCGACTTATTCGCAACCTGTTTATGTCTCAGTCTGCTCAGTTGCGAGCGGTGGATGGGCAGTATTAGGAAGAGGTATGAGACAGGGGTGTCCATTATTACCCTTGTTTTTCAATGTGTACGTGGAGGAAATGGTAAAAGGGGCATGAAGTAATTGGAA
Source organism: Hetaerina americana (assembly GCF_022747635.1). NCBI lineage: Eukaryota > Metazoa > Arthropoda > Insecta > Odonata > Calopterygidae > Hetaerina > Hetaerina americana. Next base: position 2,830,755 of record NW_027286897.1, on the reverse strand, counting down.
TTAGAAATGAAAACTGGCCTAGAATTCATAAAATCAATTATATTTGTGGAAATACAAGTTTTATTTAACCAGTCGGTCAAGGGGTTACAAGAGCGCACATTAGAATAACAGTGAGATAAGTATGCGATGCATATCAATGTAAAAAACAAAAGTAAGAAGGTTTTCGAGAAAGGGGAAGGATAAGATAACCGTGATAAATGTTAAATACGCGAGCAAAAACTAAAGCAGGTATAGCAGTGTTTTGCAATTTTACTATAGCAAAGTTTTGTGTCAAGATGGTAATAGTAGTAGTGACATAACATGAGAAAAAATGCGTTCGACGAAGATCCTTTCAGGTTAAGCGGTAATCGTAAACAGGAGTGTTGAGAAAGGATGCTCAAAAAAAAGGATCGCCAAAGCTTCGATTTGGAACGTCGTTCTGTACGACGCGGAGACATCGTCATTGAAGCAGGATGATAGACATAGGTTCGTCATTGAAGCAGGATGGTAGACATAGGTTGGAGGCTTTTGAGATGTGGGTGTGGAGAAGGATGGGGAAGGTGGAGTGGGCAGACAGGAAAATAAAAGAGGAAGTGATAGGCATAGTGTGGGAAGAGAGAGGATTACTGTCAGAAATACAAAGAAGGCAGGGAAGATAGATGCAGAAAATGTTGGGCAAAGGAGGAAGGGACAGGAATAGGATATACAGGTAGGTAGGCGTTGGATGGAATAAAGGATGGAAGGAACAAGGGAGTATGCGGAATGTAAGAAGGGTTTATTACAGTGTCCTATGTAAGGACATTTATCGTCCAGTCTGTATCCACACAATGCCTACCTAAAACGAACCGTTTTGTTTCAGGCTTAACTTTGTGGAAACTTACCATTTTCGAGAGAAATAATAATTAACAATCGTGTTTTTCACTATACTAATTTCATTCACATCACCCGGGTTTCAACACCGTTTCCTCTTCAGGTGAAGATGACACGATGACGATGACACCAGACGATGACACGAAGTGTTGAAACCTAGGTCATGTGAATAAAAATAGTATTTTGGAAATCACAATTGTTAATTATCATTTCCTACCTTAAACGCTAGAATACTTATAGTAATAATAATAATTGGAAGGAAGGACCTCGCGAAGGTCATTTTTCCAGAGTTAATCTAGTCACTAAAGATCTTCTCGGTCTAAATTCTTTTTATGAGTGGATAACATTTTGGTAATCCTTATATTTCTTTAATTTTTATTCGCGAAATCCATGGGGACACTATGATTTGCGGGATGCCTGGTCGAGGTAGAGTGAAATGTACTATGCGAATCATGTCACCTTCCGCTGAAATCTAGCGCTAATCAAGGTTTTTATTTACAAGATGAATAGCAATAAACTGAGGTGTTCCAGTTTATAGGGATACTCACACTACATCTTATAAAACTTTTTTCTATCGAAGAAGCCAAAAAGTGTAAATTTCAGACTGCAGATTTTTTTCTCTCACATACGAGGGTCATCCGGAAAGTAGTACCCGTTCGTGCCGCATGAAGTGCTGACGACGCGAGTAGCCGCTGGACGAGGTCAGATAGCTTCAGTGGCTTGTCTGCCTTCTCTGAGCCAAGTTGCGTGACGCTAGCATTGCCTGTGTTGTTTCTGTGATTGTTTACAATGTTTAAAAAAATTGAGAACGCCGCCAGTTGTGAAGTGAGGGCAGTGATTAAATTCCTCAATGCAAGAAACGTTCGCCCATGTGATATTCATCGCCAATTAAAGGAGGTGTATGGAGACAATGTAATGGACGAGTCGTCTGTTCGGCGGTGGTGTCGCAACTGCAACATGGGGAGGGGGAACACACACGACGATGAGCGTTCGGGGAGACCGTCTGTCATTACAGACCAACTGGTGAGCTCAGTTGACGAATTCGTGAGGAACGATCGGCGCGTCACAATTGATGACATCTGTGAGCATTTTCCCAATGTTTCTCGAACAATTGTTCATGAAATTGTTAAACACCATCTGCATTATGCAAAAATTTGTGCAAGATGGGTCCCTCGCGTATCTCAATGAGCTGGCGGCGAAGGACTATGCAGCAGGAATACAGAAACTTGTCACACGTTATGACAAATGCCTTAATTTGCTTGGAGATTATGTTGAGAAGTAGTTTAAAGTATCCTCTTTCAAATAAAATTTTTTATGTTTGTTAATATTTACTTTTGTGTCTTTATTTCACGAACGGGTACTACTTTCCGGATGACCCTCGTATCAACTACATTTTTACGCGTTCGGGAGTCTTTTTAGCAAATAGAAAACTTATCTTCCCCTTTAATTGAATTTCGATTCAGTGTAGTATTTTGAGTCAGGTGCTACGTATACTATTATTATTTTATCGTATATTAGACTTGCTTCATTGAGAAGGAAGAGCTGATAGACTGTACGGATGCGCGGAGGAAGCAATAGCATGTTCTGATCCCCTGACGAATTCGTTTAGAGAATCAGAGAATGAAGAAACCTTCATGGAGGAGCGGATGAAAAAGAGCATCCAAATAAAAATGTAAAAATAAGATAATTGTCTTTGGCTGGAGGTTGGAAGAAAAGGTTCAAATAAAATTATGTGAGAACGCGCTCGGACAAGTGGAAGAATCCTGCTACCTGCAAGAAAGTAGAACCACCTGCGATGAAAGAAACAAGAAAGAAATGGCAAGCGCAATATTTCAAGCGAAAAAGGCTTCCTTCGAGGAGAAAAATTACCGACGGCAAATAATAATGGCACGGAAGTCAAGAAACGGTCCATAAAAATATAATTATGGAGTCTAAGCATGCGGGGGTTGGACGATAGCGGTAGCAGAGGAAAGAAGATTGGGGCGAAGGAAGAAATATGATGCCAAGGGACAATGATGGAGACGGAACGGCGAGGACGAATGACTCGCGAAAGGTGGGTGAAGAGAGAAGTCCATGAAGATCGCTGACGAGAAGAAATGGAAACTCATTCGAATACTCGCAGAGGTCCGATATTTTACAAAGGGATTGGAATTCAAAGAACTGCGAACACGGAAAAACCTACAGGAAAGGCGGGGATTAAATCGCAGGTAACGAGCATGGAAAACATTACCACAAAGAGCTACGAAGAATTCACTGAGAGGTCGCAGAAGAAGTTTTCAGGTTTAAATGTACAAATACTATAAGATAAGGTAGTTGGACTCCAGTACAGATGGAGACAAATAATCCTTTTTCCCTCGTACAATCAGGGATCATGATAGTAAGAAATCAAATTCATAATAGAAAGAGTAAAGGCATTCGAATTACATACAAGCGAGGACAAGAATAAACTCTGTGTAGGCATAAGGTATATTCGCATCTGCATGTATGTATGTAACTTAAAATGGGTTTTGTTTGAATATATACGACTCTAAGGGTGTGAATTGACATGTTTTGTTTGTTTTTCTAGCGATTTTATTCTGTTTTTCGGGGACTGTACTCACACACACCGCCACACACCCTTGTGGAAGCTTGAGGGGTATTTTTTTGATGTAAATGAATACTAGGACTCTTTACCAGTGGTGATGATAGAAATTTAACTCTTAAAAACTCAATGCCGGTATATTTTATCGGAGATCGTAAGGGGTCGTTATCCAAATGGTAGATTTCTTAGCCCATTAAAAAAAAGGTTTTACGCAAGTTCAAAAAAAAATATAGCCAAAGTCACTAACACAGCACGATGACCATTGGCTACTGATATTGGTGCTGCTATGCCAGCGATAGGATTGAGCCTCTGACATATAAATAGGTTGATTCCCACCAAATATGTTTTCCGCAGCAGCGAGGAAAAGTGGGCGTGGAGGAATAGTGACATTCCAAGAGTGGGCGAACAGAGTCCGGAAAATCGGAATTCGGGTGGGCGCTGGCGTGTTTCTTGGGAGCAAAAATTCATCCGGAGATATCCTCAGTATCGTCCTCATATAATCTTCACTGGACCCTGCGCTCTATCCCCCTACCAAATCTCTCACTTTCCCCACCCACCTAACGTTCATGCCCTTCCCCTCTTCCCTTCGCCGTCCCCAACCCTCTCCACCATTATCGCCTCCTCTTCACTTTCCCTTATGACCTCCATGTTGACTTTACCTTCGTTCGGCTGGAGAAAAAGAATATGATAATGGCATAACTCGCGAGCATGTTTTATTGCACTGCTGACCTGCACGATTTGTGTATTCCCTTCTCCCAGCTTGAAGACTCCGATGGACACGTAATTACTTTAAGGAACAAGTGACGACGTGCAATGGATAATAAGTGACAGCCGGAATTGGTAACGTTTAACAACGACTCGTGAATCGGTTAAATTATGACATTGGCTGTGAATAAATTTGTGAGCCCCGATGTTTAAATGCGAGCGGGAAGTTCACGAAATGTTATAAGTGAGAGTGTGCCAGGACGGATAACCTCGGGCCGAAATATTCATTGAAACAGCGCCAACGAAAACTTTGTATTTCCAGTCGCTGATAATATTTTGGCGATATAATCTAGATCAATTTAAAGGACAAAAAAATCAAGAATTGCATCATGCCAACCAAGCCTGGAACTTGGAATTAAGAATGATTGCTAAGTTACTGGAAAAATGGTCTTCCATCTACGTCTTCGACCATTAATAAGAGAGTGAGTGAGGCAGTTAGGTACTTAATGGTTGAAAATTTTATATCGCAGTTTTCAGTCTCTCCATTAAAGCGAGTGAAATTGGTGCCAAAAGCCTGAATCTCAAGTGAAAATGCCGATATCTTAAAACATAAAGCGAGGGAATAATAATACCACTTACACTATTCGTTTCGTTTTTCAGGGAAATTACGCATTCATTTTCGGCTTTACATAAAATTTTGTGATGGATTAAGTCTTTTTTTCTAATTGTCATTAGTCTACGGGTGTAATTTCAATGCTCCAGAGATTCAAGAGAGGGTAAATGACGTACAAGATGAATGGTTGTTAGGGAAGAATCTTTCAATTACTTTGAATATGGTAAATAAAATCACACGTATTTACGTTCTGCTCACCGGTAGGGAAAGATCCAGTGGTATTGCGTGTCTAGCCTACCAAAATGCCCATTACTTAAAAGTAACCGTCATATGTTTAAGAAGACTGGATGCTGCATTCCGGAAGGGACAATTTTTGGCGCAGGAAAGGTGTGGACTTCCATATTGAATCTCCCCAATCGAATCCATTAACTTATCGGAGGGTCTTACGCGAGGTCTGGGCAAATTTTAGTACTGGACAGGAGAAATCATTTTACCAGTCCGCCTAGTCGTGCATGACCTATGTTCACCTCATCTACTGATATAAAAAAAAGCTTGGGCGTTTTCCATTCGGCGAGGTTAAGTGCTCAGACCTCAGGCGGTTCGGCTTTGTTTTGCCGCATGCCCATGACCCATGCATCTCAAGGAACAGATAAAAAAATTCCTATAATGCTCCCGAGATTTCGGGATACTTTGTCGGGCGCGCGATACCTATTCCGTTTTAAATTACAAGGCCCGTCCACGCAGTCCGTGTTTCGGCTCTTTTTTTAGTTGGGAGGTTAAAGGGGATCCCCTTGTTACTGGGAAAAATTAAAAGATTTTTATACGATGCTCCGTGGGTTGGTAAACCAGTTCTTAGGGACGAAAAGAGGGGGACGGGGAGGGGTGAAAGGTGAAGGTGGGCTGGAGCGTTCACAATCGTTTCTCTGAAAACCGTGGCGTGCGAATGCGACGTCTTCCTCCTTTCGGTTTCATTTAAATACCATCACCTTTTCTCCCCTTCCCCCTCTTCTCTATCTCTATCCGTTTCAAAAAGGACACATGGTCCGCTCCGCTGAGAGCCAATCACGCACTGTAAGACTCTTTACATCGCCTTGTTATGTGGGTGTTGTAAAACATTAATCGGAAAAGGACCTAAAGAATATGACCAATGGAAAGTACACATATTGAATAACAATTGCTATACAAGTGTAAGTGTAGCCCTCGGTACGGGGGGAGGAAGATGGAAAACGATATAAAACTTATAGATATAGTATGACGCCTGGATCAATATATCTTCAAAACGCTACATATTTCTCCATTCTGATACGAATCATTTTAATTTTTTTAAACATTTTTTTAAAAAGTTAATATAAACTTTTACCTTACATGGGAACATATATTTAGGGGACTTGGATTTTGAAAGAGCAGACCTAGGGGGTTAGGAATACAGTATTTTCATGAGAATTAATAAGTATTTTGATAGGAATGTAACGCAATAAAATTTTATTTCATGAATATCATAATTTCGTCTGTCGTTCACGACAATATTTCTTACCATTCCAAGAACAAACAGTTTGTGGCTGGGAAACGGTGACGATGCAAACTAAGGAAAATTGCTCGAGGTAAAAAATAAATGCACGGTGATGAGAATGCTACGAGCCCACCTAAAATGGTAGGAGTGCATCCAGCAATCCGACGGCAAGATGAAACTGCAGGAATTAATCAGATAAAGAAGACTAGCTCGTTGCTAGGGAATAGTATCGAACTTTGAACGCAACGAAAATCCCTTAAACTTCCTCTCCCTCCGCTGCTGATTTCCCGCCCTTCTCCGGGCGTTCCCTGTCTCGATTCCACCGATGTGGGAGCCTCCTCTCTCCGCCCTCATCCGTGCTTCCCCTCTCCTCCCCCCGCCAGGTAGTGGCAGCGAATATACTCGTTTCCCAGCCCGCCCCACAGTGCGCGGAGTGGCGCGCTGTGGGGGGCGGAGAGGGAGGGGGTGGGCGAGCCAGCGGGGTGGGATTCCCTCATTATCATCCCTCCGCATATTTGGGGCCTCCTTGCAGACGACGCATCCTGTAATTTTCGGGATTCGATCTCCAGCCGTGAAGGAATTACACATTTCTCGTAATCGTGTGTTTATGGTAAGAATGGTGTCCATGCAACTGCACACCTGCTCTACCCGGGAGAACACCTCACCGGTTTTTATTTTCAATTTGTGGTGGTGCTATTATTAATTCAACAGCGTCGACGTACGCGCGCGATTATTTTTAGGCTTGTCTTCTGGAAGTCCCCAGCGTTCGCCTTTCAGACTGTGGAAGATGCACCATCATTTTTCCGCTGTCCAGCCAACTATAACCACTTCGGCCTTGAGAAAAGGGGTTGAGATAGTGAATTTATTCAGGATGATTTTGTACGCTATTTGTAGACGTTTCGAAGTGCCTGAGCCATTACAACCTTAAATATTATCAATAGCATTGGGGAAAAAATTATATATGTTAGTTAAATTGTTGAATAATTTGACATTGGTATTCTGAAGACATTGCAAATATAAGATTGCCAATTAAATTGCCTCATTTTATGCATATTACCCAGGCTTGAACTCAATCACCTATAGAAATCTCTTGGAAGAATATCGTTGTATGCTCCGGTATCTTAACACAGTGGAGTCATGTTAACCGCTAATTTGAAAAACATGCTAATTTGAAAACCTGACGTTTTTTAATGGAAATAAAGGAAAACTCGTTCCATTTCGACGGAATGGGTTTAGGCCCAGCACAGGGAGAAAAGGAGGGAAAGAACACGCTTACATAATAAAAAGATTCTAAATTTAATTAAAGTAATGGCTTTTTTTAACGCACCTAATCAATAGTCATATCTAAAGGAGGTTAATGAAAAGGTCAAAGAAAATATTTTTAGCAATTTAATGAAACATGATACCATTTGCTACAGCAGTGATTTTTTTAGCTGGAATTTGTTTCCATTTTCAGGGATCTTGTAGGCGACCTGGGACTATCATATAAAAAAGCAAATTTAATGCTTGAAACATTAGCCGGATTACACAGAAGATTGTATTGAAATCCTATGATTGATAGGATAAATGGATTTTCGACGTCGATTCATAACCTAGGATTGCCTAGATTTTCAAGTAAGCTGTTTGATTTCTCCATGAATTTCATTAGAGTATTTTACCATAGCAATTATTTCTCAGTAATTCTTCAAGAAATTGATTATGTGCATTTAATACTTAAAAATGGCATCCAACAAATCAGAGAAGAAAATTTGGAAAGCAATAAAATAAGTTTCGAGGAAGGTATAATTTAATACAACTGGAAGTGTCAACAACTAATACTGTACTAGTAAGCTTGCTTGTATACAAAAAGATTGAATCACCAAAACTTTCAATTCTATAAAATATAATTTTCTCTCGGCTTATTTTATTGATGACTGCAAAATTTCTTCTTACATTTGTTGGATAATAGTTATAGATATGAAATGTATAAATTTTTATTTCTTGCATAATCACTTAGAAAAATAACTACAGTAAAATAATCCACTGAATGTCATCGATAAAGCTAATCTATGCCCCTAAGAGCTTATTAAATCTGAATTGAGAACCCTTACATTTGATGTTTTAGTTTATAACCGAAACTTAAATGGCATTCACCGATAAAATTAATCAATGAGGGTAAAGAAAGAAACTTCACACTTCCACATAAAGAAAGTTTAATGCAAAGTTTATTTCTTTTCCCTCATCATGAAGGAATTCCACAAAGTTAAACCTAAAAATGTCATCTTTAAAATTAATCAACTTCCAGGTGTAGGAGTTTCCACGTGTCCTTTCATTAGGTCCTCACTGTTTAGTTAATCGTACAACAATATTAGAAACCCAAATAAAAATAACAAAAATGTCCTCCTAAGTAATACAACTGTAGTCATTTACTGTCACTTTCTCGCATACGAGGTCATGAAACTGACGAAGGGGGAGAATACAGAAAGGTCGTGGTATGAAAGGAAATTCGAGGTGAAGGTTATTCCACTCGAGAGGTCAAGACTATTCTCTATAGCTACGAAAACGGCTCATGATTTATCCGAGTATCATCAATATGGATGTGATTTGGTGCCTTGCCACCCAAACTCGATCTCCGACAGTCAGACGTCAGAATTACGTAGTAGGAATGCAAAACGTGGAAGCAGCCCAAAAACACTGGATTGATGTAAATGAATAACCCAGTATGTGGGTGCTTCCCTCATCGGCTCATTTTAATTTATTCATTGAGGTCGCACTTATTTCCACTTAATCTGATAATTCCTTCCCCTTGATAAATGTATTTTACATACTTAATAGCTGCTTTCGTAAAGTGGCTCCTATAAAAAAAAACCTCTCAGAGAATTAAGGCGGAAATAAGAAATATTGGGTTTTAAGTGACTTTATCTTAGCAGCAGTCAAAAAGGTTTCGAAATGGGTCGATTTTTGTATTTTACTTTCTGGTTGAATTTCATGGTAAAATTTAAATTGGCATATTGAGACCTTTTCTTCATTTTAACACTTCTTCGAGGTCATCAATCTTTAACTTGAAGTGGATATGGTAATTTAAGCTCTGTTTATCCTTCTGGATTTACATGCATTAACTTTGGTCCCTTTAATAATTAGGCAATTATTTCAAGTCTAAGATAAATAGAATTGAGTTCAATGATGAGCCAAATGAGCGTTTTACTAGCATGTGCTCATATTACATTTGATAACGGAAGGTCTTTGCAAATAAATTGTTATGAAAATATGCGACTTGACTCATTTGCTAATGGGCGATGATTGAGTAAAATTATTATTTTATCTCTGTACACTTTTCTTTTTAGACATTTGTCCCGCTTTTTTGATTGTAATTCTAAATAGAGATTTGGTTCAGTAATCTTAAGAACAAAACATATATTTTAAGGTTGAATATCTTTTTAGTTTTGCGTGTTTATATTATTATTATATTATGACTAGTTATATTATTTTATAGCAAATCGCTTTTGAAGAGAAATGGCGAGCGATAATTTTTTATTGTACGTCATCTTAATAGCATATTAAAATATAGCACAGCATGCATTGTAGTTACTTTCCATTTCCATTCGGTCCTATTAATTGGTTTGGAAATGATGCGCAGCAAAAGTTAATTCCGTGTTTTGCTGTCGCTGCAGATGAAATGGATGTACTTTTGAAAGGTAAAACTAATCTTTGGTGGAGCTCCCAAGTGTGACAAGCTTATTCAAATGCTGGTAATTTTTTCATCGTAAAAAAACAAAAGGTAGCAGACTACGTAGTGCGTTTGTTTCATTATTCCATCCACAACTGCTTTTCCTTGCTTCTGCTACAGAATTTTGAATTCTTATTTCCTAAAACTTGATCTTAATCTTAAATCATCACTGGTACAAATGGAGTATTCGGGTCTTATCCGTTACTGTGCGACACCGTGGAAGTGGTACCTGAGGTGCATTCGAGTCTTGCTCGTTGAAGCTTAGCATTTATTCGACGGATCCGTTACTTAAGCTAGTCCAAGTGGCGCTTGGGTCAAACGCTCATATCATTTATGAAGGGCGCTCGTGAGTTTGCGCATGTGATCGACATATCCATCAGAGTTGACTCAAGCACAGTAATCGATTTGTACTTTGGCAAACAAAAATATCGTCATCATTGTATCAAATACCACATAAAGTTCTATCTAAACCATTGAGCATTACATTTTTCTTCCTCCTGAAAAATATACGTTTTACTATTAAAAACTCATTGCGGACAAATTATTCTATTTATTCCGAAGCAGCGTAGTACGTCATTTTTATTAACTTTATACAACAATTTTTATGGAATACAATTATTGGTGCTCTATTTCTCAACAGTTATTTTTCTATAAAAATGCTCTGTCGTTGATCTAGGAGACGTTCAATTATATATCTTGTACTGTCAGACGAGAATCCGCGTGCTCACAAGTCCGTTGTATCCCTCTGAAAGGGGAAGATTCGGGTGTAAATCCAATTAAATTAAAGTGATGCTGAGTGACGTATTTTCTGTCAAAGATTATTTTATAGTGAGCTGCCATTTGTTGTTTGTCGAGGGATAATAAAAGACTTCTATAATGAAATTCTTTTTCCCGAAAGATGCTCACATCCTTCATACGTCATGGATATTTATATTTTATATATTATTATACCTGAAATCCAACGGACATACATATTTTGAGGTTTCACGAACACGATATGACCTTTACTGTAAGACGTCTCTTCGTGTGGCGGTGTATGCATTCGCATACATTCTTGATTCGGATTTTGTGGTAAGGAAAATTAAAAATAATGATTACTTTAGACATCGCTCAGTTACCAGCTTAAAATATTTAGTGAAACGTATTTGATAAAATTTTCATAAAAATCACTCGAGGTAATGAGAAAATTTGCTGTGGGTTTTCAGACTCGTAAAGATTGAATTCAACTGTCATACCTAAGGATTTTCTACAAATTTCTTTCACAACTTTTTCTGTTTGAATAATTATTCGAGGAGTAAGTTAACTTGTTAAACTATTATGGTAAAGCCTCCGATATAATGGCTCGCGGGTTTTGTGGAAAATCAGTCTCTATGACATTAGTATCAGGCATATTTTCTTTCCACTTGGATTTCCAAAGATGTTTATATAAATCACTACTTGCATTCATGATGATACGTGACGCAAAGGTCAATTTAAGATACCGGCATTGAGAAACACTGCCTTTTTAAGGTAGTTATATTTTAATGAAAACGGTCTTGACTTCTCAAAAGAGAATATTAACATGACATTTCACATTCAAACATATCTCGAGCAAAATAGTTACAACCATAAACACAGGCACAATTATTTTTCTCCTTTAGCAGATATTTCAATGGGAGGTAATGATTGTGACTATCCCGTGTAAAAGGGATGATGTGATTGATTTCGTGATCAGTCTTCATAACTTCGATAGTATGAGTGAAGCCTCAGGGTAGTTTGTTTCAATGATTCATCATCATTATGTCATCCATTCAACTTCAGTGGATCAGACGGTCCAAAACGCTTCTCATTAGCAAGGCAATATGATATGCCCATACCAATTAATAGTTTATAATTGTTCGATAAATAATTTTAAAAATAGGGGTGCCACACGTATTTCAGTTCAGGCTAAATGATAGTGATTAATTCGCCAACAAACGTCCTGGGATCGATTCCAATAAAACGTTCCAATTAATTGTGTTGAAACATTTTTGAGAGGGAAAAATAAATATCGCTTTCTTTCGTGTCATGTAAATATGACACGAAAGAAAGCGATATTCCGCAAAGACATCCTCGATACACGAGGATGCCTTAGTGGAAAACAAACTTTTCCTGGGCATGCCCAATGATTCATTTGCCAATTTAACCCTGATGTGCGAAATGTATAAATGCGATAATTTTTGGGGGAGCACGAAACGCAATTCATTTCGCCATCATGGTTAGTTTAGTTTTAGCAGAATTCACTCAATCCTGGAACATATCATTTACCATGATTGGGTGACCAGTACACCTTCAGTCATCTAAAAATTGCGATTCCCAATCACGGATTCATGTCTCCAGTTTCTCGAATTTTCCTTCCCCTAAATTACAATGCGCGGGAATAAAACCGCGCGGACTAGGAGTGCGACAAAAGGCTGCAGTGGGAGTAGCTCCCCGGCTCTCCTTCGAATTCCCACTCTTCCTCGCTCCAATGGCTTATCCTCCAATCCACATCGCATGGATTCCCTCCCCCCTACCATCGCCATTATTACCCTCTCCGCCCACCCAATCCCTCCGCACCCCGCGCCCTTTTGCTCCTTTTTCCTCGTATGTCGGCCCAGACCAGAAGGTCGAATTTTTTTCGCGAAATATTCCGAGTCCTGTTTTTCTTGCTCTGACGCTGAAGTGCAATCTTGCTCCCCCTCTATAGAGATGCCACGTTCAAGTTGTGCGCGGCAATTTGTAATGGCTTAATGTGGTCGACAAGCTGCTTTTTTAGACAACAGAACGGGGATGAGACGACGTTGAAAAATCGAATTTCGGAAAACAAAATGGCATCGGTCGTGTTGCTCTTGTTTGAAAACGTGGCAGGAATAATATGGAGCTGATGCTGTCTGTGTCTTAAGAGATTGACACGTAGGATTCTTTAACTTCTTTAACGCCTTGTTTTCCTCCGTCCAATAACAGCATATGGCGTAATGTGTAAAGTGCCTACACGTTTCACATTTCGGCTAACTCTCTATCAGGGTTTTCCAGGGGAAAGGGCGTGTTAAAGTCTCTCAATTTTAACTTTGAATTCAATTAATTAACGTTCACATCAGGAAAACGTTTTGCCGATCTCTACAAGGGCTTTCAATGAAATTTGATTTGTTGGAAAGCGGTAACATTTTATTTTTTTCAATATTTCTACTTGAGTTCATCTTAATTCTTTGCATAGAATACGAAACTTTGAAGCTGGAGGTATTGAGTTTACACTATTTTGATAATAGATATGATTTCGACTCGAAATTTGGCCATCCTCGCAAAAAGTGATGCCCATGAATCCATTGGGGGTTATCGGGTGTGGCAGCATGCGTGCATAGATAAAAAAAATAATAAAAAGATCGACCTAAAAGAAAAATTTCGGCAAATAAAGTTCTCCCGAGTTCAGATTTTACTGAAAAATAGTGTGCAACACGTTAGAGCATAGTGTGCCTTTTATTTGGATAACAAGAAATCATATGTTGATCGCTTGGTTTTCCGCACGACACTCCTCTAGCGAGATCCTGACGTTACAACTCTTAATTCCGAGCATTTTATCCCTTTCCAAAGGACAGTGGCATCATGTCCCGTGTCAACTACCGAAGGGGTAATGGCAACTGCTAACACTTTTAGCGCCATGGCGTCGTTTGTCCGGCGGAGTCCATTGAGATGTAAGGGATGACACGACCATTGATACCTGTCGAGCATCTGTGAGACGACTCCAGACAACCCTTAACTTTTTCTTACTGCCCCAACTGATTTATGAATGGAATGAAAAATCAGCGTCCGTATTTCGAGCGCCGGGAAAGAGGATATTTATGTTTGAGAATGAACTCTCCTCCCGCGATTAATAATCACCCACTCGCCATAAGGGTTTATCGCGCGCAGGACGTTTTTTTTTACGTGGGAATCTGGGGAGGGACGGTGGTAAGAAGGGGGGAGGCGTGGAGGAGGTGGTGTGTAATGGCGGGAAAAATATGGCGACTCCTTTCTCTTCCTCCTCCTCCCACCTCTTTCATCCTCTTCCTTCCTTCCTTCTTTTTTTTCTCCCCTGAGACGGGTGATCGCTCCCTCGCGGTGGTGGCGCCATAACTTTGAACCACGTCCGCACACGTGACGACGGAAGCGAATGTGTTTATAGGACTCGATCGTCCGAGCCGCGTTCCCTCCCCCGCCAACTGCCTACTCCCTCACGCTGAGGGGGTGGGGCGGGGGCGGCTGTGTGGGATCTCGGGAAGGACGAGGCGGGGGCGGAGGAGGAGACGTGGAGGCGAGGAGGCAGGCTGGGGAGGGTGGGACGGAGCAATGCATCGACGGTCGTCAAGTCACGACTCGATTCGCTACACAGGTCGCGACTCAAAATCTCGACGGCAGAAATGTAATTGTTCACACGGTAAGCGGGGGTCGAGAAAGGGGGAGGGAGGAGGGTTAGGGACGTGGGTCGAGGTGGAGAGAGTGAGTAAAAAAAACAACGTGGCTTTGTACCAATTTTTCCTATTGCAAGTCTTCACGTTCACCCGGCTCGATATTCGTGATCCCGTGGAACTGGCATAGGAGAATTCGGATAAGGAGATAAGTTTCCTGTCCCGGAGTATGGTTAATTTGCGTACTTAAACGCAAAATAAAAATCATTCAATATTGCTGTAGCTTATCGAGTCTCCCGACTCCAAAATTTGCAGGTTTAATTTTTTTGAAGATAGCATTCTCCAAATACGAGCGAAGAAGAGGGGAGGACAGAAGGACGATTCACATTAGGAGAGAAAAAAGATAAATTTACACAAGGAATAGTATTATAATAAAAGTCATAACCTAGGTGTATTTTATACATAAACGTATGTATAAACCTAGGCTACTATTGTGAAATATTATCAAATATATCAGTCGGACACAAAACCTAAGTAAAGTTTTGACGGAGGCGTTCGGGTCGTTTAGAATGGCAATACCATGTGATCTAGTAGTGCATGAAAGTTTGAAGAGAGATGTTTAAGATTAGAATTATTTATTAAGTTATCAAATTAGTCATAAGTTTCGCTTTTAAAAATCATTGTTCGTACGTAGTCAATTCAGTGAATAGTTATCCAGTTAACAGTGAATCAACTATATATCTTTACAATACACCTAGATAGGAGTGGCTTCATTTGTTTCCTCATTTTTATAAAAGATCAACTACTCTAATATTTTCTTTCCAGTTCGCACTTGAAGCATCTTTTCCTTTTGAACAATTATGGTGGCTAATCTATTGCCTCATCAGCCAGTACCGCTGCCCTCTTGCATATTGAATAAGGATAAAGATTAAACGAGGGATCCCAAGATAATATTAGCACGCAGTTTAACTTCCAACGACCTAATAAACAGGATTTAGTATTCTTACGCGTACATTACCTCCATATTATTAACGTTTCTTCTTTGGCATGCTCAATATACTTGTAGAATATTTGTAATGCATGCCTAAATTTCAACCTTTCTCCTGTCATTGTTTCGAACGGCACTTAGAGTGTAATCAATTCATTTTTTAAACAAAGAAGGAAAATATGTGTAAATTTTATTAACACCTACTTGTTTATTCTACTGTATCACCAGCTGATCATACACTGTACAAGTGTGTTATTTGAGATAGCATTAACTGCAACGAGGGTGATGTAAAAATGGCTTAGCCAGATTTTATTTACATCTGAAGCCCCATCACAGTAAAGAATGCTGACTAATTCTCTATATCGCGGTGTATATGGTAACTTCACGCACAAGATTAATATTTATATCGCAGACTTAATCTTAGGCTTGAGAAAATATCTATTTAAAATGCATTTAATAAGCTGTGGTAAATATAAGTGCGAGCACACTTTAGAGATTATACTAAAAACAACTAAGAAACCCTTTCATAAATTATTTGTTAGAACTTGTGGCTACACCTTTGAAAAAAATCTATTTTGTTGCCCTAACGAACGTAGTTTGATATTGAAATACTTTCTTCGGACGTTTCAATAGCATAATTTCGTTTCGCTATGGAAATAAGTCATCTACATCTACATAATACCCTGCAAACCACCGCAAGGGCGTGTGGCGGGGGGTGTTAGGTCACCAACCGTCCTTCCAGCCTTCCAAGGCCTTACATGACAAAAAGTTTCATCAATTATTTTTGAACCCCCCAAAAAACTTTCCTGAAATTTTTAAAGTTAGTTTTTTAATGGATTCTGACACTAAACCTACTGTACTTTTAAGAACTTAATAATATGGTACAAAATATCCGAAAATACTAAACTTTCTGCGTCCCTCAATTCCATCAGTAATACCTATTCTTTTCCTCCCTCTATATTGATTTCTAACATTCTCCAGCCTCTTACCATCTTTACCATCCTATTGCCCCTCAGTATCTCCTGCATCAACTTGCTCTGCCTTCTTTGAATTTCACCGCAACAGCCTTCTCTCTTCCCCTATATGCCTCAAACTTATTCTTTTGCTTTCCCATCTGTAAACACATTCTTCTCCACACCCAAATCCCAAGAGCTACCAAAGCCTATGCTAACACTTCCTGGATAAGATTCCAGGAAAATCTTAGCAATGGTTCGTATTAAAGTTTTCGCTAGTCATTTTTCGTTTACTCTTATGATGCCCGTCAGATACAACTCCCGCATCTTTGTAAAAGGAGAAATATGTGTTGGTATATAGCGTAAAAAATGTATTAAAGAACAAAAGTTTTAAACACACATCATTCACACTTCAAGCTTCAAAGTGGTTGCGACGGCTTAAATCTCTGAGTCGAAGACACAATTTCAAGGCAAGTATCATGAGAGGAGACGGTCGGCGGACAAAAGTCGAAACAACTTGCACACCAACACGCACGCACATGTCCATGAAATTGGAATCGACGGCAGGTTCTCACTGAGGTTTCGCAGGACCCTTTGCAGGTGTCTGGGGGGGGGGGGAGGCTTCCATCAGAAGGAATTCCGAAGAAAATGCCAACTGTCTTCGAAACGTCTGCGTAAGCTGTTTCGAAATTTCTGCGTTGACATATATACCTTGTCATCTTGTATTATCTTGGAAGTGTCTCTGACGCCGATTTGTCTTTGTGACTTAGAATCTGGTAGTGTGGATGCTATGCTCAAAATTTTTGTTTATATATATATATATATTTATATATTTATATTTATATATATATGCTTGCATTAATATATACTTGTATTTATATTTCATTAAGGCTTTTTAGAGAAGTGTCAGCAGCCCGATTGGTTGTAAATTTTTATTGCTGTCAAATGATTTTTACCGCTAAATTATGAAATCGATGAGGTCTTAGAGGCTCAATAATCAACACTGGTGTCGTATCGCACCAATTGATTTATCTGGGAAAGTAATTCGAGATCCATTCCTCTGGCACTTAACCTTAACCTTATTAGTGTAGGAGTGCCAGCAATAGTATTTTATCAGAATTGCTGCAAACTGTGAACGTAAATACATTTCATGCACGGGGACAGGAATAAAATTGATCGCTATCTTTATCAGCTACGAAAATATTGGTCTTGGATATCCTTTTCCGTACGGGGACTGGGGGCTCTTCACCTCCATTACCAATAAATATTTTTATATTAGTCCCTGAATTGAAATATCACAATTATCTGTTGGGGAATGTGGTGAAAAAATATTTCAATAGTAATCAATGTCAAACTTCAGGTATACCTGTATGTAGAGTTTTTGATGCACGTCAGGACGTTCTTATTGCACATCGCATTACCTAAAAGACAAAAACATGTAATGAAGCGGGCTATTGTTATAAATGCAGGCCTTTTCTTTTTATTCATTAAATGTAAATTAGGCACAATCTGCATTTAACCAATCTTGATGAACGATAATAGACATTGTTTTTATTCAATTGATCGGTGCTGAAAAATGTATATAGTTTCCGCCTTCAGTCTTATGCACCTGCCGCTGTACGGCGAAGCTAAATAAGAAAGGAAAGATATCAAAGAAAATGCTGCCAAAGGGGTTTCATGGAGTAATTAGAACACAAGCGAATAAAGAGAAAAAATGAATAATTACTCTCAACCACAAAATCACTGAGATAAAGCTGTTAATTAAATAGACAAATTGCACTTTATTGTGTAACGTATTTCTCTTATTCCCCGTCATTTTTGGCGGGTTTTGACTTAATTTATTTCCCATCCCTCCCCCATCTCTCTCTTTCACTCCCTTCTGCGACCAAATAAGGAGCGCCCGGCGTGCAGTTCACTACGTAGATGCAGATTTAAGCTCCGGCAGCAGTCGCGTGGAAATTGATTAATCAATGAACTACAAATGGATATTTCCACTCTCCGCCCGTGGCTCTCTCATGACCCCTCGTTACGAGTTTATTCTGGTACATACAGGTATATACACACTGTATATATGTATATATATATATATATATATATATATATATATATATATATATATATATATATATATATATATATATATGTATTTCCCTCCTAGAATCCTGTCCACCCCCCCAGCCTCATCCCACACCCATCGATTCCATCACCCGATGTTTTCCGCGCTGAAAGAAATGCCATTAAAAGCTTTTCTCCTTCCTACTCCCCCACCCCATGCTTCAAATCCCGAGCCCCTTTCGCGCACACGTCCAACCGCCTACTAACACACACGCCTCCCTCCCCCCTCCCATTCCACCCTCTTGTCGTCGTACCCTCTTCCACTCGCTCTAGCCGGCGGCCGTCGAGCGGCCTCGGGAGCGCATCGCTTTGATTGCCTCCCCTCTCACCCCACCCCGCACTCCAGCCTGATGAGAAGAGTGTTTTGTCGGGTGGGGGAGGGGAGGTGTGTGGTGGAGTTGGGGAGTCTTTTGCCTTTTAGCTCGCTTTTACTCTCCTCGGCGACCGCGAGGGAATGTTTTCTCGTTTCTCCTGGTTTTTTTTTGGTTTTTTTTGGTGCGCTCGTCTGTGTTCGTGTGTTTGTGTGTGTGCATGCGAGTTTTCCACGTGTGTGCGTTTTCACGTGTGCGATTGTTTCGCGCGCGAGTTAGGGGGTGGGGGGTTTAGGTGGCGTCTCGGCAGCGGGGCGGAATAGACATCCTTCCAAATGAATCGGCTCTCGTGTCGTAGTACTTCGGGATACAAGTGTTTCGGGATGGCGCGGTGAGCCGCTCCTCAGTGAAGCGACGGACGCCGCCGCTGCCGTCCCGAACCCCCCGTCGCCGTCGTCACAGCTCGCGCGCGTACTCGGATCCCCCTTCGACATCGCCGCCCGCCTTTCCGTTCCATTCCGGTCCGATGAGGCTCGCTCGTGTCTCCCGCTCCCCACGGCCCCCTTTCTCGGCCTTCCCTCCCTCCGCGAGAGCGACCCCCCAAGGAATTGACGGAGGTATGCAAAATCTGCTTAATTGCGAGCGCATGAAAATGCATAGGATGGGAGCACGAAAAAATTATCCCATTTCACTAGCAATTACAATATTTGCCGGAGCTCAGATGTTATAGCTTGTTTATCAGCGGGGGGTATATATTATTATTTGATTTAACGAGATGAGTTTTATGAATTGTTACAGGTGGAAACGCATCATCCGCGCATCATTCATCGGTATGCGGCGTTGTCAAATGTATTAAAATGGTGAATAACGAAGGGTGTATAACATTGGTTATACAGAAGATTATTTTTATGCTTCTTCTTTGATTTATAGGGGATTGGGTTGGTATGGTGGCTAGTGCCCAGACTTCCCAACGGTAGTCGGATTTATCAAAGTTATGCCGATCCCTACTTGGGGAGCTACATGGAGAGGACTTCAGGTGGACTACGCCATCCGTCGAATTGGACGTAAAACGGTGGATCCCTTGGCTCTTTTCGGTTAAGCGTAGGCTAACCTGGAGGCCAGGTTTCTTCCCACACTTCCTCCATTCCCTGAACATCCTACCTCTTCTAAAATACCGACCTATCCATAAAAGCGGCAAATGGCCCCATCCATCAGTAGCCCCCCCTAATGAATTCCACTACTGCTCTGATTTAAAGTAGAATAAATTTCCACTAAGTGGAGCCTCTGGCAATAATTAAATAGTTGAATGTTTAAGAATATTTAAATGAAAAAAATTAAACGGCTCTTCTTTTGTTCTCTTCTCACCCGTGACATTGGGAATACGATTTAAGGACTGTGGGCTTATTAATTGCACCATAGCCAGGTTTTCGATCCCGCAAAGAAAATTATCTTGGCGACATCCTAAAATTATCCAGTTTATTTATTTACTAGCGTGAAGTTAACGTGATTACATTATAACGACATCACTTTTCTTTCCAAACTCAATAGAGCTACTTATATACTCCAGCACTATAATACTCATATCTACTTCGATCATCTACTTGTTATTCCACATATCGATCTGATGATACCTGCGCTTATAGTGTTGGTTCTTGAAATGAAATGTATCTGCTCTTGTTCATTCAACATGTATTTAATACAACTGTCATTAAATTCTTCGAGTCTTTTTGAAATTGAAGTTTTGGTGTGACCCTTATATTTCATTGCGCAAGGAAGTTGTAATAGCATTGGGTTGTAAACATTCTAGTCCTAAGAAAACTAATTCTCCTGCGTTGTCCATGAATAGAAGTCGAAATCAGATAACAGAACGCCTTCGAGGGATTCGACCCTCGTCCTTTGAGTTAGCGGGAGAATGCGTGTGGTCCAGCGAACAACTGCGGATTCACGGAGGCGAGCAGGTGCACCCTTCGCTGTGCTTGCGGGGTGTTTACATCCCAGCCCTACGCATAAACTAAATGCAAGTCTCCTTGCCTCACTGTTGTTGCCTTTACGAATGCCACTTTCCTTCTCGGTATTTTACGTATTTCACCCCGCTCAAAGAATATGAAATCCCTTCGCATGTTCAATTATTCTCCTTTCACATAATATTATTTGCATTATGGAATAATTCGGTTTCCTTCCTCCTAGTTTTAGTGTCTATGTGGTGGACGCATATTTGTCGGTTTCCTATTAAAAATATTATTTATTATTCTCGTAAATATATGATTTTGGGTTGCAGCCACACCATTGCTTATCAGCGGAAATGTTTTTAACAACTTCTACAGATTACTTTTTCCTGTGCGACTCTGGAAAAACAAGACCCTTCTTTTATATATATATATATATATATATATATATATATATATATATATATATATATGCATACATACATACATACACACACCTGCGCTCACACACCATTGCTCTCTTTGTTTCTCCTTGGTCGCTAATTTATTTAAAATTCCAAGCACAGCGATTTTTAAATGGTTTCCTACACTATCGCTCGGGTGCAGAGACGCCAGAAATGTTTTATAATGCCCTGGTTTTTTAAAATGATCCAGGGAATGTGCGTTAATACTTGGACATAATATTTTTCATGGTGTGATTTATATTCTTTCATTACCCTTCGTGGTATCTGATTCTTGATCGTTCATCTTCTAGAGCATCTTGTTTTCGTATATTTTTAACTGAATAATTGAATCTTTAGCTCTGTTAAAAAACATGCTAATAGCCGTATACGCGCTACATCGAAGCAAGCACGTTTGGGTTGTTATTATGATCTTTGAAATGGGAAAGTATATAAGTAAGCATTTGGGAATTTATAAAACTTGCGTCGCATGGAAAACCACTCGTAATATATCTTGTGGTGACGACGAAAAAAATTATTTAAATCATTTTTTTCATGCTCTGGTAGGATGCGATGATGTAGAGATGCCTTTGCGAATATTGAGATGGAAAATAATTAACTATCGTGCTCTTGGTGTGTGGAGGAATTTTCATTGAGGTAACTCCAAGTGTAAAGAGTCATAAAGCTTGTGGAATGTGCATTTAATTAATTCGAGATGTCGAGGAAATTTTGAGTAACAGGTTCACCGTCAGGTTTTAATCACTCATTATAAGCGTCTCCTTCACTATTTATAACCGCGTTTGGCCGTGGAATATTTACGGTCAAATGTGCTGACTAATGTACACGCGTGGCAGCATTAAGCGAAACGATTCTTACATAAGCGAGGCACTTTACTGGCAACCACACTACCACAACGGGAACAATTGCACCACGTGTGAAGTAGTCCTGCGGTACTCAAATACCGGAGGAGAGAAGTGGTGTTCCCGCGAGTCATTGAATGCATTGGTTAGCAGAGATCAGGCGGAAAATGCGTACATTCAGTGAAAGAGCAAACGTTTGCATCGTCCAGAGGGCATCAGTAGGCTTCCAAGGCGCCCAGGGGCTTCCAAGTTCGTGACCTACGGTGTTACTGTTCCAGCATCATACAGCAGTGGTTCTGAAACATTTCTATTGGCAAGGGAGGGAAATTTTCATCCATGAAAAAAAATAATGTTGTTACCTTTTTCCCTATGAAGAAAGTTGAACATCATATGAATTTGGAAACTAATTGCAAATCTTTAGAGACACAAACACGCCTTGCAATAGACAATTCTTTGCTCGGGGGACGGCATTAATTTGTAAAGACTGGCGAGTCTGTAATGAATTTTAATTTTATTGGGGCGAAAGACATTCCGCAAGAGGGGAGGCCATAACTCGCTCCCTCTCCTAATATTTGCTACTGGTGTCGTAGGCCACATTCAAATAAAAAACGAAACATTACCTGCATTTTCTCGTGCCCAGGGACTAGTTCCTAGGTAATGTTTTCGTTGACACCTACCTGTTATTATTAGCAGTAGGTTACCGCATTTGGTTCGGTTCCTGATAGACCCAGGCACCAAATATCTATCATTCTCCTGAGCCCTTACTAACATGGCACAAAATATCCATTAATCCCATACTACCTACTTCCACTACTCATTCTTTAGCTCTGTATATTTTCTATCTCCCTTAGTTTCGTCCAAAATGTGTATTGTTATCCTCTCTCAGCTTCAATTTCCCAGCATTTTCGTCTCTATTATCGTCTTCAGCATCCCATTACCTCTTTGTTCTCCAGCATCCACTTCTCTTGCATCCTTAAACTTTCCCCCAACGACCGTCTCTCTTGGCCTACCTGGTCTAGAACTTCTTTGCTTGTTTTTCTTACGTCCATTTTATTTTCTCCAATCTTCCCCAGACCCAAATCTGGAAAGTTTCAATTCTTCGCTTAATCCTCTTACCTGAACGACTAAGTTTCCGATTAATACAAAATTTCGCTACAAATACATGTATAGTATTTTTGCTCAATGTATTTTCTTCTTAAATTTACTTACGGTGCCTATGATTAACTTCTGCCTCTTTAACTAAAGCATTTTTAATGCACCCACTGCTCTGCCGACGCTTCTACAAAACACTTCCAAATCAGTTTGCTTACCAGAAACGTAATACAAATTAACCTTTATTTGAAGATTCCCAGGAACTAAAGAATACGCCGAGATATCTCCTGAGAATTGCCGAAGTTGACTGGGTTCGTTCCTTCTCCAATCGTCCCATTCGAAACTGATATTGCTCTGAGTTAAAATACAGAAAATAATATTTTATGGATGTCGTCGAACCATTTCCTCGGTTTATCCTTTCAAAAAATTGAGGAAAGAACCCCATGACATGTCTTACATCGATAAAGATCGAAGAGAGAAAATAAGGACTGCGAAGTGAATATGGTCGTCGAATGAATGAATGCTGAGTGTCAGCACCACGAATCCTCCGCGGCCATCGTGTGGCACCACGGATTAATGGAGCTCAATAGCGATGTGAAAACAATATAACGGGTCCTCGGGAGAATCACATGCACTTACTCGGTGAGAACCGAGCGCCAAGTTATTTAATTATCCTGCGCAGAACCAGAGATACTTCGTGAATGGGCTGAATTTTAATAAGTTGATGTATACCAGCATTACTATTCAGCGAAAAGAGACTTTGATTCCGGCGATAACGGCGTGTGTAGAAATTTCTGGCAAGCTTTCAATCATATTTAAGTCAAAATTTACGTATGCTATGCAACGCAAAATATTACTCTAAAAGGAATATTTTGCGTAAAATCATCAAATGTATTTAAAAAAATTCAATGAATAGATTATTAGAGGTAATTGCAAGATTAAACTCTTTGTCTTGCTATTATTTTCTTCTGGTCACTATCTCCACTTCTTTCCCTTTTATCTGCACAGAAACTAAAGGCACTTATAACATTTTAAGTTCTGTATTGTAGCTAACATTAAATCGCTCTCAAATGAATAATCATCGTCATTTCTTCTTTGACAAGTATAAAGGTTTTTGATTGTTAGAATCATAGCTTGCTCCAGGAACTTGCCATCTCCTTCCTAATCTTTTGGCTTGTCTACTGCCTTGCTGTCAGTATTGTAGAAGTGCACATCGATACCATATGATTTTGGAATATGAATCAATGCTATATTTTGCTAATGAATACTGCGATATTGCTATATTTTTTATTTTATCAGACTTATTGGTAATATATTTATATTTCACGGAAATCCATGTCCGTTGATTAATTTTGTTTCTCTACATTTATATCAAAAATATCATTACTGGTTCCTTTATTCTTTGAACCAAATACCACTTATGTATAGTAATTTTGGAAGGCTCTCGACGTCATATTTTCTTATTTAGGTTTTTTCTGTGCTGTTCGACACCAGGTAATTTTTTCTCACTCATGCAGGTTGAGCTGGTTTCTCCTCAAACACAGGTCTGCAGTATTGTGAATACGATGAAGTTTGTGGATGATTTAGATGGTATTGTTTGGCAGTGAAGAATGGACCTGGATTTTTATGCTTTGCCTCTTAAGTTTTCACAATATCTGTTGAAATATGAAGATAAAAATTCCTTCCGAAACATTTTTAGAGACGATTTATAATAATTTTATTTAAATGGTTTTCATAAGATTTCATCATGCACCTCTTCCACTTCGTCGCCTTGTCACTGACATTTTACGACTGTAGCGTCTTTGAGCCTAACTGCAGCTACACGTATCTTCAAGATAACGATCTTTTCGTTTGCACTATAAAAAGCCTCTTTAATCTCATTCCAGTACTCCTACGACATCTGAATCTTCTTGCACCTGCATTTCAATACATGGGGTCCTTCATGTCTGGTTAATCAGTTGCAAAAGCATCCCCTGCAGCCTCCTGCTTCGGGACATTTCATTTCATTTATACCTAATGTCTCTTGCCAATGGCAGGTCTTCCAGAGGCCTGGAATAGTTGATTGATCTGGAATCCTGGGCGTCAATCCTTAATTGTGCCTCAGGACACATGGCTGATGTGCCTCTCTCTAATTGTCATCGAAAACAATTCCTAATGTTTGACCTTTACTTCTTCCATAGATGCGAGATCCCTGTCTATTTTTATTTCATTTAAACGGGGATCATTGGGAAGCGGGATAATATTCTCTACGACATAATAATGTATTTTGTTGTTTACCTGTCGTTACTACACTCTTAAATTAATGCTGACACGTCTTATCTACAACTGTTGCTGCCTCAGTCTATGTTTTCTATAAATCTTCCATTATTGCCCTACAGGTTATCGGCGGCGGACGGCAGCCACACGCTCTCTCACGGCAGCATCATCGATTTCGTTTTATTTTTAGCAATCTTACCCAAGAATAGATCTTACCTCATTAAAGTACCATTGATTCTCGTTCATGACTGTTTATACGTCGGGCACACTTGCTTATTTAGTAGCTAATCTCCACATGTAGAGATTAATCCGCTTCTCGCAATGCGGTTAACGCACTCGATGGTTTTACGCGCAACGAAGAGAGCTCTAAATGGTAATAAGGCCACTAATTCACTTCGAGCGCCACAGCACTGACAGAAGCTGAAGTGGAACTGAGGAAATTGAGTCATCGAGGTCAGCCAAAGCTAATTTTACCGCCAATAATTATTTTTAGCTTTCAAGTTCATGCTCTTGGCCAACGTGTTCATTAATCTGATGCTTATGCTTTCATAGGTATCAGGTGTTATGAAATTGTCCGAACCGCTACACCGTAAACCAAGATAAAACCCTTGGCCTTTAGGTTGGTACGCGAGGTCACTGCGACCAATCTTAACGAAGTATGATATTAATGCTGTTTAATTGAATTATTAGGGTTTTGTACAATTTCTTGAGTGCAGCCATTTTATCGGAGCGAGCAGGTCCAAATCCGTTATTCTATGTCTTAAATTCTAATTTCCCGGGGCATTTGATATTTATTACCAACATACCACGGCACATTCACCTTACGTTTCGAGTGCAAACCCCTCCTGCTCTGGAAGCTTATCTTACAGGCAATTCATGAATGAAATATGCTTTAATTTTATTTTGAAGAATTTTTGATGCGTGCTCTAGTAATTGCAAATATTGGGAAAAATGATGTCATTTGATCACGAGCGGTTACATAATCGAAACAAATGCAAAATTCCAAAGTAATAAATTCCGGAGTTTCCTCGTTCTGTATTATGTAAATTATTAATTTCCCAATTTTTTCTTTTTAATTATCTTTCATGTCCTCCGCCCGTCCTTAAAATATTCAAAATTCGGCAAGGCTATTAATGAAAGGAAAGACGGGCCACGCTTTGGCCGAGACGTCGATGAATGATTTCGCTAATGTTATAAAACCGATGGATCGCTTGCAGGTGGACTGGAATGTATTTAATGGTTTTAGCATTTATACTCGAGGCTCAGAGTTCTTTCTTGAGTCAAGTATTAAGAGATGCGTCATTTGGCATGAATGGGACATGTCACTCGGTATTAACGGCTCGGAAAGTGGTGGGATACCTGTAAAAATATTCACTAAAGTCGAGCGCCCCACTTCTAATGACAAATGTCACGTTTTTAAAAATAATATTTATTTTATGTTCACGTTGCATTGGTTATCAGTTCCTATGTATTTCCCCACTTTCGGCGTAACGGGAGTACCATGCTACGCAGAGCACACGCGTTGGTAATAGAGTGAAATATTTCAGGGGGTTGAGTAACACGCTCGCCGGGAATACACACCACGAAAGCTCACTCTTGACACTATCGAACTCTCCGAGAGTAGAGAGAATGAGTGAGGGGATAAAGGGAGGATGAGCCCTTATCTTATTTAATGTGTGTAAGAATGAATACATATGCAGATAATTCTTTCTGAGGTCACCGTGTGACATTGAAATCTGGAAAACTTGCCACGGAGGCTTATATATATGCATTGGAAATTTATATATGCATTTCGTTCGCGTAGCGTCCATCGACTCTTCCTGTTATATGCATAGCAATCGAGAGGGGAGCATTTCTGCAGTCCACGTATGACTTGACAGTCCCCGCGTGGCGCGAAACCGGAATATTCCCCCTTGAATATCTGATTGTTATCAATGACTCTTATCACTTGACGATTTTTACGCCGTTTCCCTCTCGTCCTCGGATGCTGTGGTCTTTCTTTCTCTCTCGATCCAGACATTTTCCCCCTCCCAACACCGGGGCCGAAAACCTTCGATCCCACCCCTCCTTCCCTCAACCACCCTCTCGACCCCACGCCCATCTTCGACATTCTCCTGCCGTCTCTGAGCACGTGATGAGCCTCGGCGGCTAATCGACCGTCTGGCGACGCGGCATATCGGCACATTAATAATAAACCCCGGTGAATGCTGCTCATGCCGCCGAGGGACGGAGAGAAGCGACGTCGTAGGGAAATGACGCGCCGATCTTATCTCTCGCCCGGCTATCCCCTTCGTTTCTCGGTAAGTTGGAGATTAATTTTTACGCTCCAGGAATCATCATTTTTTTTCTCTCCTCCTCCTTCAGCCCGAGAAAGGAAATATCTGGTCCGGGGAGGCTGAGCGACGGATTATATAGAATAAAATACGTGTTAATTACTCTTGGATTTCAAATCCACTTCGGAGAAAACGGCGCGCGCTGGCGCAAGCTCATGGACCCAGAGAGGGAGCTATAGAGCATATGTTTAACGCGCAGAAATCAACCATCATCAGTAATCTACCAAAATATTGCTTTTTACCCTATGTCATATAAGAGAAGGTGATGTGATAAAATATTTCAATATGCTGGCGTAAAAAATAAACAATTTTATAATTTAGTACGAACTTCGTTTGCCTACAGGAGTCCAGAGACCACTAGAAGTTTAACCCGAGACCCTCCGGTTCGGTTTTGTTGAATCTCACGGCTCAACTATCCGAAATTGTTCCTCCTTAATCTTGCTTGAAGTTGAGGCGGTCCATGTTCATCAGTATAATGTGTTTAATCTTTTTCGGATGTGTGGGTCACTGATAGTACTCGACGTTCAAACGCTTAATTGGGGTGGGAGTTCGGCGCGGGAGGTTCTACCCTGAAGATGCGAATTAGGTACGGGATGGTTGCATTTCCCGCCCTGCTCGTAAAAGCCATGGCCCTCAGCACGAGCGAGCCATTCCCCTTCGGAGATTCTCCCCGTCTGCCTTTTGCTCTCGTTCGACGAGCTTCCCTCTAACTCCCTTCTGTAATGATACTCGCGACTTTGATGGCATCCACTCCTCCCAATCAGACTTTCCTCCACGAGGGAGTCATCGTTTCGCCCTAAAGCCTCGCCTCTTCCGCCCTTCGCCCCGGGACCTGGCCGCTTTGGTAGAATACCGTGGCTGCGACAAATCAGAGTGGTAAGTAAGTACGTATCATAATTAATATGGCACGTTAGCCATAAGTAGGGTTGCCATCAGTCCGAGTTTGTTCCACAGATTCAGGGTTGATTATATTTCGTTTCGGTTGAAATCAATTATTAATCAGATTATTGAAAAAAAATGGGTTGATATATCGTTGGCAGAAGATGTTGGCTATTTTATCTCTCGCCAAAATTTTTTAAACAAAACATTGTAGGCTCACACCAATATCGGACCGAGGTGGGAAACGTTTATCAATTTTACAATCACCCACCACTAAGGTAATCAACCCGAAGGTCGGTTTGATGAGTGAGGATAAAGCTCACCCAAGCCGAATGGCGGGTGAAATTCACACATCAAGGTAGGGAGGCCAGTTACTTTCCTTGTGCAACCTGTGGATTCCCAGGAATATCTGGTACCCGAATATCTGGTAAACGAATTCACATAGCTTGGATGAAGCCAATGGTGTCCAGAGCCATCATTATGAATGGAACCCAGGCCCTCCGGTCAGCGCCCACTGGACTACAACGTTCCCGATTGTACATTGCTTCCCCATAATCAACCTGTATGTTTTTCTCCTTTAGAAGATTTTTTATTAACAGTTACGGATGGGTATTCGTTTCCCATATCCACGATAATATATGTAATGTTGGCATAAGCGACAAAAAATGACGCTATGTTATGTTAAATTAAAAATAAAATATTCGGAGTTTCAATGCAATAATTTCAGAGGGTAAAAATCATTCTCCTTGTTTGGAATTCGAACCCGGATCCCGGTCAAGGCGAATGAATTTTACTCTCTGAAATTGTTACATTTTAATGCACATTTAACGAATGACTCTGTTAAAAGTTACTCGCTCGGCAAGAGTGAATGGATTGGTGAAATTGAATCCTGGAGCAACGGAAATAACTGGATTCGCAAAACATTTCAGGCACACCTAATGTATTTGTGATATGAACGGAATTCGGAAGAATGTTTTGCAAGGACGAATTCTTAGCGAGACACGGTCATCATACACCGGAACGACCGTAGGGGGAGGGTTGTCCAAGGCCGTACGGCAGGGAATGGGCTCTGTTGCAGACCGGAACTTGTCTGAGGTTTTATCCTCTCATTATAGTGGTGAACTACGCTTTAGTTTCATCGATTAGTTATTGTTTATGTCATGAAAGGAATGAAACACCCACAACCTTATTTGGGTTTTAAGCACGTGCAATAGGCTATTATCTCTACGCATCAGCAAAGAGTTCTTTTACGCCTGCCGAAGATAGTATTTTATACGATGAATTGATCACAATTAAGGAAAGCGTGTAATTTTTTTCAAGGAAAAGGAATATACAAATAAGTGTATATTCCATTTTCTTGTCACACACGCACATACAAATGCATTCATATTTATATATAAAACCATAAACACAGTAATCAACCCGAAGATCGGTTTGGTGGGTGATGGTAGATTTCACCCAGTACTAAGCCCAACGGCGTGTGAAATTCACATATTAGGGTAGGGGGGCCAGTTCCTTTCCTTGTGCCGGTTTTCGTTTCCCAGAAAGATCCGGTACCCGAAAAATCACCTAGCTTGGGTGGAGCTGCAGGTGCCCAGAGAGGCTTCCCCGGGCTTGCCCCGTTCAGTAGTCCAACGCTCTACCCGTGGCCTACCGCGACTCTCAATATATGTGTGTGTGTGGGGGGGGTCGCGTTAGTCCAGGGGTAGAGCGTTGGACTACTGACTGGGGGGCCCGGATTTGATTCCCGAAAAAGCCCCTCTGGTGCTCTGGCACCTGCCGCTCCATCCAAGCTATGTGATTTTTCGGGTACCGGATAATCCTGCGAAACCATAACTGGCACAGGGAAAGACCTGGGCTAGTACGGGGTGAACTCTACCATCACCTACCAAAGCATTAAAAGTACAGGGGGAGACAGAATGGACTCCCTTAAGCTTTAGAACATCACTGAAGAGCTTGCTGGTAAATTAACAGATTGAGAGTAGTGGCGTCAACTGGGGAAAACAACGCCGCTTTTAGTAATTACCATGCAGTGGTTTGGCGAGTATCGAGGCTTTGCCGTATAAACGTTCTTTAAGAACTACGATAGTGTGGTGATGACGCAGAGGGCAGTGGCCTAGCAATGAAGCGCATTTTCACCTATCCGGCTCAGTACATCAGCAAATATTTCATTACTGGGCGACTGACAACCCACGCGAACGTCACCCAAGATCTATTAATAGTCCCAGATTGACAGTTTGGTACGCTGTGCCCTCCATAGGCATTATTTAATCTTACTTTTCTTAATCTCGAGGTTCAAACTGTTACTATGAACTCTGTGCCCTATTGTGAGATACTGGAGAACTTTTTGCTCCCGAAAATAGAAGAATATGGCGAGGAATATGACATAGAAGCCTTTTGGTATGATCAGGATGGTGCCACCGCTCATTTCAATCTCTGATTTTGCGAAAATTGCGATCCGATATAGGCATTTTGGAATGCATGGCGAAAAGTTTGGCGAGCCGTTGAGGGGCGCGAATGAGCCGAGGGGTGATTTTTAGCTCTTTCGAGTGCGTTTCCACGGCTTGTCCTCTCATCCCGTCCACTCTCACTTTTCCCTCCCTCCGCCGCCGCACTGGGAATGGGTCCGGGCTGAATGAAAAGTTCAACAGACTCATTAGCGCGGGCGAAGGGTAATCTTTTCGAACGACCGGCGGGAAGATAAATTAGATCGGAAAGATAAGATGGACGAGGGCGGAAGGAGGGGGGAGGGGAGTGGAAGGAGGGGGGAGGGGAGTGGAAGGAGGGGGGAGGGGAGTGGAAGGCAGGGAGGCGCAGGAAGATAAAAGGTTTTCGCGCCCCCTCGCAAAACCACCCCTTGGAGGACTTATTTATGACCCCCTTTGGAGTGCGTGCCATCCTAGCGCTCCACATTCAATTGGCTCCAAAGGTCGGCGCATATGTGCATTCGAATCTGGGCGGGCGTGGGTCCGAGGTCGTGACCCTAAGATCCGTGCCTCCCTCCCTTCGGAATCAGCATTTTATTTTAGTGACACAGCAACGTGGCGTCCTTCTACGGTTTGACTATGGTTATGAGACGATATGGGTTTTCTATGGACCGATTTTGATATTAATCAGAGATTCTCTCGAGTCAACGTTCATGTCTCTAAAGAAAATACTCAAATAATGGTATTTCGGTCACCAGATGTATATCATTAGCAAGAAATATGTGATGCGCAGCAGAGATTTATTTACAACGATAAGAGGTGTGTGCATGAGGAAGAATTTAACGAGATACAAAAAAACCTGTCTGCTTCGCGAAAAATCTTTATGGGCGAAAAGAAAGTGTGGCAATTATTGGATGGTCTGGATTGGAAATTACTGGAAGAACAAAGATAACATGCACGAAGGCATTAGAGGAATAAACATCATCCGAATTGAACGCTAACACAGGCGCTAATTCTAGCCACCAATGAAATTGATAGCGAGACAAGGGAAATTACTTGTCGAACAAGTCGATGTAAGGAAACTTGTTTCCCGTAAAATCTGTGTACCAAACCAATTGTAATTGCTAGCTTTGAATCTTTAGTTTTATTATTCTAAATTAAATATTTTATGCATAACATCTATTCGAAAGTGTGGTATCAACATAAATTCCTTACGATATTGAACTTACTCCACTAACCTTTTACTTCGACACGAGATACAGTTACCCCAAATAACCTAGAATTATTGTAAATGAAATTCACTTTAAAATGCGGCCATTAGTGCATATATTTGTATAACCTAATTTTTCACTATGAACTCGATTTTTGATTTCGCCAACTTTGTTCTACCAAATACGTCAGTATTAAAAATAGGTTAGGGGTATTAGGAAGAACATTCAGAGATTGGTTGGCAACCAAAGTAGGTCTGGTCTACCTTAAGGTCCTGCTACAAGAGTGACCTTAAAATTATACAAATGACAATTATAAATAGGAAAAATCGTAAATTTCACTACTCGAGCTCTCAACGCCTCAGGGAAATGAGAGCTTAATCTGTTCCCTGTAGGTTGAGAGTGATGTTTATATCTTCATCTACACCATACCCCGGAAGCAGCCGCAAGAGTGTGTGGCGGGATGTGTTAGGGCACCAGTCACACGAGAACATGCACCCTTTTGAGTAAATATTAGCTAACATATAAAATAACTGGTGCAAGTACACGCAAACATACGCATATATATATATACGAGTATTGCAAACGTTGGTGTTTGACTCAATCATTAAATTTTAGTCTTATGGATATTTGGGTTTTTGGGATCGATTGGGTGTCTTGGATAACATCAGCGTTTTCCTCCAATTAGAGAAGGTTAAAAGTCGAAAAGAACTTGTATTACTATTCTTCTAAGGATTCCAAAAACGAGAGAAAACAAAGGAGGGAGGTCGGGATATGGAACAACGCGGAAAAATCCAACATGACATCGTACTCACCTGAGGAGGACAGTGTGTCGGGCGATTATTGAAAAGAAATATGCACGGGCTTGTCAATCCAAAGTACCCTCGGACGGTATCAAGTTGCGCGTCCACTTTCAATGTCGTTTTTCACGCGGAATCGTCGGGAGAATATGTAAAATGGAGTCTCTCTCTCCTGGAAGAAGCAGCCAGCTACGCAGGGACAGTGAAACATCAGGATTGCCGGAGACGTCCCAGGTTTTTTGTCCCTCCCTTGCCGGACGGATATGCTAGGATCCCGGTGGCGGGAATATAATGTATCCGATAAGAATCTTATCGCCGCCCCCACCCTTTCCTCAACTCAACTCCCCCTTCCCTTCGCGGTCCCTTGGCTTTCGCCGAGCCCACACCAGCGTCGTCTTCCCGTCGACACTTCGCAGCGTGTGCGCTTCGTAAGGAGTCGTCGTTTGCCTCTCCCATTCGTTATCCAGAGAGCTCGAGTCAGTTCCCGTCCCCCTTTTATCTCCCAATTCCGAGCTGCTATTTCTCTATTTCACCCCTCTTGCCTCTTCCCACTTAGTGTACGCATTTCACTCAGGGCTTTTTGCTGGGTTGTCAGAATGAAGATAACCCTTAAAATAGAACTGATGGAGCGGAGTTCGACGGGAGTTTATTTTCGCTCGGTCCACACACCCCGAGGCATTGGTGATTGTTTCGCTAATTCCTGGGAAGCATTGCGAGATGCTTCCTTGCTTTTGCATGTGTTCTGATATCCGAGGGAGATGCCGTCGGATTCCGAAATCTAAAAATTTTCAAGGGGCTTTTCACATGCGCGTTCAAGGTATAAAATCCTAGTAAGATTTTTCTTTCGTCTAGGTTGCCGCTTTTATTGCAGAAAGTTGAATGGAGTGCAGTTGTCTGTTTACCAATCCTTTAGGAACTGAAATTAAAACGTGAAATTTCATTCGCGCTTTTCGTTTTGCTCATATCGTCACGTGTCCTTCGTAAGGGGAAGGTATTATATTTAAGCCAATTTATTTCTTTAATAAAGTTAAGTATTAGGTATATTGTTATACTAATTGTTTCATGAGTTAAATAGTTAAATCATAGGAGTGTCGTTCATTATTGAACAATTTTAATTCAACTGCAGGTGAGTTTGATTTCCAGGGAATTAAAAATTGCCTCAAACGGTGCGTGAAATCATACATTCCGCGTAAGGATTCCTTTCCCCACGTAACCTATAGTGTCTAGGATAAATCTGGTGGACCGAGAAAATCACACACATTCTGCGATTGTTTTTGCTGGAAAATTTACTTGTACATAACACAAGAGTTTCACCCGAACTCATAAGTTTACACCGTGAGTCGACACGGCTAATTTTTCTCTTTTTTTTTTTTTGGCTTTCGTTTCTTAGAATTTTAAATATTCGTTCCGCGCGCGCGCGCGGGGGTTTTGCGAATTTTTCTAATAGACTCACGAGCGATGAAACTTGTTGAAATGGCAACAATCTCTCCACCAAGCACTCCAGACGTGAAGGTTTACTCTCACTGCAACCATTAGGACGGACACTATCTCTCCGAAGTTCGTCGTCAAACTCCTTAAGTGATGAGAAGATGGGATTCTAATTGCGACAGCCGGCGCCCGCGGACATGCTGATTTACCACTAGTCCACTCTGCCGAGCGCTGGGATTATTTACGCGGACAACGTATTAATAGCTAAAAATATTTATCAGTTGCATGCATAAAGATCACGATTAAAATTGATATTTCACATCACGGAGAGTGATCTCGTAGCCTATAGTCTTTACGGGGATCGTCCATCAGGGTGGCTGTCATCGGATGGATGTCTGGGGCCGGCGCATCATCCCGAGTGCACGTTATCACTCGGAAGGAGAAGGCAGCACGGGGACGAGTCGTGTGAAAACGGCACAAAGCACAACGAACGCCAGGGACAAACACACGCGAGACGAAGGTGCGCGTTCCTATCCTCTACACTTCTCGCCTTATTTCCACTTCCTCCTCCACATTCTCTCTTTCTTCCCACTTCTCCCATTTTCCCTCCTCCTCCAAGAGCCCAACCCAAGGACCCATCCTCGGCCCACGTATCTTACTCTCCCCGCTGCCCCTCTCGTCCTCAACCATTCCTCCCCCCTAACCCACCCACCCTTCCCTCTCCTAGATCAGACGTAATTGGCCATCGTCGAGTCAGGTCGTTCACATTCCGACTGCCCTCTCTCCCTTCTCTTTCCTTCCTCTCTCTCTCCCTCTCGCTGCCTGCTTGTGTGGATGCCGCAGTGGATGGGAGGGAGCCGGGCGGTAGCCTGCGAGGGAGGTTCGTCGGGAGGAGGAGCGGGTGGTGAGGAGGGCGAGAGATGGGGGAAGGTGGGGGAGGGAGGGTTGTGAGAGTTGTGCCCCATAAGACGGGGGATGGGGAGGGGTGTGAGGTGAGCACATAAAGAGACAGGGGTATCCCATTTCACCGTGAGGTGGTCTCTCCAAAGGCCGAGAGAAGAATTCGTCGATGATCGCACGCTAATGGCGAATCCAGGGGGGTGACGGGAAGGGGTTGGCTGTCCCGCCGCTTTGATTCCTAAATTCCATAGGAGATATTAGAGAAATTATATGGTTCACATATTTTTCATATTGCAAAATGAATGTAAACAACGTAATTTTGCATTTGCTTGACTGGATTTCAAAGGGTAATATTTTTATTTAATAGAAGGATACTGTTTAGGTAACTAAGGATAATTGTTTTTTGCGTAATGTTATGCGTGAACTTCAACGGATTGATGATCGGCTCTTAAGTTTCCACTTTAGGATTTTGGTTTCACCAGAGGTGCAAGTAGGTTTGTTTTGACGAGTGGATTGAACTCGCGCGCCCTCGCTCACGTTCACGCGTCCTCCACGAGTCACCATGCACTTGAAAAATCCGGGATCCGCTCATCCACTTGCACGCGAAAACGATCCCAACAACTCATCCGTCAGGCCACTCAGAAAAGCTCATGGGGAGAGCCCGGGAGAGTGGAAGACGGGAGGGGATCGGCTATCCGTTACGTCATGGGAGGCAACGGATGAACGAAATAAATCACAGGTGCTCTTCCGCGCTATTGATTGGCCCTGAGAATGAAAATGATAATACGCTGTATGCAATGAATCATTCAGCTTGGCATGCATGAAGAGTTTGCAGGGTGTCATTCCTCATCGCGTAACTCAAAATTTTGCACTATGCGAATTTTTTATGCATTTCTCATCCCATTTATTTTGCAGCCAGGAAATCAGTCGACTGTTTTCCCTATGATGACTGCTACAATTATAAGTTTCTCCATACCAATATTTGCTATACTTCCTGCAGTCCTTTTGCTAGAAAAAAATATAGTTAAACAAAGAAGGATAATAACTATAATTGGTTTTACTGGTATTGCCGCTGAAACTAAAGCTTCGAGTATGACTGGAATTTCAG
Organism: Hetaerina americana; assembly: GCF_022747635.1. NCBI lineage: Eukaryota > Metazoa > Arthropoda > Insecta > Odonata > Calopterygidae > Hetaerina > Hetaerina americana. Next base: position 2,794,366 of record NW_027286897.1, on the reverse strand, counting down.
AGGAATTCAGGCGAGAGCCTCGCTGGGAGCTCCAAAGAGAACAAGCAAGACATAATTTTAGCAAGATTCAGAACAAAAGAGTTTAACAATGACACAAAAGAAATTATGATGGCCCTATACTATTTGGGTAGGTTAGACCAAAAAGATAAAATAAGAAAGATAAGACTCCAGTTTATATATAATTAATCGTTCTACTCTCGGACAGTCAAGAATCCTAATAGTAAGAAATCAAAGTCATAATGGAAATAGTTAAGATATTCTATTTAAAAGCGAGGACAACATCACTGGTTGCGTAGATATCTAGTACATTTTTCGATGCATGTGTTTGTTGGTTGCTAGCATATGTATTTGCATGTGCGTAAGATAAAATGGGTTTTGCATGAATATATACGTCTGTGTAGGTGTGAATTGTCATGCCTTTCTTTGTTTTGCATATGGTTGCATTCTGTGTTATAGGTGGTGTCCTAACACCCACCTCCACAGTCCCTTACGGCAGCTTTCGGGATAATGTGTGTTGATGTAGATTTAAATTTGTTGGCCGATCATCACGTTATGTTTAATGACAACAATAAGGGGTAGATGAAATAAGTATGATGTCATGTCGGAAACTTCCGTCTTGGGTGTGGCATGTTTAGAATACATAGGAGGAGGTGGTCGGAAAGAGCCAACCAAAAAAAAGAGTGAATTCATTTATGGAAACCCTCGACCCGCATCCGGAAATTTCGTCACATATTTGAGCATGCGAAGGTGATGAAGCGTTGTTACGATATAACCACGTCGAAACACTTTCTCTCACTAAAATGTCAAGGTAGCCCATAAAATTAATACATTAATGTTATTCGAACTTGTGTGGGGTGCATAAGAGGAATAGTGTCGTTACGTTATCGTTAACATTTTGCTTGCCTGCGCTCACACTGTCTAGTTTCCTTAAAGGTGATGTGCAGGAACTTAGGGCTCATCAGACGAAAGGCGGTAAATATTTGAATGAGAGGGAAACTAAGATAAAGTTGGTTAGACCCCATCTTGAATACGTATCATGTGATTGAGATTCTTCACCGAGGAACCCAATGACGTAATTGAATAGGCGAGACCATGATGACAAGTTAATGGAAATTTATCGGAGTACAGATCGCTATAGGGAAACATCTTTCCCTCGCGGCATTCGAGAACACGATACTAGGAAACAAACAATTGACGACCAAGCAAACAATAATTACTCTAAAGGCAGGTGTCATTAAATCTCTAGCTGCATGCCCTTATGGGAAGGTAAGATGCACTCATAAATTTTATTAACCCTTGCTCGTATGTTAACGCGTGTTGAGAGCTGAGAGTATTAGGCCTTTTTTGTCATTATCCATCAATCCCCAAAAATTAGTCTCTGTTTATTTTATGGATATAGCATAAATTATTGAATCCATAATTCAACAAGTCGACTTAACACTCATAATGCTATGTGATAATCCATGAAAATAGTAATTAATGATACCACGGAAGTAGAATTTAATTCCAAAATTAAGAGAATTGCAGTTATTATTATCAATGCTCACACCATACTTTTTATCCATTGAGCCAACAGCTCTGTTATCAATGAAGGTAATCCACTGGAGAACTTCTTTTGATTTTCCATGTTTAAATTTAAACTAAGACGTTGAAATCGATCTGAATATGTAGTGTGAGTGCGTGTGTAATTGTGTAGCATCACTTGATGTTTTATGACCGACAACGGACGGAAACCAGCCAATTGAGTAAGACATGGAGAAATCCATCTGATTTTCTCTTGTCTTAACATGGTACACAATCAAGTGTAATGGCATCAAATTGTGACATTAGAGTTTAATTCGGTGAAAAAATGTATGGGAAATCATTGATGACCAAGGTGATAAATAAGTATGCTCAAAAAATAAAGTCGGCAAATTTCCACCTGCTAATTACAGATTACTCCGAGATTGGGGAGAATGTTTAAATTCCAAAGAGCTCAAAGGTTTATCTTTTTGGAAGATTCACGGGATATATTTTGCAGTTTTTTGCAATCACAAAGATAATAGAGTATTTTATTTTTATGTCTTCTAGTACTTCCATATGTTCCGTCTATCTGTTTTCCGTCTTCCGGAATGATTTTTCCAATTTCACTTATCGGATTCAGTTTTTGCACCGTGTATATTTGATATACTATTTTCTTTCACGTACAGAAATGGGTGGAGCTCAATATCATTCAGTCCAATCTTTCCGTTTCCTCATGTGTTTATGAAAGACGGGAAAAGCCACTTTATTATATTTGGTTTGCAGACTTCAGACTTTCAATATTTTGAAATTTCTAATCACCGATTTCAAGATTTCACTGAGATTCTTTAGATTCGATGATTCAGGACTCGAGCTGCCATACAAAGAGGCTTCGAAAAATAAATCTGAGGCAATAAGAGATATTTCTGAGAAAATCGATTACATGTTACAAACCATCCTGATGATTTATGGCTGAATAGGATCGCGTTCGTATTACATGGACGTTCATGGAATACTATTTACGCAAATAAATCTAAAATGACCGCAGAAATCGAGGAAGTAAACGTGTGTTCATAAGTTTTGAGTTTCGGAGCAGGAGATTTATCAAGATTTACATTTAGTCAAACAGCTGAACTGAGACAGGACTCTCCAAATAGGAAATTCAAATTATGGTATTCATCTAACCTGGATGAAAATTTCTGGAGAGATGTATGACTCCAAATAAAGAGAAGAGGATTACTGCCATTCGTGTTCACTGTAAAAAAAATATTCTTTTTTATTCTTCAAAATTGAGACATGAGTTTCCTCATCTATCTCCTTTCCATAATCATTCGATATTTGCATTAGCAAGAGCATGACGAGCATAGAACATTTTGTCCTCCTAGCAAACTGAATCAAGCTTCCATATTGTAGACCAAATGTCATGTAAGTAATTTTCCTATGAGAAAGTGCCTCTTGTTGTATTTATATGTATGCATATGTACCTAACCCTAATACGGTAATTACTCATGCTTTGAGAAAACGTGGTATAAGTGCCGAAAGGGAACGAGGTAAAAATTTATCTACTTGGCTTAGCGAAAAACTTGAACTACAAGCTGAATAATAATTGATTATTTGATTTATCATCAAATACAATCAAAACAGTTTCCGGAGGAGTCTTATCTGGAATGTATTCTCATTTACTTTGAGACCATGCTATTCGAGTAGAAATAACGCGTTGTATGTTTTCCCGATCCGTGAGAAATTGATCAAAAGACTGATTAAAGTTGCAAAAACTTGAACAGATCTTATTTACAATGATAACTTGAAAATATATCATGCAGAAAGAGTGGATTAATTTATAAGAAAAAATAAACATTTTTAAACTCCATATGATAGTGTATAGACTTATAAAACTATTATAAAATGTCAAAACCAATCCTCGGATTGAGTACCACAGAAATAGTTTATGAATCAAAAATATTAATATCAGTATTTTTCAGCACCCTAAAAGTCACGGTCAGGGCGAGTGGCAGGGCGCTGAATGCACACCACACGAATTTTGATCAGAATATTTTGACCCCTACCTTGGTCGGACCACGTTATTCTGATCCATAATCGTTCGTGGGAAAAACGACATCTTAAATCTATCTGTTTTCACCTTAATTAATCTAATTTTATATACATGCTCTCGCATACCATAGTAGTAGTAGTACATTTTCAACATCATTGCTAAAGAGTTATCCTTCCAATTTGTAAAAGAGATTTAATCTGTGAATCAACCTTCGCTCCGTGGGTGATCCCCAGCCAAGCTCCTCTAATATTTTGGATACGCTACTCAGTTTATCATAATTACATTTAACAAATATAGCTCCTTTACGCCTGCACGCGATCCAATTCAGCAATCGATCCAACTTCGTGAGGATCCCATAACCTAGCAGCATATTCTAAATGAGGCCTAACCAGCGAAATATAACATTTCTCTTTAATCTATATGGACACACTATATATATATATATATATATATATATATATATATATATATATATATATATATATATATATATATATATATATATATCTATATCTATATATCTATATCTATATATATATATATATATATATATATATATATATATATATATATATATATATCTATATCTATATATCTATATCTATATATATATATATATATATATATATATATATATATATATATATAATAGCCACTGTAAACATTTTTATAGTAATAAAAATAATATTATTAAGTCAAGGGTGATGTAATTTTTCGCATTATGATTTAGATAATAAAAGTCAGCGTGAAAATAATTTTCACTGGCATAATTTTACGTATAAAAGATTTTGGATGATACGACCATGGGTCATGTTACCAAAATAATGGAGAGGTGGAGTCGTAGGGTTGATTGTACGTCTGTATAACATATGGCCAACACCAGAAATTGCCCTTTAGTTGACAGCCTTTTTTTTATGTTATTTTCTCCATATTTTCGCAGTGATGATAACAAATGTGAGGCGGATTGGAAGATCCTATGCAGATAATCTCGCTCTGCCATTTCAGATACATTTAATTAAAACATCGAATTCCTCTTAGCTCTCCTATTAATTTTGCGTCGTATATTCTCTCAAAATCGCTTCATAAAAGTATATTGACACCTTTATAGGAATTGCCCCTCCGCTCTTTAATTGGGCCATTTGATTTCCTTATTCAGAGCTCTTTGCTGTTTGGCAACTCTAATTCTCCTCCCGCTCATCGTAAATTCTACTTATGCTGGCGTCTGTACTGTGTGTTCTTGACGGTTGGTGCCATTACTTCTTACTTTGAGAGCAAAAGGCTATAATTTTGGGAGAAATAACGCCCATTAAGAAAAATGAGTATGGTTATATTTTTATGATTTATATGCAATGAGAGTATAGAGTTTTTTCGTAGATTTTGAGAAGGCGTTTGATAGGGCTAATCGGCTAGAATAATGGACATATTAGAAAAGATAAGAGTAGATTGGTGAGATAGGTGACTTATGAGCAACATGTGTGTATATATATATATATCAGACTCATCGGGTGCGTGGGATGGATGGAGAGTCGGGATGGGTAATGTTAGGAAAAAGAGTAAGATAAGGATGTCCATAATCTCTCATGATTTTCAACGTATGCGTGGAAGAAATGATAGCAGAGGCATGAAAAGAAATGGTGATGGGGATGTGGGGATGAAAGTGTCGATGGAGAAGTCAGAATTATTTAAGTTTGCGAATAATCAAGCTTCGTTTGGCAATCAACCAAGGGGTTACAACAATCGCTGATCACATAAAAAATCACTGTATGGGATGGATATCTATAGAATCAAACCAATGGTTTTAAAGTTTTCGAGAAGAAGGAGGGATGAGTTAAACGTTCGCATATGAGGGTAAAAATTAAACCAGGTACCTGTTTAGCAGTTTACCTATCATGGCAATATTTTGGATCAAGATGGTCACAGTAGTGTGGACATACTAAGAACAATTAGATAAGTGTTAGGTAAAGAAGCTTTCACATTAAGGAGGTAATTACTGGCATGGGCGTTGAGCAAGGACATTAAGAAAATACTTGTTAAAATTTTTAACATGGAATGTGGTTTCTTACGGGGTGGAAAAACACACCTTCCCAGCAATCGTCATGCTTCCTATATTCTTCTTCTTCATCGGATTCTGCTGGTATTTTCCTTTAATTAGGCTTAATTTGAAAAAAAATGTATTTGAATTTTAACAATCAATAGGCACGTTGGACGGAATGTAGGGAGGAAGGGAGTTTGCGGAGTTGGAACTGCTTATTGTAAATTGATTTTCAGGCTGTGTTTTCTTAGGAGAGGTTAAGAAATCTATCGGTGAGCAGTCCTTGCCCATCCAAAATCTACGCTGAAAGGTGGACAATAAAATAACTATAAAACTAATCCTGAGAGAAACGGTGAAAAAATTATAATCCATCAGTCCTCTTCTATTTGGCCATTAAAAGGTCGCAATAAAATCTTATGTCGTCATCTCCAAAAAAAGTGACACGACTGCCGACAGGCTAGAAGGTCGAAAATTTTGCTCTCTGATTAATGTATCCCAGTAAAACTTTTCATATGCTTTCACGCCGGCGCGTGTAGGGCTTTTAGGACTTGGAATAAATTTTTTTCTCTTAATTTGGATAAAATTTTCCTCTCATATTAATTATGTTTATCGAGCTTAAGTTTTAGGCGTGACATGAATTTTAACTAAATTTTGCCCTATATCCGAGCTCTGATTCCTTCACGCGCCGTCCTCTCGTCATAAAGTTTGGAACAGATCGACCTGGTATTGTATTTTCTATCCCACAATTTCATGGTATCAAAATGGCTAGGTTCGGTCTTATTATTTTGCAGGGTCTTTTAAGACAACTCTGTAGACTTTGTCAAAATCCTCTTCCCTTGCAAGCCTGTTTATATGCACTATCAATTTCCATCAGCAAATACGTCTTCTCAATGGCTGATGGGAATGTGGTCTCATAAGGTGTTTACATGATTTGTAGAAATTGAAATCATTTAAAGAAAAATGGCTTCTCTTGCTAGCGTCGTAGCGTAGCGCAGAAATTTTTCTCGGAAACTTGTACATCCGATCGTCAAATTTTGAGTAAAGTATAACATTGATATTCAACTCATAGATCAATGATTGGTCAAAATTGGCCGAAAAATTATTGGATACGCATTTGTACATTTTAAGGGCCTTTTTTATCTCAGATTGGTAAAATTTTAGCACCAAGAGGAAACTATTGTGTTCATTATATAGTTTTCCTTTATTATTTTATTAAAACACGTGAATTTGAGGAATAATGTTGGAACATGAATTAAATTGGGGCTAAAGAATGAATGTTCTTATTTTGCCAACGCTTTTGCGTATCTCACTCAAAGAATTGAATAAATACGTTTCATATCCACTCGAAGTGAACTACTATATATTATATATAAGAAGGAAGTGGAATAGGAAAGGAATTGAGCCTCCCCCATTCTGAATGCGTTATTTTTACACGCCTTTAGTTCGTTGTAAACTCTACCCTCATCTATGAAAACTGGCCGTCTGGTTGATAACTGATGTTGGTTGGATGAAATCTGGATGGAATAAGTATTTCAGCGTTGCATTGACGGAATGAAGGGAGGAAGGAAGTATATGAAGTTTGAGAGGGGTTTATTGTAGAATAAGATTGTTGGTTACGTTTTGCTAGGAGAAACAAAAGGCTTGTTTGGTGGCTTGTGTCCACAAGACGAATTGTAAATTCGTAATGCAAATAGAAGTATTATATTACGCCCAATACTGTGGACAAGAATATTATGATATACTTTAGGTCTTAGGAAATTTTCACATCGAAAACTTTATCCACTAAGTACCCCGCAAGTCACCGCAAGGTTGTATGGCGGTGGGTGTTAGGGAACGACCTGTAATTAAGAAAAAAACCGCATGCAAAAGCCACAAATTTATGCAGTCCACATAAAGAACATGGTATGCATTCATACTAAAACCCTTACACGCCACACAGTAAATACCAACTGACATACACATGCACCTACAAAAACTATACTATAGTATACTATATCAGGTATACTATAGTATACCTGATATCTTTGCAATGTTTAATTTTGTTCCGACTTGTAAATTCAATGTTTTTAATATTTTTATTAAGTGACTTCGGTTTCTTCGCTGACATGCTTTCTGATTTTTCGGGGAAAGAATGAGTATTTGTATCTATCTCTATTGGAATTTACCCCCCTTAATTTATCTTAAAGTTCAAATTATTTGACTTCTTGAATCTTCTACGGCGGTTCTTGAGAGTTCAATAAAGGCCATCGGTCCTCTTGCCCGGCATAAAATATATTTGTAAGACAGAATGATATCAAAGGGGTGACATTCATGGTCTCCGGGTTTTCTGAGATCTCCCTTATTCTGGAAGTTACATCTCTACCCGTTAAGCACAACCCATCGATGACTACTATTTGTTTGCGATTTGACAAGAAGTCTCTAATCCAATTAATAATTTTCTCATTGATACCATACTATTTAAGTGTGTGTTACAATTTATTGAGTGGAACTTTATCAAAGGCTTTTTTGAAATCTAGGAATACTTTATCGACTTTTTTGTAGTTGTCTCCCGATTTAAGTATACCGTGAATTAATTTAAATGTTAATCAAAAGAGTGAAAATGAAGCCTGACGAACGAGAGTTTTGGTAGCCAATTATAATTAAATGCATGAGTTAGATCTAAGTAGAGATAAGTAAATGGCATTGTTCCGAGCGTATGTGAAATAGAATCGTTAGAAATTAAATCAAGGAACATAATTGTGCAGAGGGGGTATTTTGGTCGAGGACATTATGACATCAGTTTCTTAGGTGCAGCATTAGACTGCACTTGTCTTGGGAAAAAATATCGTAACAAAATCATCATGAGGTAGTTGGAATAAATTTAGCCATCCGTTTGAATGAAACGACTAGCGGTTAAATAAAAAGCTCCGTTCTCTTTACGTGAATTTATCCGTTATCGCATAGTTTGCACATATTTAGTCAAATTTTAGAGCTATCACCTATTTTTTCTATCTGTGGAAAATTGGCTCGGTATCAAAAAAAATATTGCGGCTGGAGCAGTGGGAAGTGTCTTCATTTGAGCAGACGATGGCGAGGTTTATGTTCATAAAATTAGCGATGAGGCAAGCGCAATCTCGACACGCCTCTATTACAGTCCAGAATAAGGGAGATCTCAGAAACCCCAGAGATCATGAATGTCACCCCTTTAATATCATTCTGTCTTACAAATATATTTTATGCCGGGCAAGAGGAACGATGGCCTTTATTGAACTCTCAAGAACCGCCGTAGAAGATTAAAAAAGTCAAATAATTTGAGCTTTATGAAAGTACGCCCACTTTTCTCAATGCAGGGGTTATACTATGCTACGGATTAATTTATGTATCGCTTTAACTCCCGGGCAATTAGAAACTCATTGGAAGGAATGCAGTTCGAGCAACATCATCACCTTCTCCATTTTTTTCGCCTGCGATTCTCTTCGTCTTCGCATCATTCGAAGGCTTCTCACCGGAGCAAGATCTCGTCTCACTCGAAGCGAGTTAATTTGCGACTTTGAAGAATGACTCGGACCTCTGAGGAAATCCACTAGCCCCGACCAAGTATGCATTTAATTTATTTGCCCTTCTCCTCTATTTCCGCCCAACTAGTCCGCCACCCGGGCTTCACATTCCGTCCTTGCACTGTATTACTTAATTGTGGGAATTATCCAGTGAGAACCGGTAGAATGGAGCTTAGTCCTAAACATACGCTCAATTTCATCGCATGACGACAGAGAAAGGGTATGAGTTAACCTCAATTAAATATTCGAACGGGCGGAGACGTCATACGGGGAAAGTCGTTCGGGAAATCCCGAATGAGAGGGCAAATGTATATGACCAATAATTGACATAATATAAATTGAAATTCATACCAGAGCGTATCAAATTACACCTACACAAAGGCACGGGTAATCAAAGGCTTAAATTACCGCCCACAATGAGGAAGATAATGAATCAGTAGGACGGGTACCATCGATGTATTTTCCTCTTCAGCTGAAACTTATACTTTGTTATCGGTATACTCATACCTATTAATGTGCAATATCGATATATTATATTGACAGCATAACAAAAATGGGTAAATTTCGCGCGAGCAAATGTGTGTCGAGTCAAATGCATCGAGTTTATAATTTTGTCGTAGAATGTCATCATTACTTCGATATTTTTACGTACAAAGATCTGAACTAAAATGAAAGAAAGGTGCCAAAAATGTTGCAGCAATCTCGGAATGAGTGATCTCGTATACCCCGAGCAACTTTTCTGGTAGGGTGGAATAGAAGTGAAATGTTGGCTAAATCTTCGAATTTCTATTAGGAGCCCTACGAATAACCATGGTAATCAACCGGACGGTTGATTTGATTGGCGAGAGTCGAATATACCTCATACTTACGTCTCAATGCAACAATTTCAGAGTGTAAAAATCATTCGCCTTGACTGGGATTCGAACCCAGATCCCAGTCAAGGCGAATGATTTTGACACTCTGAAATTGTTGCATTGAAATGCACATTAGCGGATGACTCCGTTAAAAGTTACTGTTGCGGCATCTCCCGCAGTTTCTTTGGAATTTGTCATACTTACGTGTTAAAAACGGGTATCAGGATAGGTGGGCAAGTTTCTTTCCATGCGCCGGCTGTAGTTTCCGAGGAAGTTCTGGTACCCTAATAAATCAAACAGCTCGGTTGATGCTGAGGATGTCCAGAGTCATACCGGGGAATCGAACCCGGGTCCACACTCTCCGCTCCATCCAGCTCTCTAAAACGCTCCTCTTTGGAAGATACGAAGGATTTTATGTAATAATTGGTCTGTTTTCTTTTAAAAAGAAAGAACTGGTGACGGATGAAACACTGGCGGTAACGCTGGGAGGTCAATTGGGAGGTGGTAGGATTGAGATGATTTCAATATAAACGGGTTATTTGTTTGGGAAGGATGAAGGGAAGGGGAAGAGGAAGGGGAAGGGGTTAGTTTGGGTGGCGATGAGGAAGGCAGGGTGGGAGGGAAGGGAAGGTATGGGAGTGGGGGCAGGAATTAGGGGCGTGGACCGGGGGTGGGGGAGTTCTAGGTGAGTCTTTAAAGGGTTCTTTCTCATTCGATGGTTCTGGAGGAGGGTTATGGGGAGAGGGAGGGCGCGTGGGGTAGGGGTGAAAGTGATGGATGCGCGGCAAGCTCAGAGGAAGGGAGCCGATTGGATAAAGGGAGGTGGAGAGGGTGTGAGGAGGTCATAACTTGGGAAACGGGCGATAGAAATAAAAAACACCGAGTACATCATCTTCCCTTATGTGTTCAAACTGACAAACGTTGCCCGGGTGTGAATGTTTGGCATCCATCGAGTGAGAATCCTGGTTTGATTATCATGGAAGAGGAATCCTTCCTGCCACCAGTGTAAATGAATTGCGTCCAGAATAAGCTGAATAAAGATAGTAATAAAATTGATCGTCTCAACCAAGATGCAGTTGAGCAGCAATTTTGTCTTGATGACAAACTCAATAATTCTCCACAGTAAAAGTTTTATTGGGATATTCGTTGTCTCTCTTTTCCGTTTTTTTTACTGTGAACAAAGTGGAGAAACATTATATCTCACTTTAAAGCAGAAAAGTAATAGAAAGGAATATCCAATCATCCCCAAATCAAAGAAAAATATTATAGAATAAGCCTAGGATAATTTTATTTTTTATCAGTAGACATTAAAAATGTCACGTCCGTGGGAATGGTGATAATAATACCAGTATGTATCATTTGTAATTATTATAATAAATAAACAATAAAATTCCCATCGCAAACTAGATGAAAAATAGAACATTAACAATGGGACGTAGGGAAACGTTTGTATTATTTTGCGATCAGTTTAAAAAACCTATTCGGGAACATTTTTCATGTTTCGGGCTGAACCCAAAATTCATCTATTAATTCATTCAAGTTTTAATGCATACATTTGAGAACGAAATTTGCGACGCTTTTTCTCAAAACATTTTATCTTACAACCACGGTCTCAGTGTATATCATATTTTAATTACTCAATTATCAATTATGTTATATTTGATTCACCCTTTTACTCTTGTTAAATATCCACTCATTAGCAATGTCTCAATGGATTTTTGCCTGTCCCTCATACCCCCTTCCTCTGCGGGTGCCTTCCTGCCATGGATATTTTTGATTACTGATATTAGCCCACATTTCTTTCCCGAACACATATCTATCTTTTCACATTTTGCCCCCTTATGTGACCTTGTAGTTTTATTTTTTAAATTTTTTTTTTTAAATATTTTTCAAAGCACCTGGTGGTAATCAATACGGCAGCCGAATGTTTAACCGGTGTGTTCACTAACCGTTCGATTAGTATGGCGTTGTAGAAGGCTAAATGAAACGATTAAAATGAAAAATAAAAATGAATAAAAGGCCGTTTGACTTCCATTTTCAAATCATTTATAATACTGGAGGGTTGAACATTCTTAAAATGATATTAAAGGAACTGCATTAGTTGCTGTTGCTTTATTTGCCTAAGTAGTAATGTGAATGAGAAACACCAATAGGGATGGATTTCATATGAAAATATTTTATGTTGTTATCCGTTAAAGTTTGTATTTGACCTCGGGAGGTCGGCATTTTAATTATTTTGGGGCATTTTTTTCCGATTTCTTGCAAGTATTTGCATTCATCAATGACTATATTAATAGATAACACAAATAATGCGTGAAACCCAGTCGTGAGTCCCTGCAAAAATCAGATTTACATGGAATGAAATTTCACATCAGAAATATCAGATGCTAAAACATATTTTAATTAATAATATGAATGAATGAAGATTTTTAATGATACTCTGGGGTAATCCATTAGAGCTAAAACAAAAAAATAGTACTTAGATAATTGAGATTGATGTTTGAGAGATTGTTCTCAGAGTATTTAAAATTAAATGTTAAGGGCAATAAATCAAGAAAAACTGAAGAAACGATCAACCATTTAGAGAAATTAAAAACAATTAAATGAATTAAACCTCATTCGATAGCTCCAATGAATAACAGTAGCCAGAGGAAAACTACTATCAGAACTACAGGAACAACCATTGGTAATAATAATATACCTAACGATTTTCATGTTTACAACGCATTGGCATACAAATTTAAAAAGAATATAGTTATATGGAAGAAAGCCGATATTTATACCAATGCATTGTCCCAAGAAAGGATGCCTTTTCCACCTAATCATTTCAGCAAAATAAGTTCGACTTCCACTGAACATTTTCCTGTGTGGGGGCGGGGCGAGTTTCATCATCCACCACCAAATTATCATCCATCGAGTAATGCGAAATGACCATCTGAAATAAAAGGATATTTAAATTTATAAACCCTGTCAAAAGAAAGATATCTGGTCTTCATAAAAAGAGTTGCCACCAACACACTTCCCATTCCTCCGTCTTTCCCCCTTTCCCTCGCATTTTATTCCTGTTGTATCGACTTTCCGTGACAGGGATCCGCCAATGCCACCACCGATCATTTTTCGGAAGACGTCCCTCGTGTCGCAGTCAGCCTGCGAGCGAAAATAAAGAAAAGAATGTGTCGGAGAAGTTTTCTTTTTTTTCTTTTGTGGCGGAAGGGATTCGAGGGGTGGCAATGAGAATAGAATGAATTTTGTGGAACGGGGAAGGGGCCAGGAGTGGAGGGAGCGGTTCCCCCCGGAGGGTGGGGTGGTGAGGGAGGGAAGTGTGAAGAGTGAAGGAAGGGGGTTACCCTTAGTAAATGCGCGTTTGATGTGTGTGCAGTTGTGTGCGCGGCATACCTTCGGTCGTTGCCCTTCAGCCACTCACTCCACTCCTCCTTACCCCGGCGAGGCAGCCCCCCACTCCTCACCCTTCCTCTTTCCTCCGGCCCCTGCCTTCCCACACCCCCCCTCTCTCTCTCTCTCCCTATCGCGAAGCTCTTCCTCTCCTTCGTCCTATCCTGCAGATTGGAGTCGGGAAATGCTGAGGAAGGTATCGACAAATCTGAATTTATTAACGTTAGGGGGACAAAATTTATGACGTGCTTTTTCAATTCGTCCACTTCAGTAAGACTTGGAGCGAACGAAGACCCCATTCTGGAGGAGGAATTAAGGTCAAGAAAGTGTTAAATTCTGCTGGAAACAGCGAGGTGCACGGGCATCTAGGTCAAGATCACATGTCTGTTGGCTGAGAGTCAGCGTAAGAAAAGGCAAGCGACGATATAATTATAAAAAGTGACTCACGATCTACTTGCGGAGAAACTGAGTGATTTGAAATTTCAGTTTAATATTTTTAAAAACAGTACTCGTACACCATATTGAATTCACCGATGGACTTTTTACTAGCATGAAGCAAATTTAAGGAAGCTCTGCCTATGTAGAGAGTTCAATAAATAAGCTTGAGGGAGATATTCGAGTCTTTTTGGTAGTCGAGGAATGTGACGAAGGTTTTGCATTCGCTGTCACTAGCTGTCAAATCAACGAGACTTACTGCTTTGGGGTATACCAACCTCATCTCGCTCAAAGCTCCTCAACGTATGAATGCGACACGTTCAGTTCACGGAAATCCTTTCCTATGCCGTCTGTAGTTTTTCAAAATATCTGATTGCCGGGTAAATGGGGATGGGAATGACGAAATGCGTCATTCGGAGAGGAGAGCATTACTCTCCTGCCATCAACCAAATTTTGTACTAACTAGGAGGCCACGCCCAAGAACGGTGCATATCGTGAAAAACAACTAATTATTTTTTCGAAAACTCCTAATACGTGTCGAATATATTCTTGAGAGCTTGTCCAGAGATTCAAGTCATTGAAAGTAGCCTCGATTTTATAAAGTTAAAGCTATGGAAATTATTCTGCAATTTTCCGGCGCTACCTTCGATGGAAGAATTTGTTAAGCTACTAAAATAATTATGGAAACAAAAGTTAGAATATGGGAGGTGTTTCCTCTTCTCTTAATTTTCAACTTTTTTAACATACTAAAATGAATTCCCCTTCCTTTTTTTGTAAGAACAGCAATATAGGATATCTTTCACGTATATATTTCTTTCAAGTGTGCACAAAGGAAAACAAATGATGAAGTGCTGGGGATATTGGGGGATACGAGGGGACTATTGGGAGAAATTAAAAGGAGACAGGAAAAGGGATGGAAAGTATATCGATTGGCAATGAGAAGTTGAAGACTGCAATGGAGGGGAGAATGTTAGGCAAACTAGAAAAGGGTAGGAATAGGTTATGGATATTGGACGGAATGAAGGAGTATACGAAGAGGGACTTAGTTGTGCAGGTTGTTGGGTTGTGCTTTGTTAGGAGAGATAAAAGAAATATTTGGTTGTTTGGTCCATCCAAAACCTACCTTAAGTGGTAGAATACCTATAATAGTAGGTTTTAGTTGATTCAAATACCTCTTAGTTCTATTCTAGAAAATAAGCAGTTTAAAATATGTTTAAAAATGAGGGCGTATTTATCGCCAGGAAATTGTCCCATGATATCATATCTGCTAATGTGATTACTGCATCAAGGGTTACTTTTGAATTTCAGGCTTACGTGAAATTATTTTTCCACTACATTTTTATTGTTTATTTAAAGGTATCTGTCCAAATTTCAGAAAATGTATGTAGGCTATATATCATATATTCTCAAATGACACCGATGCACGAATTGAGGTTGAAAATTATTTAAAAATTACTTTAATTCAAAGCTCCATTGTTTGACGTAATTTATGCGTAAAATGACAAGAAATCGATATTAAAATGGGAAATTTCAAGACGCAATGAACGAAACACAGAGCTTATGATGTTAAGTATCTGTGCCCAGTACCGCTGAAGATTGAAAGTAGAAGAATGAAACATTAAGTTGAAATTTATATGCTTACCATAATAAGAAGGTCGATGTTTTAGATTAGGGTAAATCTCTCTCAGTACTAAGCCCAACGAAATGTGAAATTTTCGCCACAGGATAAGGGTGCTAGTTTGTTCCTCTGTGCGACTGTAGCTTCGTAGGAAAATTTGTTATTAAAAAATCACATCGCTTGATGACGCTGAGTCTGCCCAGATGCGTACTTGGCATTGGAACCCTTTGCTTTTCGGTTAGTAGACTAGCGTTTTACTCGTTGGTTCACTACTTATCATTAATGATGAACGGTTGTAAGGATATGTTTGTTTAAATTTAATCCAGAAACAATATTTTTTAAACTCGGAAGTCGGAGTCGGAGAAGGCTCGCAAATTCATTGAGAGCCTTCTCATATTCCATAGAAACTAAATGATATAAAATATATAAAATGGAAACGAATATTGATATACATTTAGAACTCACTTATATACAGTATTAGAAACAAAATATCACATGCCCAATGAAATGGTAGAAAACATGAAATAATGTATCAAAGCCATCTAGCAAAGCATCTAAATAATAGCACCCAAATTCTGTAGCAAATATATTGTGTAAGTATATACACATTAATAAGTAGAATACTGCAGAGCGTTCCTTGTTTAAAATATTATGATTTTCCATAATATTTTCTTTAACATATAGTAATTTTACATAATGAAATGAAAAATTACAGTTTGAAGGAACTGAAAATTGAAAGAAATGCATATTGATGAGAAATACATAACTGTATAAACCCATGTATGGTCCTGTTAATCCAAACTAGACGGCCACAAAGTCACGAGGAAAATACTACAAAACGTGCAGAGTATGAAATTACGTTCTTTGTCAAACCCTAATCCTCATCAGTAAAGGATTCCTCCCATGTAAAAAAAATCTTCTGCCTTATTTTTTACTACATGTATTCACTACAGTTTTCTTAAATCTTTAGGAGGGTTAATTAAACATTAGAGGCACAGCTACCTTATTCAACGGCTTATTTTCTTTTACCTTGATATGTTTAATATTTTTATGTTTTACATTTATTTTTGTCCTTTTATCAATTTAAACCTTGTTCATCAAAATTTTTTGCTAGAGGCGTTCGCCCTCTTTCTGTAAATCACTCATTTTTCTCTTATATTATTGTTCTTCTTTTAAATTATTAATTATATATATACATATATATATATATATGTATATATATATAATTTCTTTAAGCACTTTCATTTTTTCGCAGAGGTCATCATATTTCTTACACATGAATGAAAGACTTTATTTGAAATCACTCACGTTTTTATCTAGTGAATCAAAGACCTGACTTACTTGTTCATACGCCCATAAATACCTTCACTGTTTATACACCCGTCTCCCTGTTCCATATTAGCAAGACCAAGTTTCATTTTTTTTATCTGCCACTTGCCGTGTTCGATGTCTGCGTAGAAGTTTCATCTACTTCATCATCGCACTTTGATGTTGATCACCGGCAGTCAGGTCATCTCCACTCCTGTCCCTTCTACGTAGACTTGTTCCTCCAAGCACTTTCAGTGAGTCCATAACAAGAGGAATATATGATTTTATCACACTCAGAGCAAGCAGCGTCGGAACCGTCCTCAGGAAATGTTTTACTGCGTTTGTACCAGGACATGGTGCTCAATTGTTTTCGAATCAAACGTAAATACGGAATAATTTGAGCGATTTTGGGGCATTAGAACACATATACACGCACAGACGTTCAATAGCTATTGGGAGTGAATATATTCGAATTTCAAGCGCGGACAAGATAACACGCTGCGTAGACATCAGGTACTGTGCGCGGTGCATGTGTATGTTAGTCGTTGGTTAACGTATGCATTCGCATGCGTGTAAGTTAAAATGGGGTTTGCATGAATATATACGACTCTTTTGTTGTGAGTTGACATGCTTTTGTTTGTTTTGTATGAGGTTACATTCTGTTGTACGGGTGGTGTCCTAACACCGCTAGTCACACGCCCTGGCGGCGGATTACGGGGTATTATGTAGATGTAGATCCGCAAAGAGCATGCGACATTGTATTCTGTCGGTTTTTATGTAGCATTGGATATATTTTTTTATATATTTCATTAATATCTTACAAATATATTCAAAATGAAGAAAGGGATTTCCTATACAATGTGTCATTTTATGTGCGTCTAAACCCAGAAAATAGTGGCGGGTCAGGTTATTTCCATGTAAATTCATAGTAAGCTGTCCAATTTCCAATGATTAAAACACAGTGACGGATGGCAAGTTTTTATTTTCTCCCGGAGTGATATTATTTTTCGAGTGATCACATGCCCATGTAGAAGTGTACTATTGCATTTGGATTACGGATGACATCGTTCTCCGCGAAGAGAGAGGAGAGAAACTCGGAAGAGAAGCCGGAAGAATGGAGAGGATTATTGAAACAGAGGTCGATAAGAATACGCAGAGGGAAAAGGGCGTATATATGATAAAAATACGGAGGGGGTATTTTTATTAAAAGTCGGGGAGGAAAGATGCCATCTGTCAAAGGGTTTAAACACCTTACATCAATAGGGAAGAGCGATGGCGGTCTGAAAGCGAAAATACAGCTGAGAATAAAATGTGGAGGATTACTTGGAGAAAGATAAGTGGGATACTGTGCGACAGGAAGGTGAATTTTAAGTTGCCCGCGGGCAATTTTACGAGCCCAGAAGAGGAAGATGGAAATCAATGAGACAAGGATGTTGAGGTGAATGCGCAGAATAGCAAGGAGAGGGAGGATATAAGGAATCCGAGGAGCAGAGGTGGTGTAACCTTGAGGTAAAATGGGGCAGAAAAGAAGGCTAAGATGGTGTGTACACGCAGAACAGAAGAGAGAAGGATGACGTTGGAAAAATAATGGAGAAGTTGGAAGTTGTAAGAACCGGGAAGGCCAAAGTTAAGGTGAAATGATATGAGGAAGAGAGAGAGCGAGAAAATTAAGAAGATAGTCCTAGATAGGGAAAAGTGGAGGAGGGGCATCAAAGATTGGAACGCCGACTCCAGAGGAATGCGATAAATCTGAGAAAGAAGAACAAGCATCTATAAATTAGCCTTCAGTGTCACTCTTGGAGGCCTATACCCTACGATTTCATAAAGAATTTTTAGAAATTAGTCTTCATCACTGTTCAAAATTTTCCGCCACATGAGGTCCAAAGCTCAGCGGGTTTCGTTATTATTTCGTCTTTCCTCTGACTTTGTGAAGAATATGTAGCCTGGGTTCAAAATATTTTACTGGATGATGTAAGGCGAAAATATAAATGGTCTTCATCGGAGAAAAGACTTCACGCTCGTCATTCGAACGTGTTGTATAATAATGGGTGTTAAAATACGA
Source organism: Hetaerina americana (assembly GCF_022747635.1). Classification (NCBI taxonomy): domain Eukaryota; kingdom Metazoa; phylum Arthropoda; class Insecta; order Odonata; family Calopterygidae; genus Hetaerina; species Hetaerina americana. The sequence continues at coordinate 2,775,575 of NW_027286897.1, read as the reverse complement.
CCCTGATACTTAAACTTTAAAACACTTAGTTCTGAAACTGCGAGAAGTTACTATACTAATTCTTCCGACAACCCATCGCTCATACGTTCAACATTATTTTTCGTAAAAACATTTTATTTCTATTGTTAGCCCTGATACTCTAATCTATGAAGTAAGTCGGAGTCATACTCCCCCATTATTATTCACTATCACACAGATGCATTTTTTCATACGCAGCTTATGCTCATGAAACGAAAACGTTGTGCACTCGCTATTGCATGAATGCATGAAACCTTTAGCCTTCTTGGAGAAGTGATGAGAACCCTGCGAAAGGTTCTATGAAATGTCTTGAAAAAATTGCCATTAAGTTCCTGGATCGCTAATAACAAATGGAATCAAGTAACTTTTGAAAGATTTCCTGACCAAGAAGATTCTCGCATATGGGTGCTTGAAAGAATCCCCAAAAATTCGTATCGAAATCGAAAAATTCAAAACATTTTATTCATAAACGTACATGAATTCTCCAAATATGCATTAACTTCGCTCCTAAAACGATTCCTCACTTAGGTTAGGACACCCGAACCGATCTCACAGTTGTATGAAAGGATGGAGTTTTAAAGCAGGGGGGAGAAAATTTATATGATATCCAAGGACGTAAAATTTTGATTGTTCTTCAACTTTTAAATCCTTGAGTGGTAGCAATAGAGGATTATCGATTTAGGTAGACATCGAGCATTAACATCAAACAAATACTCTTTCTCCTAAGTCCTCTCCCTCCGATGGTCGGCATATCACGAATGTTAGCACCCCCCCCTTATTTAAAAATTACGAGGAACCCACGCTGTTTACTCTTTTCCTCCCCATATGCTATCCTCTTTCAGGTGTCGCCCGGGAGTCTTTACATATATTTGCTTAACAAAAATTCTCTCCCCTCGACCCCTCCTTCACTTCCATTCACTCCCATCATTGGACGGCCACTCAAAGAGAAAAAGAAAGCAGTGGGATCTAAATGAAGACGGATGGGAGGCTGAACACTCAACCGGCCTCCCCCACCCCCCACCCCCGACTCCCACTCCTCCTCCCGGCCACGACGAAAAAAGAACCGAGACAAGCACTGTCCTGGCGGTCTTCCATAAACCGGGGCAAAGGAGTTAATGAATAATTTGACGTCAGCCCGGGAAAATAAAACCACCTGAAAAGTTTTCGAGGGTGACAGGGGAGATGGCACGCTCGGGTTCATTCCATTGCCTTGTCCGGAGTTGAGAATCTCCCCCTATTTAACGTGTTCACGAAATACTCCGCGCTCTTGTGCTTTCAGCGTTTTCGTGTTCAAGTTCGAGGACATGGTCTACACGTTAATTTATGCTCCATTAAAAGTGTAATTTTCGATGGATGATCTCTTGCTTCAAATGGCGATGTGCGAAATACACGAATAGTTCCATTCTGTTAAATATAAACATACGTTTTAATATATAAATTGTACATGTTACTCTCGCGCCAATGCTTCCGTCGGCTATTATTTGGCTCCTTGTTTGGTGAAAAGCGCAGGTTGAGAAGAAAACAGTATCTTCAATGAATTTTTAAAAATTTGATCGTAAAGCCAAATAAATCATTAGGAAATTCGAAAAATAATACTTTCAATTGTAGATACGTATTAAAATTTGGAGAAAGAACGAATGATTTATAAAACTTTTAGTTTCAGGGTTAATTCAATCCATGTTTGCTAGCGATTCCACTTAATTATATGGTTTAAAATGCATTTTTTTAGAGTCAATATGACACTTTGGTAAGAGTACCCTTTGTTTTCAGGTTAATAATTATCTTCTGGGTTTTACGTTTACTGCGTGTTAGCAAAAGAACGTCTGCCTATCGAGTTGTATTTCAATTATAAAAGTGGACAGGGCAGTCCGTGTTCAAGCATTAAATCATGAAGTTCCACTCTTCCAGTACCAAATGAGCCGATATTAATAATATTTAATTTCGGTTAAGGTGAACGACGCGCATCTTTTCATGAAGTTTGATCCTCATGAGGGAGGGAACATCTCCAACGTCAAGGTCGGCCATCGCCACACGCCCGCTAAACTAATGTTTTTACAACTTACCCGTGTTGGAAAACGTTGGTTACATGAGATCTTCTGGATTACCTTGTTAAACTGGTTTTGATTACTGCTTGCCGTAGGGTATTTCGTTTACCTCCATACGCAGGTTTATTTTCCTCCTCCTTCTGTCTCTTGTTTGGTCCTTTTCTCCCTCCCACCCATTATTTGTCTAGCCAGCATACTCTTGGAGTTTTTTAGTCTTAGATGAAGTGCAGGGGAAGCATTTTTAATTTGAGTCATTAAAGATTATGTTTTGATGCACTTCAATTAAAGGATTCAGAAACATACAAGTATTTAGCCTCCATATATTATATTTTCTTGGGAAGAAGTCGTATTCAGCAAGTACATAGATTTAAAGAATGCTGCACTTGACGTTGAATGACTGCTTAATACAATCCTGTGTTAAACATTATTAGCCTCAATAATGGTTCCTACGGTGGAGTTCATGTCACACCATATCGGGAAAATTAATATTCAGTACCAAGCTTAGGACATTGCGCATGGACATCAACTCAGTAAACCCAACTTTATCTGCCAGAGAAATAGTCAAATTAAATTAAAATTGATAATTTTAGAAATGCAGGTAGAGCGTAATGATTACAAAATATTTAGGATGCACGTGAATTTTGAGGAACCACACAGGATCCAATAAGAGCATTTGTATCTAATTATATTCTGCCATCTTCAAGGATGGATGAGAAATCCCAGAAGGGACAGGCTGTTGGAATTAAATAGGGTGGATGCATAGTTACTTTCTTGTAGATTGAGCATCGAGGGTTCAGAAAATTGGAAATCAAAATACCATAATGCAGACCACCTAACTTTAAATGGGGCAGGTACACGAAATGTGGTAGTGCGTGAAGATATGGTATACGCAAAACGCGTTATCATTCATCATTAGCGAAGCGTTTCGCCTAATTTTTAAAATTCAACCATTATATTAGACTTAAATTTGCTGATTCCATCGAAATAGAACACAGAAGACCTAAAGTTGTCAATAAACGCAAGACTAAAAATAGTTCAGCGATGAAAAATGAAAATTAACGTTTGAAAAATTAAAATCTCAGTATGCAAAAGTGATAACCTTCAGGTAGGAGTACCATTAAGCTGTAAGAAAGGTCAAGAATGACATAAGCAAACCAATTATGAAAGATGATAGAGCTCTCAGGGACTTTAAAGTGAAGAATGAGGGCTTGAAGTCAACGCATACTAAGATCGATATACTAATGATCAGTGTTTGCGGTTATTCCAACTTGAAATATCACAAAATTCTATAAAATTTTTGAATCTTAGAACATCCATGAGGGATATCTTCTGGTAAAATGTGAATATAGTATATCAATAGGTTGAGCTGAAGCACCCTTTAAGATTTCGAAAACTCATTGAGGTTAGGAGAGGCAGTGCAATTATATAGATTTATCTAGCTACTAGACTGGCTAAATTGGTTGTTTGTGGTGTGACTTTCTGAAATTGATCCATTTTATGTTTAATGAAAAATTATGACTTTATATTTTCACTGAGTTTTATTTAGGCACGACCCAAGTTTTGACCTTCAACGTCATCAGAAACTGATGATGACGTATGACATCGAAACCCGTGTCGGGTATGAATATATATTCTGTGAAAATACCAACTTGTAGTTTTTCATTATAAAATAGTATATTTCATGCATGTGTTCCTCATGAGGGTTGGCATTTGTACGATGTCACTGAAAAATGAAATTTTTAAGTTAGTTCTGATATTTGTAGGATGTTATACTGATTCGCAAGGAAAATTTTATAATTACTTTCTATGCAAATATCCTACAAAACCCTGAAACATATAAAAAGATGCGTTTGAAATATCCATTTCCACATTCTCTAAATCCAAAAATTTGGACTGTTTCCGAACGAAATATGATTCCTTTACTTTTTAATTAATTTGTTATATAGGTAACTAGTTAGTTGTTTTGTCCGTAGCTTAAATATTTCATTGACATGATGCCTATGCAACGGATTATGATTCAGTAACGTATTTCTCATTGAATTTATTGGCTAAAATAACTCTAATCCCTTATCGGCTAAATTAATATTGAAAATTAATATGGTTAGTTACTGATGACGGTTCATTCATTTGGCGAACTCGTCGGTTTAAAGTATTGCATATTTGCTACGTTTTGGGCAGAGATACCAATGTAATTTATTTTCATTTCGTAATAATTTATTTTCGTTCTTTTTGGCTGAAGTACGTCAGTTTAAAGTCTACCTTATCCACAGTTTTATAAGTTATTTTCAAATTCACCAATTATTCACAATTTTAATTAATTGGAAGATTCAGTTTAAACCAAGACATTGTGACTTTAAGCAGGTTTAAAAATTATTTAGCTTATTACAGTTATTTAAATGTTCTGCCTATAACTAACATTAAAGCGACACAATTTTGATATTGTACCTACGTCTAGTGTGAAATCACCCTCTGCCACACACCCTAAGTGACTTACTTTGAGGGTATCATGTAGATTAAGCCGGTAGCAACTGTTGAATATAAATGAAGATATTCCAGTTATATTATACTAAAACCCTATGATGTTAATATGCTGTTAATGACCACCGGGGAGGATTCCTCACAGCCTCAGTATCGACCGATAAAGACATCGGTCTCTTTAATAACTTAATGATGTACCTGTAGGCGTAATAATGAACCTAAACCTTGAGTTCACCGAGTTGAGGCTCGAGGAAAGGGGAGTTAATTGAGTTCCGCGTGGGCGTGGACTCGTCCTCGCCGACGAAAATGGCCGCGGAGACTTCAACTCCCGAGTACGTTCAAGAGACCCGGGATGTGGCGAGCCGTGTGATTTCCCGAGTGAAAGGAACCGCGCCTCCGAGAGACTGACGACAGTGTCACCATAGGAGGCGCGAGGAGGAGGGGAACGTGGAGTGCGGGGTGGGGGAAAAGTGGGAGGGAAGGAGGGGATTTTTGGAGCCGTGCACCTTCCCCACACTCCTCCGGTCACTGACTCCCTCTGCCAGGGATTTGAATGCGTGGCTCCCCATGGGAAGGAAAGGAAACGAAACGATTGCGCCCCCCCACAGGATTGATTCATGCAGCAGGTCTCCACACACATGCATAGCCACACACGCTCCCACCCGCCCTCGAAACTTTTCAATATTTATACTGACCCCGTCCATGCCCCGCTGACTCTCCCCCGTATCGTGCATGAGTTTCACTAGGGGGGGGGGGAGAGGGATGGTGGCGGCCGGCATTCGGACGCGGAGAAGTCCAGCGATATTCCCTTAAAGTCTCGTCTGGTGGTTATCCTATAAATAATTCTAAAACACTGGGCGGTCGTCGTGACCGTCGATCCAGTGGCAGAGGTAGTAGTGGCAGAATTAGATATCAGTGGCTTCGGCGTCTGTGCTCACATTGCACCAATCGCAAAATATAATGCGCGTCAGTAAATTTGATTGGCAGAGATGGGAGAATTTTGCTGAGGATATTCAATTTCACGTTAAAATATAGAACGAATTTGAAGAACAAATTATTCCGATTAAAATGTAATAAAATGTTAATATAAAGGCCTGTTTCGGCAAAAATTGTTATAATGAGGATGACTTTCTCTAGCTTGTCGCCTATGACATCGCCTACGTCCCCCAACGTAAAACCCGGCATTCATCACACTGCGTCCTGCGATCAACTTAGAGATCTCGTTTGCATCCACCTTACCAGGTTTGAGTCGATATTACACGTCTATCAACGAAAGTGAGTGGGTTTCTTCACCCTACTCCACCACCACACCTTCTCCTAATCACCATCGTCAATAATTCCATTTTGAGTGATCATGGATGCAATAAGCATGGTTAGTGGTGCGGATATGAATTTCAAGCGGTGGTGATTTGATCAATCAAATTCGAATTCTCGCGTTTTTAATAGACAAGAACACGACACGGATGCTGATCACAGACGGTTTGGAAAGTTCTTTGACCCATTGAAAATCGTTGGAGTGTTTATGCGTGACGTAAGCAAGACTGCATATTACAAAAAAGGCTGCTTCTAATTTTGATCACCGAACCAACTCCAATTTTAGGTAGAGAAACCATATATTCCCTCTTCCGAATATGTTCGACTTGTGTTATCCATATCAATCATTGAGTCATTTTTAACTACACCTAATTAACTGTTATTTTAACGCTCTTTTCTCCTTGGTGGATTATAAACTGAAAACGACACTCACTCCATCCTTGTCACACAAGTTTTCGATTAAATGTTTCACATATTTGCGTAATATCAGGTACATGCTGGCGTTTCAAGTTAGGCTATTACGCATTAAATAACCCTGGAATTTCCTGATTTATTGAGGGAAAATAATAGAGATATGAATGCAAAGAAATTCTGCCTGCTCTAAATTTTGCCATAGTGCATCGATTTGAAATCACGTTAACAATTATCGTGAAGAAAAATTTTCTTTTTTGTCTTTCATTTTTAGTGGTGCCAGAACTGGAATGTAATCATGTGGTTCAACCAAATTATTGAAATTACACAACATGATTTCTTTATTTGCATATGCGAGAAATAATATTTTAATATGAGAGAAGTAAACTCTTGCAATATTCGACTCAACAAAGAGTTCTGCTATTATGGAACGGTTCCTCCACATCACATCTGAAACTGTAATTTATATTTTAATTTGAACTTACACCAGATAAAATTTTGCTTGCGTTCATGTTGAGCCAGTTTAGATTGAACAGAAAAAATCAGCGTATAGCTTCAGGTGCACTTCATCAGTTAGATATCTTTTAGCCGTAGTAGATGTACTGTCTGAGCCATTCATATATCAATATATGGACAAATTACGGAGTTTTTTATGGTTGAAAGAAATCGAAATTTGGAAGTTCAACGGGCGGAAGCGATCATATATGAAACACCAAAAGAAGAGGGCAAGAAATAAGCTCTCTGAATGAAGTAATGAGAAGAAGAAGCAAAATAATTGGTCATATCAGGTACGTTAGTGTCCTGGCGGAAATGAAGTAAGGAAGGATGAATGGGAGTAAATACCGAGGAATACGAAGAATGGAGTGCGTCTAAATGTAACGAGAGCTGTTAACGTATGTGGTTTAAAATAAACGAAAAAAGCTAAATGTGAAGAGAACTTTTTGAGAACTTTAATGAAGCAATTGTGGATGACCGCTATTGGCGACCTTAAAAATGGAACTAAATAGAAATGAATTGATTAGAATCAGTAGTTCAACGCTCGTGGGGAAACCTTTTTCCCGGCTTCTAGCAGTCAGCATCCGTTTGAGCTAATTTCCTGGTCAAAAGATGACCATTTACGTGGGCATCGCTTTCCCAGTGATTGGATACCTACTCAAAGATCAGATTCCTCCATGCACTTGGAATCTTTCCAAAGTAGAAAACGGGGTTGCCACCGTGCGAATGTTTGATTTCGGAAGAGTGCTGAGGGGCATTGAATCATAGTATCCTTCACGAGGCTTAGCGTAACTTGGTCGGAACCATAAATTTAATTTGATGTTATAAATCTTTCTTACATTTTTATTAGTGAACGCGCAATCAAGATTCCACCTTATTTTTGTGACCGTGGCTGCAGTGGAGCTGAAATTGCCCAGAAAAAATAGAAATACATTATTTGGCAGATTTATCGCCTCAGCATTTCGGGCGCAATGATAATGCTCAGAAATTCCCTCAAACGCTAGTTAGGCAGTTAATTGAAATATGTCTTTTGGCTGAATTAAAATGTTGATGGATTAGAATTCCATAAATAAATAGAATAAGTGATTTTATGACATTTTTAAATAATTTTTAAACCATTGAGTTACATCCTATGTTGGAGCTATTTTTACTCTAAGTACATAATCAGTTAACCGAATCTCTCTTCGTAAAGCCCCGGAGGTTTTAGACTTCCGGAATTTCCAAAGGCTTAGTGGATCCTTGGATTTAGAATAAGCCCGGCAGGAGTTGTGATTGGCCTAAAATGCATCAATTTACTGCATCTTCGCCGATCAGATTCTGAATTCAGGAGAAGCTGCACGTAACCTCAAGGCGATACCGCCACCGTCTCGAGGGCCTGTCTGCGGCACCTCGCCGATTGGATCGTGTCCACCTCCGCACTAATCGCCAATACACCATCGAACGGGTGGGAAAGGTAGAGGCTTGACATTCAATTCGTGGCACCCCTGTAAAACTCTTAGCCTCCCTTCAAACCGGTCAAAGTGTGCGCGAGCCGCGTAGGAGAGATGTTCTATTATTAATGTGGTGGCTTCAAAGCGCTTTCTCGCTGCGAGCGTTAACCTTCCTCTACTTAATTGCGTCTGGGGGAAAGGAACCAGCATGGCCCGGGGTGTGGAGGGCGAAGGGATTTTTCGGTTTGGGGCGGAAGGGGGAAGAGGGGGCGGAAGGTGTAGTTGCCGAGGACGTGAGACTCCGGTGGCGGGTGTATCGTAGCGAAGGAAGGCTATGCTGGTCATTGCAGCGCTTTCGGGACGTGGGGTTAGCGGGGTAGAAAGGGGGGGGGGGAGGAAAGGGCGGAGTGGTTATCGGTTAGAGGGGATGGAAGCGACGGGTTAGTTTTAGGGGGCAGGAAAAGAGATTCCGGGCTACCCCCCAACTGGATTATCATCTGGCCAATGAACGAAATTTCTCCTCTTTCCAGTGTGATCAACGGGCTCCATCCGAGAAAAGAATAATTTTATTTAGTACAGCCCTGCACAATCTTCCCTGTCCTGCTTTTTCCATCAATTTACTTTTTCCCCTCAACCCTTCGCCTCTCTCCCGTACTCTCCGCGCGGGAAAGATGAAGGGAGGATTCGGCACCATGTCCAAAGGCAAGTGGACGATAGGCACCATGCATAATTTTTCTACTTCCCGCCCGCTGCTCCCACCACCACATATTTCGTTACTTGTCCTTTTGCTCCGCTACAGGTTTTACGACATTTTTCTCCTTTTATTATCCTTGTACATCCTCGTCGCTCCGCTTCTCGTCTTTTTCTCCCCTTCGACTTGCACGCGCAACGCTCCATGGAATGCGTGCCACTAATGTGGCGCACTCCTGAAGAGGGTGTCCCCGTGCTTCGCTTTCATTTGTGATCTGTCTTCCCGTCGAGGAGGCCCTAAATTAATCTCCAATTGCGTAGTTGGAGTTTTGAGAGCGTCACCCCGATGCCCATTTCCAAACCCGAGTGCCGAATCATTCACGAGTCACGCTTATTTCCTTGACTGACTACATCTTTATTCATTAGGATGGAGACCCAATCCTCTAAAGGGGTCGTTATTAATTATTTTTCAGGTTAAGTGATGCTCTTAGTGGTTACAGTAGAATAGTTTTTGTGCCGGTAGAGAATATTATCCATGTTATTATTATTCATAGCTAATCGCGGTGGCCAACGATAATCTCATCCAACCGGATCCTCGTCAGAAGCATGTCAGCGTTTTCCACAAAAGTTTTCTTTAAAGTTTTTGGGCTAAAATGAAATAAAAAAATTAATATATTTAGAGGGTAAATAGGTATAGTTTGCCTAAATCGCTCCAGTAACTCTTTCGGCCATCTTGGAGATTGCTCCGTCAACATTTTAGACATTGAGTCAAATTGAAAAGATCGGATTAAACGGTTTCCTCATCTATTGATCGAATAAAATTTTAAATTTAAGATGACCAAAAATTTTTAAGAAATATAATTTCCGGCTGGATTAAGTGTTTAAATTGAAATCTACTGGTGATGCGAAGAAATTCTTTTAAGGCTTAAACAAAGGTGGTGTGCATGACTTTTAATATATTTGGCGTATCGATCAATAAATAAACCCTTTCACGAGTAGTCCCAGCTGGGAGAGGAACTTCATTTTTCATATGAATATAGGTCATTCATAGGTACGCAATGTCACTCATTTGTGATTCAACGATGAGGAGTTCAAGGCTTAGGACGGCAAAGTCTACATGAGTTCCTGACAAGGGGCGGGTTTCCTCAAGCCTCAGGCGAGACTTTAAAAAGCAGCTACTTCTTGTCATTAATCAAAATAATTATATTTTAATTGCACTAATAACACGCTGTGTCATGATTTATGAGGAGTTGGAAATGATAGCACATGTACAAAAAGAATCGAGAGTTGCATGCCCGCGGGCTCATATAGTCATTTCTCTTTGTATGCGTATATTCAGTCTGCATCTTTTTTTAGATTATATTAAGTTCTATATACAAGTAATAAATTATCTCTCGCGTGAGTGACTTCATGCATCTCAATGGAAATTTTATCTCTCAATTCATGTCTTTTTCGAGTCATGCACCATCCTTATGCCAATGTGTAGAATTCCAATCCTCAGAGAAACTCCGTACCGTTTGAAGTTAACTCAGGTGAGCTTGCTGGTTGAGGATTATTGACTTTATTCATTCGATATGACGTTTCTTTGCCACAAATGCTGGATTGGGAGCTTAAAGTTAATACCATTCTCAATCAATCAAAATCAATTGTGTAAGGGTTATTCAAATCCTTCTACTCGAAATATGGAATCAAAAAACAATGATCTTAAGAGAAATATTTTTCGCAATCGCAAAGACCAACAAGAAATTTTTTGTCGTTTTGATCCACATTATTTTCCATCACTACCCAAACGCTCCGTCTTTACAAAGAAAACTCTTTTAAGTTTTGTTTTAATGAAATTATATACGTTTTTCAGTAGACTGAGACTAATTTTTAGCGATGATGGGGGAGATTTGTGATGGAAGAATTAATCAATTAGACCCAGTTGTTTCGATTCACTGACTGGGTTCCACCGGCGGTCAGTTTCAACTCACCAACTTAATGAAGATTCGGTACCAGATTAAGGTTAAATACTTCCTTTTCCTGCTTACTGGCTTACGTATTTGATATATGAGGGAGTGATATCTCCCATCGCGCTTAATCTTACGTTATTCACGCGTCATACCGAGCGCTTGCTTAAAATTCTCTCGACTCCTCCATCCCGTTGCATTCTTATTCGTTCAAGTTGGCTTTAAGCTTTGGCGGTGACTCAATATGAGTGCCAGAACTAATTGTGTCATCAAGTGTTTGCAGTCACCTTTGCCATTTAGTTATTTTAAATCCTCTGATTCCGATACTCCAGTACGCTGGGCGAAGTATTTTGTCTACTTAAATAATCAGTTCGTGAATCGGGAGTGCCCGAATCAGAAATCATGTGAACTATCGGGAAAGATTACACATGCGGTAAACACCAGCCCATTTATAAGAAGAAAATTTAAACCCACATGAATATTTGAACCATATTTTTTGTATTTACTTAAAAATTGTCTTCAGTTGCAATTCCTGGAACAATTCCAAATTTCATGTTACGAAAAATCCTTTGAAATTGATTTTTTTTAGCAAGAATATCGCATTCAAAACTCTTTTTCCTCAGAAATTGTTTCAGTGCTTCGTGAGAATCATTCCCTCTGCATCCAATATTATGGATGAGAAGAAAAATCCCCACCTTTTTAGCTCAGATATACTTTTAACCTGTAATTTTACAGTCTATGTAAACCTCATTCCCTCTACTGCTCTGCTAGACCCAAGTTTTCATTTTTGCTCTGGACAAAAGATCATGCGCGTATGGGCCATATCTGGTCTCATGATTTAATTGGTCCTCTTCTATGCAGTATTTTATCCGAATATTTATTTTGATGGATGAGGAAAAACCTAATTCCCACACAAAACCTCAGGGAGTGTGATATTTACACACTCAAGAAAATCGAGAGGGGGAGAGGCCGTTTCTTTACCTTTATTTTATACGCCACCTTTCGTTTTCCCACGAAATTTAGTGGCCACAAAATTTCACAGCTTCTATTTTAGATTGGGCTGCTCTAAGATAATCCTGGTTTCAGGCCAGAGAGCTTAAGAGTCAGTAACGAAAGGTTAAACCCACGGCGTTCCTACGCCTCGTTAAATTAATGTGCACACTTATCAAGTTTGCCGACTCTTTTTTTTAAAAGTTCCGAATTCCTCATAGTGACAGCGCCCACAAATACGAAAGGTTGGCCTTGTTTCATGAAGATAGGAGCAAATTTCGTTCTTATTTGTGTAAATTCATTCGAAATTGACTGTTTCCCCTTCACTTCGGGTTGTTCAAACCCTTATCTAGGCAGATATTTTCCCTCTTCCCAACTCACACTCCGTTCTATCAATTTCAAACTGAGTTACAAGCCACTCCAAATTTATCTCGGCCTCTTTTTCGTGTTGATCAAAGTGCGCTTCGCTCGCCCGACTTCTTCTCTGACCCACTTATTCACCTGTCCACCTACGATCCCATTTCATTCCCAAAAACGATTTTAGACGCTTGGATAATCCCTCTTGACTGTCCTCCTCGAAAGGGTATCTCCATATATTACTTCCCTGATCTTTTGGGACTTACAAGCCTCCTACTCAATCTTTTACATACCACGACCTATCAAATGTGTCCTTAATTACGTCACACCCTGAACTCTCCAAACCCTCTCACACAGGTTTCCAAACTCGAACATATGTAGACAAATTGGTAATTAAAATTGTAGTTTTGAAATGTTTACCAACTGGAGGTTGAAGTAGCTTGAAATGATTCCCTCATTATTTTAAACATTCACCTGTGCTAGGCGTGCAGAAGGTACTCAAGATCATCGTATCTCCATTGCTTATAACTAGTCCAATTTCATGAAAATATACAGTTGGATACCTGTATCGTATTATGGTATGCTTTACGATGATATAGGCACCCAATATGAGTAATTTTTTTGTACAAGATCTTCTGAAGAAAACACAAGGCAAAGAGTAACGCTCATATATATTCTGATGTGTGGGTTTCACTCACCTCACGGCTTAGCCATGGCCACCTCTATATTTTGAATATTAAGGCATTATTAGTTCAATAAGATTTGAGTTTCATCCTCACCTATTAAATAATGCCAACGGTTTGCTCGAGAGCCTCAACAGCTTGACTCTCTTCTGTACCTGGCCCTCTTCGTGTGGCGTCACAGTCGACTGTAAGTTCACCCTTCCACGGATTCGCGCATTGCTTCAGCTCTGACCCTCCCATTTAGGTGCGCCTACAGCCTAAACGGGCTTCCGTGTCTTCCTCCATCCGTGTCTCCCGAAAGCAGACTGTCCAACGAACGTCGACAGACAACCACATCCATTCCAGTGCCGCCTGGTTCGCTCTCCTAATGATTTCAGAGGGCGGGGAAAGTGAAAGCGGCGATCCGACACTTCGCTCCTTAAGTTAATTAAATAAGCACGTGCGCTTTTCACACGGCCCTTGTATCCAACCCTAACACACTCAATTTTATAGAATGGCTCCACGGTGTTAACAAGATATTGATTTATCTTGTTTGTTCCATCTATCGAGCTAATGATAGTCGAAAATTACGTGAAAATGAGCTAACCGTCGGTAACATTTGAGTAGTGACCTATACCTATATTCGTTAAAGTGACCGGGAACCATTCAATCTCGCTCCTAATCGGTAGAATCACTATCAATCAATCTTATGCTTCGCTCTGACTTGAGTGAATATTAGGGAATTATCTTACTTTCGGCGTTAGTCTGTGACGTTAAGAAGAGGAAAACGCCTCAATACTTCTGCTCTTAAAATTAGTTTTTAGTGACTTATTTTGGCTGCCGAGATGTGCTAATAAACAAGCGTCGCCAGATTTACTCGACTGTCGCGTCTAGCCGCTGTTCACTTGCCATTATAATGCTACCAAAGGGTCTGCCGTTGACGTTAACGACTCTGATTGTTCATTTAACCCTGCTGACAGCCCATGCTGGAAAATGAGACATGTACAAGTGGAGTGAGGAAAGAAGAAAAAGAAACCTCGGAACACTGGCTACGCTGGCAGTTTACCAAGCTATGTCCTTTTTCTTGGTTTCTTGAATAGGTACATGAGAGTGTATTCTTAGCTGGGATAGTAAATAATACATTTCGATCAAAATTATTCATTTATGTCAATAAGTATTTCAGACTTTCTTGGCATCAAATTTTAAACAATTGTTTTGCAAACATTTTTGGAAGAGTACAAAAGAAGGTAGACTCGCTTGAGTAATATTTCAGCGAATTAAGGTATGCCGTAAATGAGGGTGACAACAGAAACCTGAGTAGATTGCCATGTACAGAGCTCTAGTAGTCAGTATCGGATGACATGTAGGATAGCATTTCAGTGGAACGAACAATTAATACAGTGAAACAAAGGATAATTGTATAAGGTATATTTCGTTTGATTGAATAAGTAATTTGGGAGGCAAATACAATTAAATATTTTGAAATTCATAAATTAGCTATGCCAAACGGCATTCAGAATAAATTCCCTAAACTAGCAAAACAAATATTTTACAAATTACTACGTACTTGAAACATACGTTTTATACATGCACTATGTATTGCCTGCGGCGTGACTTGGCCTTCGATCTGATATGTAAAGCATTCGGCTAATGATAGGATGGCCCGGATTCAAATACGGGTGACTCCCGGCAACCTCAGCAACACCCAAGTCATCCGATTTTCCCATAAGGTGTAACATAAGTTGTATTCTTGGTAACGTTCAATGCAGAAGGCTCAGGGGAAGTAACTCTTGCCGTAACATTATCGTATAAATTTCACATCTTGTAGGAATTATTAAGGTGATATCTCCCGTCACCTATTCCTTAGGTTGGTTGCCATGTTATTTATTAGAATGCTATTACACTTGCCTACCGCCATCTCAGTAATACCTTAGAGAAAAACTAGAACATGAGAAAATTATCACCGCCAAAGGTTAATTTAAGTTATCCCAGGGCACAAATGTAGAATTCTTAGGACGTCACTTCAATGCGAAGAATATTTTATTAATAATTGGATGAAATACTTTCATCAACTAAAATAGAAGCTGCCGTTAGATAGGTAACTATGCTATTAACAAAAAGTGATGAATATGGTAGTACTTCTTTCACTGCCGAGATGTAATAGCTGTTGGGGCTCTGTCCTCATCACATAATTTTTCTCTCATTAGTAACTCGTGCTGCTTCCTTGCAGGTTATTGACATTGATTAAAGGATACTGGTATTAATTGCATCCAATGCTTTTAGTGCATCCAGATTTTTTGGAAAAACAAAACACAAAGAAACCATTTTCATTGTCGGAGGTGATTGAACATCGCAGGAAGGAGACTCAAATGATACCGCGTGCCTCATTAAAGAGGTTCCATAAAGAAGTGTGTGGGTGTATATATGCATATATATATATATATATATATATATATATATATATATATATATATATGTGTGTGTGTGTGTATATGTTTTTTTCATATATATATATATATATATATATTAAAAAAACAGAAATAGAGGATAGTCATAATTTTGAAATTGGATTAATTCGATGTTAAAAGCAATTTTCTCACCGGAAATAGAAAAGCTCTTCTCCTCTCTAGTTGAAAAGGTGTTTGTGCTACCGATATATTAAAAAAAACAAACTTGTGTCCTTCATTGTGTTATTCGCTTTGTTCCATCGTCACGCCTGTGACAATGCTCTCGTTAACACTTTTACGAATGTCTGCATTTGTGTATTCATTATCACTGCAACTGATGAAAAATCCTCGCATTGGTTTCTTTTTTATGTCCTCTAGACATATACAGGGTGCGGCAACATAACTTTCCTTTTAAAGGGCTCTCTATACAAGAATATCATTTTCATCTCATTCTAACGCCAATCTCTATAGCATGAAAAGTCTGTTAATTTTACGAAAATCACTGTGTGTTTCTCTATTATATAAAATATATATATATATATATACATAAGTACATGATATATATAGTATATATATCATCTACTTATTTATGTATATTTGTATATATGCACACTCAGTGCTCCTCGGCCCCAGACTGCACACACCTGCCGAAAGGATTTCGCCGACGAGGAAGACCGAAATGAGGAAAATAAAAAAAGAGGACCTACGTTTGCATACAGCGAGAACAAACACGTTGACCTCCCCGAGTTCCTCTGCTCCTCCGCGGCCAACGTCGCTTCCGAGGTTAGTGGACGAGTCCATGGAGTTAGGCGGTCCTCTTTATAAAGAAAGCAAGCAAGCAGGGAAGAAGGCGGACGGGCTCCAAGTTGGCAAAGAGCGATGACCGATGGCCACGTAATCGAACCGAGCTTACGAGAAAGAGGTAGCAAGGAGGAGAAGACGAAGAACGAGGAGTGACGAGAGAGTAGGAGGAGCTATCGAGGGATATGACGACTGCATTGCCTCACGTCTCAAGAGGGTATCGCCTCCGTCTTCTCTCTCTCGCTCTCCACCCCACTTCCCTCCTTTCGCTCCCGTCCGAATTTTTTGGCGTCGTCGCTTCCAATATTCCTCTCTTCGCCCTTTTTTCCGACTGTGTCGGTGCTACACTGAGGCATTAATATACCATTCACATCTTCTAAGTTCCCGACTATCTGTGCCATCCCTTTCAAACCTATTAAAATATTGTTTGAATTGATGCAGATTTCATGTATCCAAAACCACTTTTTATTCCGAAAGTAGGTAAGTAGAAATTTCACCGAATTTTAAAACTTGCAATTAAATTGTATGTTTACCGTCGCCGATTTTAGTACTGTTATTACTAAACTAACTCAATGTGCTCTCAATTACACCACATGATTTTTACTAGCTGTGATTGTTGGTAGATGAATGCAACGTGCAGCCTGAGGTGGTAGTAAGTTTAAAATGGAATTACGCCGAATTAACCGTTAAGTACCTATGCATAAATGGGAATAGCACAATAATGGTCTCTTCTTAATTCTCAAAGAAACTTTAAGAAAACTCGAAATCGGTCATTCAGTTAGGATTGAGTTGAAGCAAAAAAACATTTCTCAAAGGCGATTTCTTCAAGACTTTAAGAAGAATAATTCAAGATTTACAACGGTATGACTCTAGACAAGGAATAAGAAAAATTGATGTAAAGGGACGTTGGAAGTAATAATGGCATATTTATTTTTAATGACAATACAGTTTTATTCAATCTTAGACTTAAATATTGCTTCGACCTTCTCTATCATCTCTAATGAGTAGGTCAACTAGTACACATTTATTTAAAAAGCAATGCTCAGGTCATTCACAAAACAATACGACAAGAATCACGACATATGTAATGAAAAATTGGACTTAACCCACAAAAATGAACAGGAAAATATAACTACTAGAGCAATAAGCATCAGAAAGGGAAATTACATTGGATCGTTCAAGAATAGAGCTATCTCCGTGGTGATAATCAACTTCCATGGTTTGAATATTAAAATGGCCGAATTTTTTCATATGATTAGAAGTACCGAAGTCAATATAATGGTAGGTATCAAGAGCTGATTATTGCAAGACATTGCAGGCTAGGAAGTTTTTCTTGAATGCTTTAGAATTTTCAGAAGGGGCAGAGAAAATAGGATTGGAGAAGTGTTCATAGCTGTCAAAGATATTCACGAAAGCAGAAAGCAGGATTTCCCTAATAGTAACACAGAAAGTGTTTGGTGTTCCATCATAAGCCTTAGGTTGAAAAGACTCTACATTTGTGCCTACTACAGACCCTCCAATTCTGGAGAAACATCAATTTTAGAGTAGAAAGAGAGGTCGCTAGTTCGAATTCTCATTCACACAATAGGAGAATTATAGTATAATCGGCGGGGATTTCAATCTTTCATCGATAGACTGGAAGAAACTATACTTTCTTAGTAAGAGGTTAGGATAAGGAGTCATGCGTGTCACTGCTTGTGTGTTTTCACATCACATTCCTTTTACTAATTAGTACCCACACCCACCAGAGGAAACAAAATACTTGATTTATTAGCCACAAGTTTATCCAAAGACGTCCTGAAACAGCAAAACTTGAGGGACTCTCTTGATGATGCCTTTCAAAATATTGCATGGCTGGATCATTTCTGGAAATACTTTGTATATACGGTCTGCTGTAAATTTTCTGTATTTTTAGCATTCATTATCCGAATAATTTCGTCCTTCAGATTTTCAGCGTCGAACTTTCTCTACTACTGTTGTTTTGATGCTCTTTGTAATTTTTTTTACTTAATAAAATCTATCAGACACATGGCAATCTCCATGATTCTTCCAGGTGGTGTATAGTCTTCGTGGATGATTGACAAATCTCTTATTAGCTATCCAAAGATCCAAACGTTCACAGAAGTCTTTCAATTTCTTTCCTCTTAGCTCTGTTTCTATTTCCAAGTTCTCCAACTGGCTATTTCTCTTCCATCCTAACAATACCATTCTAATTTACCATAATTGCCGATCTTCATTTTCCTTTTCTGTTTCCTTCATCGACTGCCTCTATCTGCTCTCGGGTTTGATCTATCACATCGTTATCTGCTACTGATACAGGCATATTAATGTGAAAAGCCATTGTATCCACTCAATGGTCTATTTACCTAAACTCTGTCCCATACTGGGATAGCCTGCGCTGTCTTCTCGTCAAGATATTTTTTAAATAAAAATCTTACGCCATTTTCGTCACTTTTTTCTTATTTATAAATCATCTAATAATATCCATATTCCAATTCTCTTTCTCCTCGTACTTAAATTAGTCCTAAAATACCGATGTTGTGTCTTTTCATTTCTCTCTGCACATTTTCAAATTTTACTTATTATTCATTAACTTCACGTTCCATGGAGCGTCTCATTCCAAACGTTTGACTTTTTTTCTACTTCTTCCTGTCTGTTGCATCACACATTTCTGCTGGGAAAGAGCCCACCAATAGATCCAAATTTGGGCATATTTTAAAGCAGGAAAATTTTTTCTAAGGAATAATCACAATTAGGTGGACAGGCAACCGGGACTAGGGATACCACGTGAATCTTGAATGCGGTGGTTTCCCTTTGCCTCATGCATTTTGCCCATTGGCCTTCCAAGGTTCATCTGCCTTTAAGGCTGGTCTCTTCCACCAAGGGTGATAGGGTCTTCTACCCTCTACCTGCTCATGCACCCTCTGAAGATTTTGTTGGCACTAATAGAAAGGGTCTCCCTATCCCAGGAGATATTCGGTCCCTGCATCGTTGGATCGCTTGTTTAAATACGTTGTTCCTTCTCTACCACTGGGGAATGAACGTCAGGGTTTTCCCTTCGTCAATTATAATACAAAAATGCCATTTATAGAATTTCCAGTTACAGATAATGCAGTAAAGTGTGGGCAAAATAGAAGCATTTCAGACAATCTTGCAGCATCACAGGGTAGTGTATCCGTCTCAAAGTGTTATTCTCCAATAATTAGTCATCGTTTACCAATCACAGTTATCAAGTTGCAGATTGCTTTGATAGTTGAGGGTAAAGTTCACTCGAAGATTCATCGGTGTGTAAATTTTACACATCTGGGTAAGTGTCCAATATCTGCCCTTTCTCGCTAAATGTTTCCCAGTAAGATGTGATACCCGAATTATTACTGCTTGGGTGAAGCTGAGGATGCGCAGATGAGTCATGCGGTATCGAAGCTGGACCCTCCGGTCGGTAGCCCAGTGCTCTGCCCACTGGAGTACCACCTCCTCTTTACACATCATTATGATGTTATAATTATCATAACTTTGATCAATACGAATCTAATTACGCTACATTATGAGAATTTTTGGTAATAATTCCGTTAATGGAAACATCGGCTGGCTAGTTAGATTTTGATGGAAAAAGGTCAAAGCGAATGTGAGGACGTTTTAGTATTTGGCCTTACAAAACTCACCGCATATTTCGTTCTGTTTGTTTGAATCCCTCCTCCTAATGGACTACCACCTTGATGCAGTGGAAGCATTTTTGCATTCGGATGACACACTAGGGCAGAAATGGTAAGAGCAATCTTAATTGCTCCTGGTAGGACCACCCATGCCAGCCAGATAAGCCGAAGGATAGGAGCCAGAGAAGAGGCAAATTACGCAGCGTCTTTTCCTCAGTGAAGCGGCTGCAAAGGCGTCTGATCACAGCGGGGCGGCTATTTCAGTGATGCTGCCACATTAAAAATACTATTGATGAAACCAACGGGAAACCACCTTAATTATATATCCCAAGAAATGATTATGAACACAAGTATGGAAACATGCCCTTGGTAACTAGCCAACTGGGCCATGTGCCATGGCAGCAGCGGGGGAGGCATGACTTCCACGGTTGCCATTTCGCGGAAAATTTGCAAAGCGAAATAAACAGGCCCGCCTAGAGGACACGTATGGGAACCGAATCAGTTGAAAGTTAAGACATTCCTGAGGACATTGAAATAAGAATGTATATCGTAAGAAGTGGGGAGAGGAAATATATATTAGGATGTGCAAGATGAGATGGAAGGATAGTAGAGATTACTGGAGCGACCCCGTTGAGACCAAGAGTTATAGAGTAAAATACGGAGGGGAAGGGAGATAGCCAGGGGTGGAAATAGTATTGAATAAGAAGATGGAGAGAAGCATAGTTAACACAAGACAAGCGATTGATTGAATATTAATAGTATAAGTATGAGCTGAACCAACGAACTCTCACTGTCCAGGTTTACCTGCCACCAAGCAATCATAAGATGAAGGGATAGATGGTGGTGAGGTTAGAAACTAGTGTTCAAGATAAAGGAATGACCGCGGGGAGAAAGGCATAGAGTTCTGCTGGAGACAGGATACAATCTCAACGAACTCTTGGTTTAAACACCACAAAAGGTGTAGGTGTACATAGAAAATTCCCGGGGATCCCGATCGGTTAGACTACCTTATGGTTTGACTTAGATTAAGGAACAGCGTGATTAATTTGCATAGTTTCCCGGTAGCGGATTCAGATCATAGATTATTACTAATGAATTGTATCAACGGGTTCAATAGGGTCAAACAGGGCAGACGGTCGACAAAATGGAATGTAGAAGCATTAACCGAGACTGAGGGATAGGATTACCTGTACGCTGTAGAGAAAATTGTGAGTGAATATAGGCAGACGGGTACAATGAAAGAAAGAAGGGATATTGATATCCGCAAAAGAAATCATAGGAACAGTGAATAGGAAAACGACAAGGTACCCATGGGTTGCAGCTTAGATGATTACTCCGAAATGCAAGAGAAATAGATGGAAAAATTAAAAAGTTAGATAGGAGAAGTACAAAGCTTTGACTATTGAACTTAGGTGTGAAGCTAATGGGGCAAAAGAAGCGTAGTGGAAGAGGGATATGGAAATTTTGCAAAAGAACTGTGATATAAGTGTTCTATGCAGGAAAATGAAAGTACTGTCCTGGATTAAGAGGGAAAAGTTGTGCAAAAAGTCAATAGAAAGTGAGGAAAATTATTAATTGAACCATAAAAGATCCAAGGGTGATGGAAAGAATATAAGGAAGCGCTGTGTAATAAAGAACACAGGGCAGCGAATTTAGACATAGAGAGAGAATATGACGTGGATGAGGATAAATTGGGTGAAAAAATACTTAAATACGCGGGAAAAGGTTATTAAGGGAATTGAAATGAAATAAAGCAGAAGAGGTAGACTAAATTCCCGCGGAGCTATTTACAGGTTCAGGAAAAGGTGGGAGGGTGAGGTTTTATGGACTAATTCGTACCATTTATAAGGGAGTAATATGTCCGGAAGATTTCGTCGGATCAGAACTAGTTCTCGTCGCGAAAAAAGGGAAAGGCAGCCTCTACAGAAAATTAAGCTTGATTTTGCACGCAGATCATGTGTTTCTCAAGATGATCGATAATAGGTTGATGAGTAGGCTCATGCATACTTAGGGGCTATCCATTTGGGTCCAGGAAGAGGAGAGGCAGGCACGATACCATGGCAATAAAGAGTTCACCAGACAATTAAATAGAATACAATAATGATTTGTCCGTTTCGTAGATTTTGAGAAGGCTAATAGAATAAATGGGTAGAATTAATGAATTTATTATATATATATATATATATATATATATATATATATATATATATATATATATCTATATGCATAGATACATATAACGGAAGGCACAAAAGAACACACAAATTAAATATATAACATGTAAGAGGACACACATTTCAGAAAGTTTAAACTTTCTGATATGTGTATCATTTTGTGTTATCTACTTTATTTTTGTGTTCATTTGTACCGTCTTAATGTTATATTGCTCTCGTTAGTTCTTTTACACCATCTATATAGATGTGATAATTCGGGAAAATATCCACGCACAGCCGCTTCAAAATGTTGATTTCTCACAAATTAAGCATTTTACTATTTTCCTATTCAAATTTAGATTTATCGTTTGTTCGGCACACTTCTCACAGATCATTTTTTTAAAACTGAATAATAATTTCGGGTTACCTTGCTACACCGGTACACCAGTGACCTACTTTAAATTTCTGAAAAAAATCATTCCCAGCTAATCATTTCCCCATCGTTAATAAGGGAAAACTTTCAATTTGAAAGGATTTCTTTTTCCTGGTTTCTACAATGAGGCTATGAAAATTTACACCTTTTTATTATGCTGAAACTAATTTAAGCATTTTTGCTGTATTTCAATACGGGGGATTTTATGATTTGAGATGGGGGTATGGTTTTTACAGAACTTGGAAATTTAGTGCATTGTAACGAGGTGTATATTTATTGTACGATTACATAAGAAAAAGTTAGTCATGGTACATGGCATAAGTGAGTCCAGATCTCTACTAAAACTTACGAATTTTTGGGGCTTCAAGGCCGGTAGGTTCCAACAGATTTCCCTCCTCTTGTGCAATTAACGATGCACATGGAAGAATTCATATATCAAACCAATATATCCTTCCTAATCATCGACTTTGTTTTCAAAACCATTTCCCTTCTTTTTATGTGTGCTAAGTTACAACTCCTGTATACATATTAGAACAAAAACTTATCAATCATTCCTAGGACCTGATTTTCATTGCTAATAAGCCACGAAATGAGGGCCTACAAATTCCACAAAAACGAGCTTACTTGCATCGTGTGTTTCAAGGTCAAGGGTTAGGGAATGCATTGATTGAGGATTGGTCAAAATCGTCTTTCAGAAAAATGCGGATTCAAAAAGCATCTTGCTTTTCTCCCTAAGTAAATTATTGCGTGAAGTTTCAATTTCTCCAACATAGAAGCCCTCAAAAAATAAATACATATGTATATCCTTACAATGTTCCACATCTCGAAGATTGGTTTTTATTAGTCAGAGCCTTACATCGTATTAGTAACACGCTCAGGTTAGTTAGAGAGAGGTAGCCCTTTTTCCTGTGTTACCTGCGGTTTCCCACAATTTCTCTCATGTAGAAACTCATACCTCATAACAGCAATGTATCCCAAATAATAAAAAATCATAATAATAATAATACCTCGTGAGTTTTTTGTCAGGAGACTCCATTGACATAACCAGAATTAGAACCGAGGGCCATCACGTCGAGAATAAGTAAATATATATTCGTTTTACGCTGGACCATATATATATATATATATATATATATATATATATATATATATATATATATATTCATTACACAAATATATTTCTTCCACCAATCTATAGCCTCAGATAGATGCGTTTTTCGAGTAGGAGGGCTCTGTCACCGTCTTCAAATTCTTCCCCTTCTCAACCAAGTCCCCTCCCTTCCAAAATACACAGCACCACGCAGCAGAGGAAGGAACCAGTTTTTTCGCCTGCACCGCCCTCCCACTCCTCGCACACCCTATATAGCCCAAACACAGCCGCCTCCTTCCCTCCACCCTTGGCGTCCTGCGACGCGACACACCTTCTGGTTCCAAACCGCATTGCCTCCCTCATACCCACGCCACCACAAGCACCTCCCGCAAGACATATCTCCATCCCACCATCACAGCAGATTTTGAACTAATGCCACAGAAGCATCGCACATTGCTGTACGCCTTTAATACCCACCTCTACTACGTTTTCTCTAATCAACTTCTGCTTATAACTCCTCATGCTTTCTACCACATTCATGAAGCCCCCTATTTTCTCCCTCGTTTACCCCTCTGTCACAGCCTGCCCCATCCTGCTCCCCCTCAATGTTTCCTTCCACGCTCCATCTAAATATTTATCTCTATGTTACCGCCTCCTTCGGGCTCATTCCAACTTTGCTTTGCTACAAGAGTTACAGCGCATCGCCTTTCTTACTCCGCATCTAACTCATTTTTTTCAATCTTTTCCGTACATTATGTGTCGAAAACGATTTACCGCACACCGTCTTCTTTTAGAGAACCTTTTGCTTTGGAACAACTCCACGTTATGCTCCATATTAATATCTGTACATATTTAAGTGTGAGGTTAATCCCTCCCCTCCACAAAAACTTTTTTTACCTGCAAACCTCTTTCCTCCTCTTCCTCCTCTTTCAGTGATCTTATTAATTCTGCTGTTTCCCTACGAAATAATTCCAATTGCGAGTATCGTTCTACCAGTTCTTACGTACGCCTTCCTATCTTAGTATATAACCCTTTAGTGTCAATCGCATTCACTTCATTTTATAATGATATGCCTTCGTTCTATGCTTCGCTCTTTTTTTATTTCATGTATTCAACAGTGACTGCAATCACAATCGCTAATAGGATAGTATGAACCAAAAATAAACTAAAAAAATTACCAATTTCATACCTTGATTACTTTGATTCCTTGATTGATATTTTGGTTACTTTATTGCTTGATTTAGTCCTTGAAACCTTTTCCTTGATTCTCTTAGCATGCACTCCATATGTTAAAAGCTGGTAAAAACAATGTACGAGCAATGTATTGACAATGTCTCGTATGGCATTATACTTGTAAGTTCTTCATCTTTAGCCACAGTCAAGCCGATTTCCCTACCGGATAACCTAATTAACTAAATGTATCTAATTAGTTGAAATACCCTAATAATTCTTATCCTATTCCTGAAACCCTTTTCCTTCTTTTTAACTTTCTCGCTGCTCACATTTCCACGCATTCCCTACATCTTTCGCAACGCCGACTGATCTACACTTTGGCATTCGTTTGCGCTGTCACACACCCTATTTCTAATGATTTGGCTACAACCTTGACCGCATTAAAATTAGACTTTTGGTCCACACAAATGCCACTGATTTCAAATTTGTTTCGGGATGTAGATTATAATTAACCCAGTGCTTCAGCTACAATTCTATTTTAAATGTTGGAAACAGGTTCAATAAACTATACCTTACAGTTGTGTTCCTCAGCGGTGTCTTCTCTACTCCCCCGAATATCATTCCTCTGTCCGAATCCCCTAAATTTGTTATCGACGCGGAAAACGTCCTCCTTCCATCCCTCAGAAATGCGATATTCTCTCTTCACGCCCATTCCATGCAACTTGTAGTGTATTCAGAATTTTTTCCGAGGTCGTTACACTTGGGCCAGTGCCTTTTTGATTTTAATTCACTCCTCTTAATTTTATTTCTTTTTTAATCTTCAAAATCCCCATCAACCCCTCTCATCATCGTCAGAGAAGCTGTTGGGGGAGACGAGTATGGTGTTGCAGGAGGGCAATGGGTTTTGGAGGGGAGGAGGAAGGCGGAAGGCGATTGGCCTAATTTGATTCGTGATTGGTACAGATTCTGGTAATTTCGAGCTGTTTTCCGTAAGCGCGGACTCGTGAATACTATGTTGGTGTCACTGCAATAGATGTTTTCCTCCAAATCTGGCGAGTGATGATTGGCGAGGAAGAATTTTTTGTTGACGAATCGTTTATGGAGGACGTTTTCGGATTTCCTGGCTTGGGAGTGGATTTTGATCTTCAGTGGATGGGATCATATAGTTTGCTATTGAATTACGGGTCTCGCTCTCAGGGAAATGTCCCTCATAATAGCTGCCTTCGAAAAGAAAATTGGCGTGTTCTATAGAACTAGCTTCTGGAAATAACAAGTAACTTGATAGGTAAGCATATTACACAATTTTGAAAATTCTTTCTTTACTTGTGAGACCGTTTTACTTTGAATTTCCTGGCAGTATCGGTATATATATATTTTTTAATAGCTACGTCGGCGAAGGCCATTTTGATTCGAGATTTCCTTTAAATGGAATAAATAATGTATTTCAGCATCCATTCCTAGAACGGAATCCAAATCTACGATTATGTTGCATAGAAATTGTATCATAATTAACTTTTTTAATATAGATTGATGCGTAGATACATAGCAATTAACTATTTACTTTTATGTCCAAACCTCTTCTGAAGTCCATAGATTTTCCTTAATTGAGTCGTATTCATAAAAAAATCACTATTCCAGAGCAAATGGTTTGCGTTCTATCATTTAATAATATAGAGAGATATATTCAGAATAATAGAGGCAAAATATCCGCTAGTCGTATTTTTCCCTCCAGAATGGTCAATCACAATTAAGCAGTTTAAAGTGCCTAGCATTTAAGTTGATAGGTTGCGCGTTGTCGATTTTCAAGAGCAGTTTTATTTTTTATTTTTTCACCCGTATGGTAATTCAATCGGTGAGAGAATTCAATATCAGCCAATATTTGTCTTGTTATTTAAGGTAAGTACATATATAAGGGTGTTTAAGAGGATTCGGACAATGCGACTCACATTTGTTTGTCTAAAGAATAAATTAATTTGTACCACACTCGCAAAAACATGCCGATGCAATCGATAGCCCATGGTTTTCTTTGTTGTAACTAATAACTTCACATTAGCCTCCCGTGCATTTCAACGAAATCTGTGATTTTTTTAAACTCTGAGACTTGCATGACATGCATTTGCTTATGCCGCACCATTCAAGCACTCCTCGGTTAAACGCTCTAATAATATAGTAGGGTTCTTTAGGTAGCCTCTGACTTGTTTATATTTCGGGCCAAACCTCAAAACATGACTTTTCACTAAGGTAGGCGGCTGGTGATGAAGCCCAACCGGTTGTCGGTAGGAGGACTTCCATTCAGACTATCACATTAATGCAAAGTTCTTTTTCGATAGATATGATGCAGGCAATGGCGGTTTCAACTTTCGCATACCCTCTCCGGTAATTCCAATGGCAAACGCATTGTCATTTGCATCCATTGGCCCAAATTTATGCCTCCAGCCATTACCACTCGTCCCTTATGGATGCTAATTTACTGTTTAAGTCCATCTTGACGCGTCTCTACTGTTGGTGAATCCTCCCTCGGAAAGTATATTGACCGCATGAAAGGTGTACCTTGTGTCCTTCAATTCTCCAGACAAACCGAAAGGACTGAAATTTTTTCGATAAATTAGTTAAGTTAGCCACAATTTTTCACCCTTTTATATTAAAACTGGAGTGATGGTTTTCCACTAATGAAGGAAAATAATGCTTAGATTCTGCTTGTTTGCTTCGAAGCGTGTTTATTTCATATACTCCTTATCATATGTACATTTTTTGACAAAACAGAACTTCATATTATAGGTTGACTAATCACTTAATCTCTAACAATGGTGAGAAATGGTATTAGTCAAAGACTCTTCGCCCCCTTGAGCTTGGGGTATTATTTTTAACGAATATTCTGTGTACAACGAAGAGGGCACGCAGGGATAAAACATGTTGCATATTCGGGTATGATAATTTGGTTCCTATTAAGTTAAGGTCAGCAATCACTGAGTGTGTGCGCTGCTGTGGGTGTAATTTTCCGTGTTGTTTTTTTGCATGTGGTATTTTTCCTTTTTACGGTTGGTGACCTAACACCCCCCGCCACACGCCCTTGCGGCGGCTTGCGGGGTATTATGTAGATGTAGATGAATCACTGCTATATCTGGATCAGCTGCTGTATCTAAATGTAGAATGCACATATATTCATTTCAATTCCAGAATTGATGTAACATATCCATCCAAAAAGTGATGAAA
This sequence comes from Hetaerina americana, assembly GCF_022747635.1. NCBI lineage: Eukaryota > Metazoa > Arthropoda > Insecta > Odonata > Calopterygidae > Hetaerina > Hetaerina americana. Next base: position 2,747,773 of record NW_027286897.1, on the reverse strand, counting down.
TTTTAAATAACATAGTGACGTATGCATTGTTAAAGATTCATATTTATTTGTATCTTTTGAGTTTCACAGAGTATATCTGCATAGAGTGGAATTGTTTTATGGACGCTCAAAATGCCTTGTTGCATACTTAAGTAACAAATTCCATCAACGGTATTCGTTTGTATTTTGATTGCTCAATCAATTTTTGCCGTGGTCTCCAAAGCTATCCAGTTTGCAAAGAAACCCTCTGAATGAGCAGTTGTTATTTATCTTTTTAATTTGCCCGCGAGTGTTAGGAAGAAAACATTAGCAACTAAATTCCTGAAACGATAAACTTACAACCAGAAAGTTTTAATTTAACTCCCAACAAATTAAAAGAGTTGCAATAGACCTGATGAGGATTCAAATAATCCTTTTGGCCGAATAAAAGCGCCGCTCACGTGGTCGCGATTCTCTACCATCTTATCCCGCACCCGGGCTGAAGTCGAAATTCGAGCTAGAGACCTGAAACCTTAAGCTGACAACCTAATCACTCACTTAAACAACATAGCTGGAGCGAAATATTATTATTGTTATTAAAATATAAATTTGAAGGCATGCCAACTTTAACATCACAATCAAACTTGAATTGCTGGAAAAATAACATGAAGTATCTAAACACCAATCTCTGCCACAAAACGACATTGTCGCAATCGTTAAAAAAATTTCTCAATCATAACTCTTAATCATAAACTCCTGGTCGGTAAATTTTTAAACGCACTCTTAAGGTGGACTTTTGATGGACCAATGGGCCTAGTGCTGCTCTCATGTCTGGCCAAACACGTTATTCCGTGTCCTAATTTACTATTTTTTAACTCCATATAAATTCCATATCCCTTCATTCCGTCCGACGTAGGTAAATCACCTCCTTTTATGGCTTATTCTACATTCCCTCCGCTATCATTGTCTCAACTATCATTCCTCCGCTATCATTCCAATGCCTCTCCAAATTCCCTTCTACCATTTCTTCCAGTCTTCGAGTAACTTACCTTTAACCAACCAACGACCATACCCAATCGTTAAATCTTAGAAATAAACATATTCTAATTTTGGAACGCATAAATTATTTTCGGTAAATTCCATAAGAACACAGTCGTGTCTTTTACGTTGTTGTCATCAAATGTTCATTCTTCTTACAATGTTAATTAGAAACAATTTTCCTTCAAGGCCACAATTTTATATGTTCATTTTAAAACTTCATATTTGGAACTAATTGGCCAAAATCGTAACTAATTTCAAAGTTGCCAAAGATATTAATTATTTTAAAAGTACTGTTTACTGTTGGGTATTTTTTGATTAATTGAAAACCTAAACAATTTAAATGTGGGAGAGTTAAGACACTGATATTCAGTCAATCCACTAATGCTGCCATCTATCCACTTTTTCTCCTGAAATCAGCCCTCTAGTCGGCCAAGCTCCCATCTTAGAGCTCTCGTGGACTTATTTCCCATTCTAAAACTTCACACATTTCGAATTAAAATAGATTCGTACTACGCTAACGCTGTTGTAAATTTTTTAAACTCATTACTAAAGCACTTTCTTTTTCTACGCAATCTTATCGTAAAACATTATTCTCTCCCAACTTGATTTCATACACCTATGGGTGAACTTGGGTAACTATATATTTCAGGGTAAAAGAATATGCCCTATTACTTTTTCTTAATCAGCAGTTGTGCTTGTTTCTAGATTTGATACATTACGCTTATTTTATGTAGTCTGTCGGGGGTATATCTATCCGTAGGTGTTTGTTTAATGCACGACGAAGGAGATTTTATCCTGGAAGGAAGTACTAGAAAGGTGCATTAAAGAGGGCATTACTATTCAGAGCTTAACCTAAAACGTCTTATGATAGAGTTATGGCCAATATCAGAAATTAATCCGTTGATGGAGATTCATTTCGGATGTAGTTCGATTCTATATGATTGGATATTCTATGGATAGTAATCGGAAAAACCAAGCAAGATATTTTTTTTTGCAACTGATATTTTCACCTGGATATGAGTTAACCCCATCAATTAGAGAGAACCAGTCTCGCGCCTTTATTCAGGAGTTCATGGATCCCCAATTATTCTTCAGTTTAAAAATAAGCGGTATGAAGCAAGGCATAATTTACCTCTCTACAGCCGGCCTTCAACGATGCATCCCCGACTCAAAAAGTGATTACGATCGTAGAAACGGCACGACCGAAACACTAACAGCAATCAATTTGCGATACATATACAGGTACTGCAGGTACTCCCAAGTTTTCATGTGTGCCTGCATACTTTCCAAAACTTTTCCGCCCGGTTAATGAAGCTCGTCATGCGTCATTATAAATCTTAGGGGCAACGCATCACCATCGAATCGCCCGGATGGTCTGGATTATCACCATGGTGTCTGCCAGGAGGGTGCACGTTTTGGAAGATTCGCCATCCTTCCTCTCCCTTTACCTTGCCGATTCCCCCACCCCCGATTCCTCCCTGCACCCTCTCCCACTCCATCCAGGACGACGCCTCCGACTAGCCATCAACATAAAGATCGGTTCCCTCTTCGGAAGTGTTCTTTCACAACGTCTTTTTAGCTTCTCAACCTTAACCCTTATTCCCATACAGATTGGTTGCCTCTTCGAAAGAGTTCCTGCACGAAGTTTTCTTAAATCAAAGATCACAAACCCTTACTCCCTCCATCTTTCTCTCCCTCTGCCACCTGCTTTCCTCGGTTTGTGTGGAGGAACGTCCGCGGGCTCTTGGAGAGGAATAAAATGAACATATCGTTCATTAAGGCGCCGATCTCGGACGAAAAAACCTGTTATTATTCATCATCGCCGCGAGATTGGGTGGGGGAGAACAAGTAACTTGCTATGTGCGTGTGCGCCTCTCTTTTTTGCGAAGGGGGGGGGAGGAAGAGGATTGGGGTGTATGGGGGGGGGGCTGGGGGTGGGATCACGAAATCCAGGGAAGCACGAGTGATTAGAGCGGTTTGGATAAAAATAATTTCTGGAAGAAAGGGCGTAGTGCCTCATTTTACCGCTTTTCTTTTCTTTTCCTTCCCTCTGAAGCCACGCCGTCCCCCGAACGGGAGGGGTGATGGTCTGTGTTGATTCAATTAATTGAGTTCCCTTGCCAGATTCAATTTCTGTCGCTGATCCCGATGCGCGGGGGGACTTCCTTGCCCTCTCTCGATTACTGGCTGTCCAAATTGCACATCACGCGTTTTTTTTAAATTTTCTGATCGTACTTATCCCCCCTCCACCAACAAACCCTCTTCCTGTGCTGCCTGTCACGAATTTTCAATGGTATGTAATTTCAAGTCACACCTGCCCTTCTTACCATTACAATCTTTTTAATTTGAATCCGTACTTTCAATTTTACAGTCTGCTTTCAATCCTTCGCCACGCGGGAGAACTAATGCACATGATTTCATTGATATCTGTCATATTTATCAAACAAAAATCGCGATATTTAGTGTCACTTCATCTTGCTCGTTTAACCCTTATCCTGTCTATCCACCCGACACCGTTACAGTTTGCCTGTTAGTAATATTATCATGTATCATATGGGCCACATTTGCATGAAAATGGGATATATCGATGCTAGTGAAATGGCTCGTTATTAGTCACTGTTAAAGTACTCGCGGGTAACGATGTCCAGCGTTCGCTCCTAGTATATTTTCGTAATTAGAGCTAGCTGCTCCTTGTGTCGGCTCATTAGGTGTGAGACTATTGAAGGGAGCATTGAATTTCAAATGTGACCTAGTTATTTTATTTTGTCCGTTAAATGAAAAGACTTGTGTGTTGTAATTAGGTTGGTAATTAAATCATAATAGCTATGTCAAAAGAAGTCTCATTTTCTTAAATGAATCGTATAGTTACTGTAAATCTTAACCAGACCATTTTACCAAGAAATTGTTATTTAACGACAAAAATAAGTGGAATTTCCGCTAATTTCTCGTATTTACAATTTCTGTGGATGAGACTTATTGAGGGAGTTTGGGTTTACACTCATCGAATAGTAGTAGCCACTAATGTGCCAGATGGTATGAGACTTGCAAGAAAAGCTGAGAGAGTTCAATTTACATACCTCAGTGCACAAGGGTCAGCTGGCGGACGTGACAACATAGAGCTAGGAGTCGTGGTTGCAGATTAATTAACTACTAAGAAGTGTACCTAGTGTGAATTAGTGTTACTGACTATTTGAAGTTGTTTTATTTTTCGTCTCTGGTGGCCCAGCCATCCACTTTAAAAAAGTTTTACCTTGACTTCATTAAAGCATGTTTCATTTTAAATTAAAATTCACCTTTGGTATTCATTTCATTCGGAAGCTAAAGTGTTTTGAAGTCCGAGGACGTAGTTAGTGTAATTTACCATAAGAGAAATATATGTCACAAAACCCAAGAGAACTTTCATTTTTTTAATAATGCTTTATTCAATTAACAGAAACAGTTATCTCTCAGGTGGCATGCTTTCTCAATGCTTGATATTAGCATATACGTGTATTCAGTGGAAAATGTTATGTTTTTCATGATCAATAAATCATATTCCGCTCTGAAAACTCTCGAACGATAATGATGTAAGTAAAATGTTAATATAGCAAAGAAGGGTCAGTGGAAAATATATCATCACCCTATAAATATTTGCGTTTCAATGAATACTGTAATTTTAGACGAGATTGAATGCTTCGAGTTTTAAATATTTGAAGTTCACGTCATACAGGTAGAAAGGATTGGCGAAAAATGTAGCTATGCAATAAAAGGCGTAAATTATTTGTCAAACAATTTATTTCTCGTAATATTGTTGCAAGTGATATTTTCACGAACAAATTTAGGCCTTTTTTCCTATGCTCCTGGAATTATAACTCTTCAATAAAGCGTGGGCAAAGATTGATCTCTCGGACTCCAGCGCTCGAAAGCAAAACTTTTCATACTTTTTCGAAATTAAATTCATAGCGACATTCCTTTCTCATTGACAACCTGGAAGGAAGATTAAAGGTGAAATACCGAATTTTGACGTTTACTTGCTCACAGCTTACTTTTCCATGCAACCCTTGGATTTTGTTGACTGTAAAAGTGAAATGAGAAGCAACGGCATCGTGACTTTGCCAGCAGCCAACAGGTTTTCTATGTGATTTCTTATCGAATATGCCACTGAACCTTTTCGCGTTGGGTTTCGTCTGGTTTAGGGTGGCAGCAACGGATGGATATTGCGTCAACTTTTTTAAAATAGTTGAGGGGATACATTTTCGCAGCGCATGCTGGGCAGAGGGTTCGATACTCCCTTCATTTTCTAAATTGCGTTCCAAGAGTCTTTGTCTCTAAGGGTCTTGAATTTCGTGTTTTCGAATGCACTGTGACCTGCAGAGAGTGTACAGAAAAATAATATTGCCAGAAGTCTGGCTAATCATATTCTGTATTAAAGCAAAATGTCATTTTGGACCATATTTTAATGCAAACAGTCTAACTGGCTTGGCATTTTTATCTTGCGTACCGTTTCCTTGGCGAATGTTGATAAATTAGTTGCCTGTTGAGGGTATGCAGTGGAAGCTATGCAAAGCATCAAGCCCTATGGATATAAAATATATATATTTTTATAAATAATGGGTGGATTTCGGCCTCACATGATGGCTTAAATGCCGCTTGTAAACGTCTATTTTGAAAGTCAATAAGACTTTAAAGGTCACATTGATGGCTTTGCCTGGCAGTTCACGCAAGTTTTTTGCGAATTTAAAATCATGTGAGGAACGCTTCGTATCCAGTCTCCAATCTCTGAAAAAAATAACTCACTGGCCTGTATGTACCACTGTATTCATGCACATGATTTCCACGAAAAGTGACAACTTAAATATTGTCACTGGTTATTAGATTTCAATTATTTGTCATTCATCAACTTTCTTGTTCATCATTCTAATGCAAAATATGCCAATCAAGCCCAATTATGCAAAATAACCACTTATAATTAATTAGACATATCAGCCCAGTTACTCTAGTATATTTTAATATAGCCCCATCAGTGATAATTGATGCAATTACATTGATCTTGTAGGATTTTTATGGCACGGCATGCATGCCTAGTTGTAATTGTAGGCTGATGCATAATCTGCATGTGAATGAATTTCCCTATTATCGGTTGCTACCAGGAAGTAGAAACACCAACATATCTATCTACTACTGCCTCGTGGATGGAGTAAAATGGCTATCTCTGAGCGTGATTCTCTTGGCTATCTCGATCGATTTTTATTGTTTTGAATTTACATTCGCGTTTAAATTTTCTCGCTCACCCCAAGTATCTAGCTGTTATTTATAGTTGGCCAAGTGCATTGTTTCTGTTTTACGGCAATATTTTATCGGATGAGTCATGGTGTTCAATGGCTGATTGAATGGTGGAAAAGTAACCCCGTCTAGTGACTCACGATGAAAAGGCCTTTGGAGCTAATATTTATTATCCATTGTTGTACATAAGCACTTTCGATATTATGCACTACGAGTGTAGTCCAATTCGAACTAGAAGTAAGGCGATTGTATAGCTCCTGTAAATGGATTTGGAATTTTTTGTGGAAAATTATACGGATGAGTTTTGAGTGGAAAGTGGAAGGTTTCGGCAGCGGATGTCACACCGCGTTGGTTAAAGAAAATGGCGCAGTTCAAATAATAATACATTCACGTTAAGAATGGGTGAGAAAATCCCTTTCCCCTCAAATATTTCCTTTTACTCCGGCAGTGATGGCACGAAATATTTTCTTTGTTATAGCAAGTTGCCTGAACATAAATTTATCAACTTAAAAAAACCGTAAAAATATATTTTTTTATTTTATTTAGGGTTCCATAACAGCAGCCATTGATTTAGTTTATTCATTTTATCCACTAGGTTTAGTATCAGAAAATATATGCATGGGAAATGCTATGCGTGTACCGAAGAATTAATCTGGGCATTTGATTTTTTGTATAATCTTCAAAGCATTTTATCCAATCTGTTTTGATTTTTTCAATGATTTCAAATTTAGAAGTGAGTTCATTATTGTGATTTTTTTACAACTTTTTTATTCATTAGATACTTCTGGAGAAGTTGAAGAGGAACATTTTCCACAAAAAGAAATTAATTAGAGGGATGCCTTGCCATGTTTTCGGAATTTGTTTATTAGATTATTAGAACATCCATTGAATTAGCAAAAGCGGGGTGTTTACTTAAATCAGGATTCCGTCAATACAGAAGAAGAAAAATAAGCGACTTCTGCGTTGAGACTTGAACATTTATTTTGGTTACAAAATTCGTACTTTTCTATAAGCATTCAATATGTAATTACGGTAATTTTTCTGATGGCTCGAATATGCTTCGCTTGTATATAAATTTAGTCGACTGGAAAAATCACAGTGTAATGGCTCTCGAGGGATATTGATGAATGAAATGGAGCGAGTGTTCGAGTGTGCGGGTAGGACTATGGAGAATTATTTGATGATGTGGGGCGAGAGTCCACGTGGTGCACTCTTTGAGGATGTTGTATTTTCCATGCTTTCATACAATTCAGATGAGGTGGGGGAAGTAACAACTCCACAGAGAGGCCTCAAATATATTAATTTACTACTTATACACATTTCCGCTATGATAACTTGGTCTGAATGATTGACAATGCAATTACAGCCAATTCAACAATCGCTGTTTCCATATTCCCACATGGCGTGTCTGTTTATGGCAAGAGAGGTTCACAATATCTTAGATTCGGTGGTAAAAGTGAGTCGATGGTATTAGTATTAGTGAAGAAGAAAAAAATGTTAGGCAAATAAGGGAAAGTTCTAGCGATGCGTAGAAGATATTTATTACCTATCTTCGATAGCTAGAATACTTGGGTGTGTTAATTGTAATAGGTACCTCCGTAGAGTATAGAGCAGCGACGGATCACATCTGAAATATGGAATGGCTTATAGAATAAAGAGGGAGGGTGTCAATTAGGGAAAAAACAGTCGCTCGGCTGGTTTCTTCTCAGTTATCGCAGTTATTACTTTCTTTTGGGCTTTTTAATTTCTATATTCCCTGTTGCAAAGAGCGTGGCTTCCAGAGGTATGACCCACGTATTTGATCGTTTTGATAGGTGATGGTAGGATTTCTTTAGGAGTCCCAAGGGGGACGAAGTGAAAAATTCATACATCAGTGTAAATGTAGTAGTTCCTTTCCCTCTGCCGGCTATGGTTTCCAAGGGAGATTTAATTTCCAAAAAAATCACGCAATTTAGGTGGATCTAAGGGTGCCCAGAAAGGTACGCCTAAGAATCAAACCCTCCTGTTCTTAATCCAAAGCTATAGAATAACACGACCTATGCAATCACACAAATACAGTGCACACCCATGTGCGTAGTAACTAACATCCATGAGCACATGCACCTACATATGTACCAGATGTCTACGCAGCGTTTAATCTTGTCCTCGCTTGTAATTTGAATGACTTTACTATTTCTGTTATGACTTTAATTTCTTACTTTCGGATGGCATGGTTCAATCACCTATTCACACCCTTTCCCCAACGGGATTGTCCACCATATCCTGTGTTGCAAGTCCTCACTCTGGGATCATTTTTTTACCAAACGGCGGGATATGCTGCTTCATGCATAGGGAAGAATTTTACACTTAGATACCGTCGCGCTTCAGCAGTAGCTAACAATATCTATATCATTTGAAATAGTTTACACATACGCATATATTATATATATATATATATATATATATATATATATATATATATATATATCTTCGAAATGGAACGCTCTTCGGCGACGCACAAATATATAAAAACACGGATGTAGATTTGAAGAATATAGAGACACAAAGAAAGGAAACTCACAATATGTTATTTGACGTTTCGACAGATACGGTGCCCTAATAACGGCTCTCGAGATCAGCGTCACCAAAGAGATATCAATGCTGGAAGTGTAGTACTTTCCACGGAGAGGAATAGGAATCTTTTAAAAGTGAAAACTCAGCTGCGAGAGGTCTGCTTCCTAGTGTTCTTCGCTTGTTTTAACGCACATTTAGATGCAGAACTTCCTCTAGTCCTTAAATCTGGGAGTTCTCTTAACCCAAATGAGGATCTTCTCGATTAGAGACCCGACTTCTCCCACCGGTAACCCCGGGTATTTCGCAGCGGCTGGCCTGTCTGAGGGAAGCTGTTTTAGCTGGGGAGGTAGGTGGGGGTTGAAGTCAGCTAGGAGCAAACTCACTCGCCCTTGCACAATGCGAGGCGGCTACTCGTTTTTGAGGGTTGATACTCTATTACATATATGACTCACTAGATCATAATCCCTGGACGACTGTCCGAGGGGCCTATATCCGGATTATGTGGGGAAAAATATCTCTCCATTTTAAACGCCTCCCTCTCCACAATCCTGTTGATGACTGTCGATTGAATGCCTTCCTAGAAGAGCCTCCTAGATATATGTTTAATTTTTATGTGGTTTGCTTGGTTTGTTGTTATCACCATGTATTGAGTGACTGGTATCACAACCGTATAGGCTATTACATACAAGTTTTTATTAATTTTTTGTTCAGGTTTAATTATTTAAGTAAATTCGTTATCACACAAATCAAAATAATTCATGCCACCAGGGAGGATTGACATTTAAAGTCCTGAGCACAGTGAGAAAGACGGACACGATTGAAATATAAAATGGAATTGAAATGATTGACGAATATAGCTAGGCGTACGAACGCAATATTTCATATTGGCCAAGATTTAACTTGTCATCCTATCATATTCCATAATCCCCTTTCAATCGTGTTTTTTTAGTGTTTTTTGAGTTTTGTGTAACTCATGTGTACTACATATGTCGAGAAGGATGTGATACATGCTTTGAGTAGTGGAGCTTCAATAGTCGTGATAGCCATCGTTAAATAAACTTAACTAGTCTATGAAATCGGCCCCATGAACTATAGCTGGCATTTTAGTTCCTTTGAAATCAGAGAACAAAGATGATCAACCAAGTCACTATGGCGGGAAAGAGTTTCAATTTTGTATTTCCAGCGGTTTCGGTTCCTTGATAATTTTTAATTTCTACTGGAACACACTATTCAAGAGTACTGATGTGATGGATGAAAACTTCAGAGCGACTTTCACTGTGGAAATATATTTTTTCGTGAACTCTTTATGTTTAAATTGGGTGAGGGTAGACCCTTAGAGGGTAGCCTGTCTTCCTGTGTTAACGATAGTTGCTGGTTCAATTCCCTTGACCGGCAAACATTTTTCAACGAAAAAAAGTTTGATAATGTTTTTTTCGCAACGTGACAACCGCACATTAACAGAAAAAATGCAATTATGGAATTTTGCAGACAGAGAAGGTCGGCATCAGCTTTCACAGCTGCGAGAGTGAACTTCATGGTATCAGCCGCAGTGCTGTGATGTGGAAGGTAATGGGAAACCACCATTTTATTCTCCCTAGAATATGCAGCCTTGTCTAATTCAAATACAGTGGAATGGAAATATATGGGCTGCAGTGAGCCAATCCTAGGATTGATACACTGAATATAATGTTTAACGTATCCGTTGTTTGACGAATTCGGTTAATTGGTAAACATATACACTTAAAAAAATAGTAAATGAACTTATTTAATCTTGGAAACGTAAATCATTGATCTATTTTAGAGTTAAATTCACATATTTATGCACGTGAAAGAACACACTTCTTAAGATCGATATTTGAATTATAATACAAAATATCAGTACCAATACATAGATAATTTGCTGATTTTTGTTTTTATGAAGTCAACAGTTCTTAGAAAATATTTTAAATGCGATGTGAAAGAGTTGAACTATATGACATATGGCCCCTTGAACATATTTTCACATTTTCCAAAACCGTACAAGCAATTTTAACTTTTGCACAATTACACTGATTGATGATTTATATAATATGATAAGGATTGCGCTTACGTATTAACGGCGATCATAATACCTATGTCAAGTTAACCTAATGAATGTGAATGGCATTGCAAAAATTTTACGATTGTGACGGGGGCGTCATCTTACCGGAAATCTTCGAACTAAGCGATGAGTAGGGATTTGAAAACGTACCCTTCTGGAGTTTAAAAGTTTTGATTTTTATATTTATTGAAAGTGTGATTTGATATAAAGGCCTTTAGGTCAATGTATAAAATTATTCAAAGAGAACAATATCTATATAAATCACTATTATGGCCATACGTGCCTACCAATAAAATGCGAAAACTCAATCCCAGAAAGGAAGAATTTTGCAGCCCTAAGAGTGTGACCAAAAACATTGTAAGAATTGTTCACCCTCCGGAAGTGATCAGCTGTACGTACCTGTGTATTCCGTGGAAACGATTTTTCTATTGGTTATTTAAGGTAAATATAATATGGTTCGCATTTTATAAATACCCACATTTACTCAGGAATTAAACACGATTGCTAAAAAAGTAAAATAGACCCTTTGATGACTGGATCGTTACTGAGAGGAAAAACATGCAACGGAATAACTTGGGTATTCAGGTAGTATTTTCATCAAGTTCTTTTAATACGCATATGTGCGGAACATATTCATATGCAAAAATCAGACAAAGGAAGAGTGGAGAAAAAGTAAAACAAAGACGAAAAAATACATTGAAAAGCAAAATTCTAAAAATCAGATACACACTAAAATATATGTTTTAGGTGCTCGTAATAGTATCTTTGGATACTTTACCATAAGGCCCGACAATAATCCGTCGTTACTTCACAATATGCACTTGAATATGATATAAGTAGACATTTTTATTCGAAGGGTACAATAAATCATGTTTTGCAACTTCTTCTAATCCCGAATAATATTCTTTAACTTCCTATAGTTAAAAACCTCCCGGAATCGGAACTTTTCACACAATTTATGGAAGGTTTCCAATCCTCAAACTGTAACCAAAAAAGTGAATAGCAGTTCAGAAAGGATATGGTTCACTGACTGGTTAGTAAACATTTGGTAAAATATAGCGACGAGAATCCATAGAGTATTATTACATTTCGTTATGCTCGTTGAAATGAATACGAGTAGAGTGTATTAAACGGAGAAGGTACAGTATTAAGAAAAACTTTCGCGCAACTTGTCTTGCCCGCCTTCGCTTACTCCATTTCCCCACGAGGTATTTAGAAAAAACGTCGACCATTGTCCTTCACATTTCTTTTCCGATGTGACTTTCACAAATGAGAAAAAATAATACAAATGATCTTAATCGGACTTCGTATAATCTAATTCCAAGCTCTTATTGCAGTTAAGAATAGATTATGCACTAATCTTCCTAGAAAACAAACAAATACCCTAATAACTTATAAATAACGTAATTGAGTATGATTACTGAGTATTTTAAATTAATCCTTAGATTTTTATATGAATTGATAATTAATATTTTAACTATTCTTTTACATGCTTCATACTAGAGAAAAATGACGGTAATGAGAACACTGAAACATCGGTATAATAAATATCAAAGAGATTAGCTTCAGTTAAACAATCTGGCGATGCAGATTTTTGGAATTTAGTGTTTTTTTGAGTTCGCTCTTTTTGTTACAGTAACTGAAAAGTCATTGAAGAGGTGACCTTGCAGTAAATTACAGCCCACTGAAATTCTTGCAGTTTTTTTGAGAAGTTCTAACTCATGACGTTAACCTCCCTTATCACACTTCCTATGCGCATTATTTAATACTTATTCAAGTGGGTGGACGTGTACGTATAAGACCTTGGAGCATTGTAATTACTTAGTAGCATTATTAATTACATAGAAACATCAAATGTAAATGTAGGTAGCTATATAGTAAACACACGATGAAACTCAAAAACGAATTTCTTTCAGCGAGTTCCTATGTTATATGTTCCCATATCCGTCGAGTCTTTCAATCGAAGGCTTAATATTCAAATATTTAGTTTATTTGGGTCTACCGGAATCAGTTACATCTAGTTTTAATTTATTAAAACATGATAAAGAAATTCAAACAATCTGTGGGAGGTGCCGTGACAGTAATTGAAACGGTCCGGGTGAAGGCGAATGATTTTTTCGGTTTGAAATTTATAGTAATATAACAAATAAAGTCCTTTTCAATGTATGACTTGTTTTACCCACCTTATCTATGCGTAAAATATTGGTCTATTTAGAACCTCGTGGTGAAGTGATGATGATAGAGTAATGAATACAACGTTATATATTTGACTCTTGTATGAATATTAAAGGAGAGATCTTATGTAACACGCTAAATTCGCAATTGATTTCGTTCTGAAATTAAACAATACTTTTCAATCCTTTCAATTTTTCCAGAATGTTATGAAGTACTGAGTTTTACGTCTACACAGTCATAATGATAATGACTCATAGTTGCAATGCTGCTCCAGGGGACATGACAAAATGCATACCAAAAGCCTTTTTTTCTGTGAAATGATTAAAAATGTTTATGTTTTCATTGGTTCGACTAAGGCTTGTTAAATATTACAGAAGGATGTTTATATAGCTGTGTAGAACTGATTTATATTCTTTTGGAGTGCCAATTTGGCATCTTAGAGCTATTAGCATACCAAATATCCAAGATGGCGGAGAGATAGTTGGATGTATCTGTTAAAATATTTTTTCCTCCGATTGCTTCACTTGCATCCATTATGACGAATTAAGAACTTCTATGTTTTATTTTTTCGTTTAATTTAACGTAGAGTAGGATATGATACTTGCTCAGAATAACTTTACGGATATTCCTACAAGTTATGACTCTGGATGTTGAAATAAAACTACGCTTACAAGGGGATTTAGCAAAATATTTGAGAGAACATTGGATTTTTATATGACATACCTAATTTGAAATGTCATGATGACAAACAAAGTAAAGCAGAAATTGCTATTGCCTGCAGTTGGACTTTAAAAATGTATTGTCTGAAGGTATATTCCATGATATCGATGGAATACCGAATCCGTGAGCTCATATATATTGAACTTAAGTTTATTAGGTTGGTGAGCAATAGAATTTCAGCTGTTGATGCTTTGAAAATTGCTATTCGATCTGATACTTCCAGCCAAACAACCATTTCTTTGCCGGCCGTACTCATAACACCCATACATTAATTTCTCAGTTCTAAAATTAATCGCGAACAACCTATGGCCCTCCATGCCAGAAGAAAGGCTAACGTTTTTATTATTTAAGTATCCTGCAAACCATCTCTAGGATGTGTGGCAGGGGGTGAATATATACCAGATTAATTTTGACCCGAATAAACCCCTACTGAGGTTGGAAAATGTTATTTTGATCTCTTATCGTCCGTGGAAAAAATGACATCTTAAATCTAACTGTTCATGACATAATCTCTCCAATTTTATTGACATGATCTCTCCTACCTACAGTTTTGGCAATAGCTTTTAGAAAGTGCGATATGTTAAACCTGATTTATATTTATGATGTTATTCTTACTTTTTCCGACAGAAAAGAAAGAAAAGTGAACTTTCAAAAATATTTTCTGTATTTTTTAATTCAACAACATTTCATCACGTTAGATATGAAGAAATGAATAAAGGCTAGAATCTGAGAATTGAGAGATAATAGTTGTTAATTATAATTTTTTCTACTTTTTCTGTGATGGAATACTCATCATTAATTCAGCAGTATGTCATGCTGTACCTATCATGGGAATTTAAGAGGGAAACGAATGAAATGAATGATAATTGAATGCAAATTATTATTTGTTGCTAAAGATAAAAATCAGTCCTAGTACATTTAAAATCTTACTAAAGAAAAATAGTCCAAAATACTAGCCTCCAAACTTCATTTTTGGGTCTCGGCTAAGAAATATTTATCCATTATGATGGTAATATTTTTCTTTGGTTCTATAGGAAATAAAATATCACATAATTTTAAATATAGGTACCGCGTTCCCCTTTACCAAAAGGATGGCCCCCTTCAAAAAGTTTTATTTCGATAAATGGATGAATGCGAAAACGTTTGCTTAACATTCGTACATACATATTTATGGATATGATGGAGTTGCCAAGTAAGATACTTAAGGAGACAATGAGCTACAAATTTGCTTATCAAACAAAAGTCCCAAATTATCGTTTTTTCCACAGATGTGTCCTGATTATACTTTAAGATTATTTGCAACAATCTACATATACAGCTACATAAACATATTATTATAAGTGTTCGATATGAGACTTTTAGGTGAAATAGTCACAATCAAAGCAGAAGTAAAGGAAGAAATAAACCTTGTTCTTTTCAAAAATGTGAAGAGTGTATGGTAGAATTAGATGGTAAGGCATTAAAACAGTGATGACTTTTTTGGCAAGCACAGCCGTTGCCTCTTTCTTTGACAATCACCAAAGATTAGAGGAATCTTTAGGAATATTTTTCTTTAAATAAAAAAACAATCTAACCTTGTAAAAACTTAATAAATTTGTTTGTGAGCAAGTTATTTAAGTTAATTATACTTTTCGGTGTAGAACACCGATATTACTGCGCATCGATTTAGATCATTCCTGCTCTACCGTTCGAGGTCTGCAGCGCTCTTTGCTCCCTTTTACCTAGTTAAAAGTTAAAATTGAACTTATTGATTGAGAAGTAATTTAACTATTCTACAGTTAAAGGGGTCCCCTACGTCAGAAATATTGCTACCCTTGAAGTATCCTGCTCGTGGAACTCAACTAGGTGACTGAATATCACTAAAATTTATCTCCGTCGGCGCAGGAAGCCAGTACGCTACGTTCGAACTCCAATAGCCCACCTGCGGTGTACGCTCAGGGGGTTTTCATTTGCTAATTCAAGACCAAATGGAAAGAGAAATTCTTAAAGAAGAACTCCTCGAGTTATTATCTTGCTACTCAACCTTAACAAGTTGCAGTGAAGCGAGCGAAATAAAAGAAAGAGAGAGAGAGAGAACGAAAGAGTTCGGTTGGGTGGGGGAAAGGAGAGGAAGAGAGGCCAGTTGAATGTAAAGATAGACACGTGCTTCTACGAAGACCCAAGGCAAACGGGCCGTAGGAAATGGGAATCCGTGTGAAGTTAGTAGCCAGCGTCGGGGGAGAATTATGAGACTTGTGGACATAAAGGGGAGGAGGAAATCTACTCCAATATCATCACTGCCGTGCGTTAACTATTACCAACCTAAGAGTAGATTCGTCTCGTCAATACTTGATCGTTGATGAGAATAAAGAGTCATTTCATGAAAGTGATCGCCATTGACTTAATGTATGGAAAAAATATTACGCTTTGACATAATATGTGACTCTCCTAATCTTTCATTTAAAAAAAGGCATATTTTAACCGTTCGGGATGCTGTATTTCCTCTTTAATTGTCAACTTTGTTTCAGAAATGCACATTCAGAAGCGTCGATGGGAAATGACGTTTTTATCTGTATTGTTTAATTTGATAGTGAAAATCGATTTTTGGTATAGCTCTATCCTATAGCAATGCGCAACGAATTTCATGAATCGAGAATTGGGAGATGGTTAAGCGGATATGAATAGCAATGAAAACTGAGTAAACACTAAAAATAAATTAGAATATCAATTTAATGATGAGTGGACTGTTTCTTTTAGGATACAAAGCAGGGATAATATTAGATCGATAATTAGAAGGGCTTCAGTGTACATGCACCAAACGTTCATCATTAGTGTTTTACTTTTTTTTAATGTCTATCAAGAGAGAAGTACTCAATGTTTGACTGTTCTATGGGTATGGGTATGTGAACCTAAGGCTTTCTAGTTCATTTGATTAATGAGAAATGTGAGTTTCTAAAAGTATACATTTTTGCTAACATTTATATTTATTAAGACGGTTCAAGCGTAGCATTCAACTATTGAAGATAAATGTTTGTATTTTGTGAGAAATGATAAAATCATACAAAGTATTTTTTGCTTTGAAAATCACCGTGTAATTTCCCTATTTTTTCACCAAGGATAACTTTTTCATTTCATTGGCGTGTATCAACATTGAACTCGCAGTAAAAGAAATTATATAGAAATAAAAAAATTGAAATAACTCATGTGAAATTTCCTTTCAAACTGTTCACATTCTACGCATTATGTCACCACTTGCCCTATTCCTTTCTCTTTGCCACTTGCAGACATTAAAAACGTTTTATCATTGTGTTCTCAGTGAGACGTATTCAAACTCGATACTCATTAATATATCATATTAGGTCTTGATTCAGCTTCAATTTGTATAATTTTCCAAGAATTTGCCTGCTGTGACGTCAGTGCGCGCTTGAAACTATGGAAAATTGCTAAACCGAAGTTGCGCTACATCACGAACTGGAAATTCTCTCTTTTGCGTCGTTTTCAGCGGCCGGAGTTAGCGGTCAGTTGTTTTGCTTTCGTCGATAGCTGAGCAACGATGCGATTTGATTTGATATTGCGCTGTTAAACAGCAGACAGTCATCGTGTGCATAGGCTTCCGACTGCAGTAGTCGATGTTAGGTCTCTGTTCGGTGAAGAAGACTCGCCTGGCGATCCTCAGCATTATCCCGTAGTGCTTCACTATGCCTCTCGTCTCTGTTCACCGCACACCAATTCGTCGTATCATTGCTGACGACTTTGTCCTCATAATTTCCGCAAAATTATAATCATGGGAGGAGGAAACCCTGCATCAAACTTGGATTTTGAAACTAGCCAACAGAACTGTAAGTATAGTATTATGCCTAATAAATTCTAATGCATAACAATGTAAATATAGCGCTGGACTCACATTAAATCCAATGCGATACAACCCTAGTTTCGGCCCGGTCGTACCTGAATCAAATATTATGGAATGACAAAGTTAGAGTTTAGAAATCGATACGATAAGTGTTATGCTGTTTCATTGCATTTGAATTTCTGCGAGGAACCAGGTTGTTCGAATAAAGAAATCCATCTTAAATCGACACATAAATGCGGGAAATAAAACTAATTTTTTTAATATCATATTGCTCGCATACATTTTACGGCATTATGGATATATTTTTCAAGTAGAATTTTAGCCGAGATAATATTACTGTGCAGAATCGAATAATTGTAATGTTGGATATGACACCATTAGTTTATGCCAATCCCATTGATCCCCAGTCAAAATCACGATTAGTAAAATATTATTATATGCCTTGTACACGAATGCAAGATTGCATGCGAAAACTGTATGTTCTAAGGATTAGTTTGTAGCAATCTCTTCATTCCCTCATATCTCCTTGCCCCGACATTTTTATTATTTGCATGCCCAATTTCATCCTTGCTATTCTCTATAACGCTTCCCCTGCATCTTTCCTTCAAGGCACAAGTCAACTTCAAAACATCCTTGGAAACGATCTCAAGTATGTTAACATGTGTTTTCTCGTACTTAGCCATCTTGGTTTTCCTATCTATACGGGAAGCTCGCAGGCTACCGCCGCTCCACAATCTTGTTAATGGGCCGTAGTGAAGTTCAATTAAATAGCGCTCTTGCATTCTTCACGGGGCCCTGAAACTGATGCTCCAAAATAAGATTCAACCTAATCATTTCAAAAATAAACTTTAGGCAGTGACATGCGGGGCAAGACGTTTTTACGGACGGTACAAATCTGTATACGCCAGGGGACAAAGATAGGAATATTTGCAAGAGATAGCCACGAGCAGCTTTCAGTTTATTTAAATGCTATCTCCTTCTCTAAACAGCTCTCCACCTCGGTTTGAGGTGGGGACCTTAAAAACGCCACCTGCACCCACCGCTGCAACGAGGAGGTTCACTCTTAAAAGTTCGTTTTTTTTCCCCCGTCCACCAGGATGACCGGTTTTTCATTGCTGTGTTGGTGTTTTTAATTTATGCCTTGCTTGATTTTTGGTCAAGGCTCTTTTTAAGTGTTGCCCCGCCGTAAATGTTCGCTATAGTGGGGTTGGAATTGGAATTGGGGATACGTCGGACTTTATTTCATACCGGCATATTTGGATGCCGCACTTATGTAGTTGACGGTCATAGAAAAGAAAAGTTAACACACGTTTCACCCGCTTATTATATATTGAAAAATATTTAGCAGGTGCTGCTTTCGAATTCTGATAGCAAATTTTTGAATCCGTAAATCGTGAGTTTTGGAATGATTTCCTATGGATAATGACCGATGAATGAAATCGAAAGGTTAATTTTGGAATAACAGTGTTTTTGGTAATAAAAAAAGTAGTACGGTTTCGTAAATTTGGTAATAACCTTTGCTGTTATCCAGGTTATACATGCGCTGAAACAATCCCTTATTCAGATGGAATGCAGTTCTGTTCAACCTCGCAGAGCGTGCGGTCCTGCCTAACTCAAGAGGCACTCGATTGGACACTATTTTTGTATTCGGTTTTATGTTTTCCTTGGCTCCCTATATTTCTGCTAGTGCTGCATGATTAAGTTGAATGCAGAGTCGGCGGTAGAAACCACGAGACATTTGGTCTGTTCAACAGAAATTCCTCCCTTCCAGGGGGCGATGGTATGGGATTTTTAAATGATAAAAGTTTTAGAATTAACAATGTGAATTTCTTTACCGGTCACAAAGCAGGAATAATCACTTGCCTCTTGACGCAGATTTTCTTCGACCTTCAAGAGAGTATTCCGTTGAAAGAGAAAGAGCAGAAGGAATTCTTTAAATAATGTTTCTCATCAGTAAGAATGAAGGTTTTTGTGTAATTTGAATGTAAATTGATGGCTGAATTGAGTTTTTGAAGATTTTGGATTGCCATTCAACCTCTTTCTCTGCCTTCCACAAAATGAACGCTTGTGTAGCAAGAATTCTTCATCTATTTGAATTTAAAATTGAACAGTTCTTTCTGCGACTCGGTACCAAATCGTCCTTTTAAATACAACAAATTTTAATTCACATTCAATGAAATTTAATTCAGTAATTTCACTACGTTAATGCACACAATTTATTATGAAGTAATTATGTAATTATACGAGACAAATACTATGCGACATATCTTATTTGTAATAATCTCTTGTGCCTTTTTGGCGTTTGTCTAGCAGTAATATTTCCAATTTTTTTAAACATAAAAGAAAAATGAATTTTTATTTTAGAATGGTATATATATATATAATATAAGATATATATCTCATCTTAGAATAGAATTTATGTATATATATTTTTTTTATGTATATATATATATATATATATATATATATATTTACTTTTTGATCAAGGTAGTATATATACTACAGGGTAGTATATATACATACAAGGTAGTATATATATATATATATATATATATATGCTTTCGTAGACGTAACACGGAAGTGCCGAATAGTACAATACACAGTAACACACAATATAGAAACACAAAAAAAGAAGAACACTCACACGTATTTTCTTGATATTTCGACGGAAACAATCCGTCTTCATCTGAAGATATAGAAGTAATGAGAGTATATATATATATAAGAGTCTCTCTTGAAGAAGGCCCCTGAGAGGGCCGAAAGCTCGAACAATTTACCGTGTAAGTGTTCTTTTATATGTGTCTATTCTGTTCTATTTGTGTTATGTTGTGTCAGCCCATTATTGTGCCGCTCGTATGAGTTTTTCCGTACAATCGTTATATATATATATATATATATATATATATATATATATATATCATCCTAGTATAGAATTTATGTATATATATATATATATATATCTTATATTAGTATAGTATGGTACCATAGTTTGTCATATCCATTGCAGTTGCTCAATTTCGATTAACAATGATCAGCGTTAGGATTTAGGATAAGTAGAGATTGCTTTTCAACCAGTGAAAACCTTTACATTTAATAAGGTTTTCCTTGCTGACAAAGCTAACATTTTTTATGCAGATTCATTGCCGCGCATTGCTTACAATAGAGCTTTATTAGAAGCAAATCAATCATTTGGAGAAAAATATTTCGCGATTCAATTGATTTGTTGTATGTACCCTAATAAAATGAAAAAATAACGTTGATATTATGATCGCGCCTAAAATTAGTACAGATTGCTTTTGAGTAATTATTGAATTTGGACGATTGATGAATTATTTTGGGTTTTCAGAAGTAATAAATGGTATTTATGAGACTCAGATTATTTTTTCCTTTAGTTCAAAATGAAAGTGCGACCTTGGTGGAGGTTATAATTGGAGCGATCGGAAGCAGACGCAGTTTTAACGGTTAATTTATACCCCTGCCCACCATGCTTGTACGTAATTATGACTCAAATTCTCAAGTCCTCACAAATCAGACTTTATTTTTTGAAAGTTTTTTCCCGTCAATTTTATAGAAAAGGAAACCAATGCCTTCAGATTTAGATGGCTGTTAATGCAGCTGCTTGAATGGGTTTTACTTCTAGTTGCGCTGGTGCAGTAATTCACAATACTGAAACGACAATTAAAACCCGCGTTACAAAAAAATAGCATATCCTGTAACTGGGCTTTTGGGATTATTTTATTGTCAAACTGATGAAGGTATCTTTATTTACCAATAGATTTCATAATTAATCGCGCGAACGAGGGTCGTGAAATCCATAAACATGCCAATCCGTTTGAAAGGTGATGCGCTGTCGACGATCACCCGCATTTAAAGGGATATAGGAGGGCAGAATTTGCTTCGATATGATTTTTTTATAGTCATTCCCAAAGGAAACGCCAAAAGGCGTCAAGCTATTGCCTTAATTCTGCTAATCACCTATACATCGGAAGAATTAAAATCGTAGACGTGAAGTATCTCATGGATCGAAATCTAATCGATTTTTTTTGCCGGCACTCGGAGCCTTCAATGAACCCCTGGTCTTGCGAACACGAAGACGATGGGTGGAGGTGTCGGTGGGCCAGGCGAGAAAATGTGCATAGAGTTTCCTACCCACCGTCTCTCACGAAAGCTTATTGTAGGTCTTCACTCCCACGGCTGCCCAAAGAGCATTAGCCGATGGAAGGGGCTGGACAACCCGTTTTAGCCCTGCACTCCCTCCTCTCTCGTGGCTCGTCTCCATATCAACAGGACCGATCTGCAATCCCACATTGCTTCCAGTCTACCCGATTAAAACTTTTTTCACAGGCATTCTTTTTCCTTAGGAAATTGTTCACCGGCCAGTTCTCTTTACGATCAAATCATGGGCTGCCCATAAATTAATCGACCAGATATCATATGCTGGTTGCAGTGACTGTTCGTAGTTGAGTTGATCAGAAACAAGCACTAATATTGATTCCGTAAAGTTCTTGAAATGACGTGCCCTTCATTTTTCATGTAATCTTCAGTTGAGACCATTCTTTCTGGACGTATTTCTGTAAAAGGCAAACATGTTTCACTCACGATTTCGTGTTTCGAAATTTTAAACGGAATATGTCAGGCTCATAAGCTACTTCTAATATTTCCACAAGTCTGTATCTAACCATCGGCTCGCCGAGGATTTGTGATAGTTTAAACTGTTTGTTTTTTGGCAATGAAGACCTAGCAGGCACCTGAATTAAGTCGCTTTGAGAGGTCGGAGTGCCTGTAGGCAATCGAACATCAACTTAAACGATATTTTTTTTACTTTCCCTAATCCTGCAATGGTGACTGCGTACACACTTTTAGAAATTAGAATATAACAGTGTCCTCGATTACCAAGAGAAGTTCAAATTTGAAGCTTAAATTATCCTCGGGATATACGCTCCTAAATTTCTCCGCTATTCTCACATTTTCTTCAAACTACGTATATTCTCATTTAGTTTAACCGGGAATGCCAATTCTTTGTACTCAAATCGAATTTCGGTGTAAATTCCCTGTTTTAAGACCTTGATTTTTCACATTTATGGTAACCCTTCACCAAGGGCTGTGCGGAATATTATTTCGTGTCGATTAGACCTCACTTTGATTACGCACTGTGTGTGGGGGACCTTTCGTAGGACTTATTTACGGAATTAAAAATGAGAAAAATATTGAAATTGAAAAATAGCAATCTTGGCTTTTCCACATAGAAAAGCCAAGTCGATTATTTTTCAATTTCAATGGGAGGGTTTTTCACCAATTCACGCCAGAAGCAGTTTAATTTAAATGAGGAAAAGAAAAGTTGCCCGTTTTGTGAAGAATCGTCATGGACAGATAAAATGTATCGCATTATAACGGTACTGGGTGGGATGGAAGACTTGAGTGCCCAAGGATTACGTGCAGAACATAAGCATTAAGAGAAGTACAATTAATTTGAGTTTAATACTGTAAAGATGGAATAATCCTATTCCTGTTCTACATAATATAAGTTAAATAGACCACAGAACCAATCGAGTTAAGGATTCATTTTTCACTGACACATTCTGAGACCGCAAAGTAGTTAAAATAACATTTACTCCATTAATCAATGATTACTTTAATTGGCTGGTGAACTGAGACCCTCTGCCACACGCTCCCTCGGCGACTTGCTGTATAAGATTTATATGAATATGTAGATGAAGGGTTATTTATTCTTTGCAACATTTTCCCGAACGTTTCCCCTTCTGATGGGGAGGCTACTGTAGTAATTTTCCTCAATTTTTCATTCTACGCCATTAAGTGATAATATATGCAAACACATATCTGCCAAAGATAATTATTGTGTTAATTAAACTCAAAGTTAAAAAAAAACCTCTCATTTTTGACTGAACGATTTGGTTATTAAACTGTTAATAAAAGAGCTTTTAAGCTATTGGGCATTAATATATGCTGAAAAAGTTTTAATACAGGCTTTTTTCATGGTTTAATAGCCAACTGACAGCTGTCACAGAGTGTACTTAATCTGTCAATAAATAATGACGAAGGAGTTTTCAAATAATATTGGTCGATGATGAGCTTGTGATCGTGCCATTCATATTATTAAAAACCTTTGTTTCATTATTTTTTTGCTACCCGAACTTTACACCCCCCATAACATTGTAAATGTCTGCACTTTATATAAATATTCTATCTATTACTAAATTTTGCTATCATCGCTGATCGTTTTTCTTCGCTGTTAGCAAACGGGAAAAGAAAAAGTAGTATTTTGGATAATTTACTACCTCAAAGTAAATAATATGTTGTGGCATACGAGCTTAAAATACGAGTACACCTGAATACTGCTGAGGTTGATTTAAAGTGAAAAAAATTTCCTTTTCGAATTTGGAGAGAAAATAAGAGCATTTGTTTCATCGCAACACTGAGCACATTGTTTTATTTGCTACTTGGACCTCAAAAAGAAATGTATTTTTACGCTAAAACTCACAGAAAATAGTGTTAAATAGAGCTACCTGAAATTAAAGGTTTCATCTATCTTCTTAATGCTTCATTGCATACAATTAGAATACAGAGGATGTGTATTCAGAAAACCATGAAATATCCTGGAGGCAAAAACAGTTTTAAACTATAATACGGGGAGCACATATCAGGACAAATGCAGATCCGTTTTAAAGAAACTCAGCTTCATTAAACGGATGGTGGGGAAATGTAATGAGAAAGTAAATGAGAGGTGTTATTTTTCTCTAGCTAGACCTCATTTGGAATATGCCGTCAGTATTTGGGATTCTTGGGAAAAAATTTGGCAAAAAGAATTAGATAAAGTCCAGAGAATAATTCGCCAGATTGTTTAAAAATTGCTTTGATAAGAACACAAGTGTGACAGGTATCTTAGAGGATTTAGGCTGAGAGCCACTTGAAATGCGAAGAGAACAAACAAGACTTAGACTTTTAGAAAGGTTCAGAGCAACAGAGTTAAACGATGACACTGAAGGAATTGTACTACTCAGGTAGATCAGACCACAAAGATAAAATAAGGGAGATATATTCCAGTACAGATAGATACCAATACTCATTCTTTCACCGGACAATGAGAAATTATATATATATACTCGTATATATATATATATATATATATATATATATATATATATATATATATATATATATATACAACGATTGTAAGGAAAAACTCACACATGCGGCACAATAATGGGCTATATATTGATAACATAAATACACAATATAACACAAATAGAAAAGAATAGCAACATTTAAAAGAACACTCACACGGTAAATTGCTCGAGCTTTCGGCCCTCTCAGAGGCCTTTTTCAAGTGAGACTGAAAATATCTATATATATATATATATGTATATATATATATATATATATATATATTTTTTTTTTTTTTTTAAAGGTAATCTACCGGTTAAGGTAGGTTTTTGGATGGACACAACTACCAAACAAGCATTTTATTATTCCTAACAAAACAAAAAATCCATCATCCTACTCTATATCAGGTCCCTCTTCATCTCTGAGTACTTTCTTCCTCCCTTCATCCCGTCCAATATCCCTATCCTGTTCCTTCCCTTTCCTCTTTTGCCCAACATTCTCCCCTCTTTTACAGTCTTCAATATCCCACTGCCGGTCAACACCCCCTTCATCCACTTTTCCTGCCTCCATAGGAGTTCTCCCAACAAACCCCTCTCTTCGCCCACCATACCAAGTACTTCCTCATTTGTTTTCTTCTCCGTCCATTTCACCTTCTCCATTCTTCTCCACACCCACATTTGAAAAGCCTCCAGTCTACGTCTATCCTCCTGCTTTAATGACCACGTTTCCGCGCCGTACATAGCTACGCTCCAAATTAAAATTTTTACGAGTCTTTTCTTAACATCCTTACTTAACGTCCCTGTCATCAACTCCCTCCTCCATGTGAAAGCCTCTTTGCTTAGCGCAATTCTTCTCCTTACGTCCCTACTACTTTGACCGTGTTGGTCCAAAACACTTCCGAGATACGTAAACTGTTTTACCTGGTCTAGTTTTTTCCTCCTATTTTAATGTTTAGCTTAGCCTTTTCCTTTCTAGAAAATCGCATAACCTTTGTTTTATTAATATTGATTCTCATCCCATACCTGTCGCACTGAATTTCCAATTCACTCAGCAATGCTTGCCACCCCTTGGCTGACTGACAAACTAAAGCTTGGTCATCAGCAAACCTAACTGATTTTACGAATTCCCCGCCCACTTTTATTCCTACCTCCAGATCTTCCCATGCCTCTTTGATCATTTCCTCTGTATACAGGTTG
This sequence comes from Hetaerina americana, assembly GCF_022747635.1. Classification (NCBI taxonomy): domain Eukaryota; kingdom Metazoa; phylum Arthropoda; class Insecta; order Odonata; family Calopterygidae; genus Hetaerina; species Hetaerina americana. Next base: position 2,721,834 of record NW_027286897.1, on the reverse strand, counting down.
AACAGCAACGGTGATAATGGGCAACCCTGCCTTACACCTCTTCCTAACACTGCCCAGCCGGACTCCCCGTTCCCCACTCGCACCTGAGCAGTCTGAAACATGTACAGGTTGCGGATTAGCCTCCTTTCCCTCCAATCTATTCCTATTTTCTGCAATATACTTATTAGTTTTTCCCAATTCACTCTATCAAACGCTTTTTCGAAATCTTCGAAACAGGCAAATACCTCCTGGTTGTGTTCTATATTCTTCTCGATTAATAATCTCATTACTGCACCTTCCTAAACCCAAACTGATCATCTCTTGGGAATGATAATTGAGGTGGTTTCCCGTTGCCTTCCTCAATGGTGTTTTTAACGTGACACCATCACTTACTGGCCGCCCCACTGGGGTCAGACGCCATTGCAGCCGCCTCACCGAGGAACAGACGCTGCGTGGACTACCTTTCGTCTGGCTCCTAACCTTCGACCTATCTGGTATGGGTGACCCTACCAGGAGCAATAATTATTACTCCCGCCAGCACAGCTCTAGGGGTCATCGGAACGCACAAGCCCTTCCACCACGTCAAGGTTGTAGTCCGGGGAGGGATATATATATATATATATATATATATATATATATATATATATATATATATATATATATATATATATATATATATATATATATATATATATATATATATATATATATATAATGTATAACACTTAGCACTAGTGGACACAGACAAAAACACAGAAACACACAAAAAAAGAGACTCACTATTTTTCGAATTTTCGGTGGTCGTTGCCACCTTTATCAAGGAGGAGAGGGACAGAACTCAGTTCTGTCCCTCTCCTCCTTGATAAAGGTGGCAACGACCACCGAAAATTCGAAAAATAGTGAGTCTCTTTTTTTGTGTGTTTCTGTGTTTTTGTCTGTGTCCACTAGTGCTAAGTGTTATACATTATTATTCACGTCCGTGAGTCTTTCAAAAAGTGTTATATATATATATATATATATATATATATATATATATATATATATATATATATATATATATATATAGATATATGTGTGTGTGTGTGTGAGTTGCAGAGGTTTTTGCATGAATATATACGGTTTTGTGTGTGTACAAGTAGTACTTGTAAATTGGCATGAATTTGTAGCTTTTGAATGCGATTTTATTCTAAATTACGAGTGGTGACCTAACACTCCCCCGCCACCCGCCCCTGCGGCGGCTTGCGGAGTACTATGTGGATGTAGATGCATTCTCTTAACAGGGAAGAATACTAACTCTGAAATATGAAATTTAGCTCTAAATCAACGATACACGTGTTTATTGTTTTGTCAGCGTTACGAAACGTTTTTTCTGCGTATCCATTGCTTCACGGCACGTGCGTATATATACGTACTAAAGTATCCTTTCCATTCCAAACTGGTGTGAATCATTTTCTATTATCTTATTATACATGCATATGGAAAGGATTTTTTCAATGTAACACGGACGTAGTATGCCATATTTCATTAAAGGTTGTGTAAGTTACTGTTTTTAACAGTCAATTGAAGTATTCAGATTTGTCATAGAATGTCAATGCAGGATTTTTACACTCCCCTTGTTGTTGATATTTACTGAAAAAATAGGAGGCAGTGACATATGATGGGTGCAATTATGTATCTTAAAGAGTAAAAGTATTCAGTTTTGAGGAAATAACTGGTATAAAACTATTTTGTACAAAATTTTGAAGCTGCCTGAATGCTGCAAAACTTAATAAGAAAATGTTACCAAAACGGAAGTGAAACATATTACTAAAGAGAAAAAATCTTTGACGTCTCACAGAAGTTTCATTTAAAAAATTAATTATTTCTTTTATTAACCTGAAATATAATGAAAGGCATTGCTGGAACAATTAAAATATATAGTAGTTGAACCACGTTTGAAGATGTGATAGTGCAGATTAATTATAATTCGCCACTAGTTAAATGGACCTTTGAAGTTACTGAATAATATAAATATGTATTTAAAGGGTGGTAAATTGAGATATTTAAACTATATGCATTGTTAAAATCGCTCCAATGTGAGGTATTCATGCTTAGAAAAATACTGAAATTTCATTAGTCGGTGGGCGTTTAAATTTTGATTCTGCTCTCCCTAAATTTCGAAAGAAAGACTGAGAATTTAGTCTCATAGCTATCACAAGTTGTAGATTTAGTAATTATTTGTTTATATTGACCCAATGAATGTAAATAAATGAGTTCGTGTGAAATAATAAAGTCGTTTTACGCGTGGTTCAATTCCATGTTAAGTGGTCGGTACTCAGTAGCCTCTGTTTTTTTGTTTTTCGTTAGTACTGTGTTGACATTGATACTTATTTATTAGTTAAAATGTGCATTTTTCAAACTTCTTATTTCGGCCTTCGGTTAGAGATATATCAATGTCAGTCTGACCAGTTTCTTCCTCCATATATGTTGGACCAGCATTATTTGACCCCTTAGAAATTCATCCGGTATTGATGTTTCGTATATAATCTCTGTACTAGTCCATATTTTCCTTCTTCGTTGTCAAAGTTTGTGACCGCTTTCCGAAAATAAATTTGCAAATATTTTCGCGAAAGAAATAACTTATAGGCTCCCTCATTGACGGGAACACTTTCTGTTAAACTTACCTACCGAAACTTCAAATACTGCCGATCGTATATTATCCAGCTTCCGCATTATTACTATCAACATATGGCTAAGTCAAGCATAAATTGCCTCTCCTGGGGTGTCTAATTTCACTGCCTTATGTGTATTTTCAATTTCATATGCGAAAGAGTAAAATTATTACTTAACATCACCGGGAGACAGTGCGGGAGTCAGGAATCCCATGCATAAGTGCCGCTGGAGGACTATATTCAACTGCTTTTCATATCCAGCTGAATCCTTTTTGCTTTTTTATGAGTGCACACTTATCGGCGCGATAAAAAAAGGAACGCTTTGAGGAGAGCAATTGGAAGGAGAAAAATAAGAGGATGGGCGGCGGAACAAAGAGAAAAAGGTTTTTCTTGGAAATAAAAGAATGAAGCAGGGCACAAAAGAACAATTACTTTGTGACGGCCTTTCATTACCGGCTTTCCAACCTCTATCCCTCTCTTTACATTCTCATTTCAGTAAACATGAGAACGCGGTCTGAGTGGTAAAAATGTGAATATATGCTGTGAAGACGGCCGGTGACCTTCATTTTTAAGTATTATTCATTGCCTAACTCGCCCGTTCTCTTTTATTCCCTACCAGTCTGTTTTCTTCCCCGGAATTCCTCTTTTTCTCGTTTCTTTCCATTGCCTGCTGTATCGATACCATGGGAATTTATTTATTAGATTATGACTTTTTTCAATTCTATGCCTGCATCCGGGGTCTGACACATAACTGCGCGGTTGGATTCTCGAGGGCCTTCATGGCCGGCTTGCTTCCGATGATCAACGGGGTGAGAAAAAAAATATTCGCAAAATCAGTAAAAATTATGAAAATGCAATAATTCAAGATCATTCTTAAGAGATGAAACGCCATTTGTAGAAATATCCAAGAAACTGCGGGAGATGCCGGGACAGTAACTTTTGACTGAGTCATCCGCTAATATGCATTACAATGCAACAATTTCAGAGGGTAAAAATCATTCACCTTGACAGGGATCCCGGTCAAGGCGAATGATTTTTACACTCTGAAATTATTGCATTGCCATTTGTAGAGTTTTTCGGACTCAGACGTAGAGAAGAATACGGTAGGCAAGAGTGTATCGCGGCTTAAGAAATCAGAAGTTTCATATCGAATTAGATAAAAATAGAAGAAATATACAGTCTAAATATTCATAAAAATGGAAAACTGTTTTACGATTAAAATTCAATTGTCGGAGGCAATATCCATCTCTAGTAACTAATGAGAACGCGCGATGAGTTTCTCATGGAATATGTTAGAATTACTGAAAGCTTTTTACTGAATATCCTCGGTGGTACATGAAAATTTTCACAAGAAGTTTATGAAAGCGTATTTTTCACAATGAATATTAAAATTATATTTTTATATAAATTAATATTTCATTGGCGCAATAAATCCATAAGAGGACAACCTCGTGTTTATTTGGTTGTACTTATATACTTTAGCCATTAAAGTATACCAGTTAAATTAAGCACCCAAATTTTTAAGGCTTAGAAGAGCCTCTTATTATGACTAAAGGTATAAATGGTTACTGCACTCAAAATTATTGGTTGATTGAAATAGTAATGTACGCATGCACGTATATATTGGTTTTAACGGGAGTCTCAATGTATAATGCCAAGACTAATGAAAATACTATTATCATAACGTGCAGTAAATGGTGGGAAAAGAAATTGAATTCACCATTTATTTATAAATTGTCATTTCTTAATCATCACATGAATTTCAGTAAAGTAAACCCGGTGTATATAAGGAATTGCATACCTGAAAATGACGTGTACGAGTTTATTGACATGGCATTTACTCATATATTATGAGAGTCTGCATGCCTTAGTGTAAATTAAACAATTCAATGGGGGTGCGACGGAAACCATCTTATTTTCTCGTAAAAGATGCATAAATAGCAACATCTACGTCTCCGTTTACAATTAATGAGTGATATAACTTAAGAAAATATGTATATGTAGTACACAAATATACACTCTTCGAAATTTGGCGCAGATGACCAAAGACATAAAGGGAAGTTTCTCGATCAATTTTCGTTATTTAAGAAAGGACTTCACTCAAAATTCGGAATGAACACCCACTAGAACTGAAATTGAATGTCTTAGATTGTCAGTAAATCCCGTGACGAATGTGTAGGGCCGACCGACCACCCCTACCAAGGAAACGACTTATTCTGCGATTAACATTGCGTCACTGTGAATACATCCTCCGGTGGACGAATTAGCAATGCGGAACGATCGGGAGCGGGTGCCGATGAGAGGGAGAAAAGGGACAAGAGAGCCCCCTAACAACGAAGGTCAAATATTTTAGCCCATGAATCGGGAGGGGGGGTGGAGAAGCGGGGGGGGGGAAATGGGTGCCTACTCGCAGTTCCCGCTTACATCTTTTTCCCGCGACTCCACCGCCGTCCATACACTTCCTTAATATTCACTCCCGTCCCCTTATCCATCCGCCCCTCGTTTTTCCCTCCATTACATTTTTTTCTCTTTGCCACACCTCGCTCAATCTCTTGCTTGCGATACGCTCCCGTGATTTACGTCGTGCTCCAAGAAAGAGCGTATTGTATTTCCTCTAGATCCCCACTCCCCCCCCCTCTCTCCCAACCCCTCCTCCGCGCGCTTGTTGTGACAGATCAGTGAAAGGCCAACGGGGATATGGTAGGAATGAGATAACCATTATATATTTTTTCTACCGCATTCCTGCGTCCGCTCGAAATGACTCTCGTACAATACGACCATCGTTCGCCAACACAATGATCGCCTCATCCCACTCTCTCCTTCTCCCTTAGACGGCGGCCATCCCCCGCCGTCATCCAGCCCCCCTTCGATGATGAAGCGATACATTGAACGATCATCATCCATCGATACATCAGTTATTCCATCAATCACGGCCATTTCGTTTCGGCGCCTCGTTTTTCTTGTTTTTTTTCTGCAGGCCCTTTCTTTATCACTCAAGGGTCCCGTGATTTCCCTGGTTGGAAATCGATTCGCTTCCCCTCGTATATGCTCCCCGGCGATCAAATTGATTCACACAGTCAGATAGAATGCGCCGTCAAGCAGGTTTGAAGTGGAAGGAAAACTTCTCCCTTCTCTCAGAAGAGGATCCCTTGCATGCAACACACACACAAAAGTTCAGGTAGTTTCATCTGAAGGTATCTGGAATAGGTGAAAGACGCGAATGTATGATAGCATAACATGTATGTTATGGAGCCAGTTTAGTTTTTTTAGCATCTCAATTGCGATATTTCCGCATGGAGATGCCATCCAAAATCAAAACCCATAAAAATTTAAATGATTCTGCGTTGATATCTAAAATTAAATGCTTGTTTCTGTGAGTCATTTTTGCTATTTATTCAAATTAATGGCACTATATTCAATTTATTGCTCAATTTTTCCTATTCTTAAGTATATTAAACAAATATGTCAAATATCTCTTATCTTAGAGCTTGTATTTGTGTACTTCACGTTTTGAAAGTTATTGATTTCACTGCGAAAATTGGATTGGCCATGCACTATTGACATAAAATTAAGTTGTAAACGTTGGAAACATTACTTTTAATTTCGTACGGCTATTTATCGAAAAATTCTTTTTAACGAACTTTGAAAGGAATTAAAAAAATGGCTGAGTCATTTTATCAAGTTGTTCCAGAAAATTGCGTGTAAACGAAGCCTATACAGCTGCTGAATTGAACACTGAAATACACAAATCGTGGAAAATTAAAGATACTTTTTTCATCCATCTGATGTTAGTTATTCGTAAATATTTCGCTGAAAAAAGTCAGGGAGCTGGTGTTTAAATACTTTTCCGTAGAGGAGAAAAAGTATGCTTCTTGATCCTATTAATCCTTGTTACGAGTGCTGGTATTATCCCAAGAGAAGGGTAGAAAAAATAAAATTGTTAAACTAAAATAAGTAAATCGCATATTAATGATATTTAATATTTGCAGAAATGAGTCAAATCAATGAACTACATGTATTGAGAACACCAATGATACATGGCTGGTTGTGAGAATTTTTATTTTGCCCTAGTTTAAATGCAGAAACTGCATTCCGAGATTGCGAAATCGTATCAGAATGGTAACTGAAGGCCGCACCGAGGGGTTTTTATGTGTTCTACTCAAAGTGCACTTAAATGTAAATTAAACAGCTATGTTCTCTTAATGTTGGAAAACATTAGAGTGACTAAGAAAGTGATGTCGGCCACTCCTTTTCACATAATTATACCCGATAAAATAAACAAACAACAGGAATCGTTTGTAAAAACGGAGTAAAGAACCGCAATTGGCGGGGATAAAGTATCTATGTTCTCTATCAAGATGACGAAGATCTTTAATACCAATTCCTACGTTTGTTTTACTGCCAAGATTAAGACAAATCCCTTGTCAAAGCCATTTAGTGGAAAAACGTTGTATGAAACTCTCCTCAATATTTTGCCTTCGATTTTGACGAAAAAACAGCTCCGTTCTATGAAACTTTGGAAATGCGTGCCACTAAAACTATCTTGAGAAAAATATTCCACCCTAATCACTTATAGTTGTTGCGGATGAACTTTGACATTTAAATACAGCATACGTTGAAGGACACTAAATTATGTTTTTCATCTCAGCGATGAAAGGTTCTCAAATCAGTATATATATATATATATATATATATATATATATATATATATATGCATATATATATATATATATATATATTATATATATATATATATATATATATATATATATATATCTGCTGATTCAGTTAATCATTGTATGAAATAGTATTGTGATCATAAGAATTGGATGTATACCTCTTCATTGGATTTTTGGAAATGAAAAATCGATTATGTCACTTATTTTCGTTAATATTCTATAATGTTGCTTGCAGACTGAAGAAGCTATACGGATACAATTTTTGGAGGCTTTGGGAAGGCAATTTTTGAGAAGAAAACAGAATGACTATTTTCAAACTCGATGAGCCATTTCCGGGTCCTACTCCAAATATGCTTTGCTTGCGTTTCCCGAATGTGTATCGTCTATGTACAATCGACCCTACATTAGCTTTCAGCTGTTAAGCACAGTTATAACCCCATTAATATTGCAGATTTATAGCGATGGAGTGTCCCTTTCCGCGCTAATCACAATTTCCCTTCTCACGTTAATACTTTTCTAAAGTAATGTTAGCCGTTCAGCAAATGAATATAAATAAACATGTTAATTAGTTGTCACTCTCTGTACTGTTTAATTCTTGAAAACCATATTTTCTGTTGGCTAATATTAATTGTTCAGGGATTGTCCAGACAACGCTATTATTCACAGGCATTAGAATTGTGTAAATACAGAGGGAGGTTTGTATTCGATTAAATCCATGAATTGAGATCAAAACTTTCGGAATTAACTTCCTTATACACAATATAAATGTATTAGATTCTTTAAATAAGCGTCTTATCTCAATTAGGTATATAATTTAACGTGGTGAAGGTCATTTCTCCCACCTGTTTCCTCTGGCTTTCTCTCCCTTCAGCAGAGATCAAACCTCAAGCAATTTGGCAGGCGTGAGCAAAGCGTTTTCATTAGTGAAAGAACTAATCTTAAAAGGGTAATTTCGAGTGATCACTTTTTAACTGCATCTTTTAAAAAGATAGGCGTTTTCGACCACTTCTCCTAGGCATTGTTTGAAATTTATGGACTTTACAAAATTAAATTATATCGCCGTATCTTACCAAAGTGAAAATTGAATCAGAATCTTCGTGAATAAGAATAATTACTAATTATCACAAAATTAAGCTTACAATTTGTTTCATGATTCGAAGTGGTAAGTTGTATGCAATAGAGTTGAAATTGAAATCATCTCGGGGTCTAAACATTTCTTAAAAGTTAATCCAAAGAAAAAGGAACATTTAGGTGCCTTTTAAGGGTAGAAAAATACCCAAAAATTGGAATGAAATTGAAAACCGCGGGGGAGACTCATGGTTTAACAGACCAAGAGAAGCTAAGCATTACAGAAAAATGTAAATGAAATGGAAACGCGCAGGCGATTTTATATTTTCCATCCGTATGTAAAATTTACTGATAATAATTTAGAATTACTAATTCGAGGTACCCAAAGCAGCAACTAATTTACTTATTAGATATCTCATTTAATATGAAGAATTTATGTGAAAGCCCATTTGTTATTTTAGAATTTTTGATATGGATTTTTGATTTAATTTCCAGTTATTTTTAAATTATGTTTGATAAGAATCGTGAAGCGTATAAAATTAAAACAGCAAACGTTTTTTTGCATTGAAATGTATAAAGTATTCCCTTCTTTTTCCTGGAAGATGAGGCATAATTTCATGTCACATCTAAGCATTATGGCGTGTTTTCTTAGTTTTTATATTTTTTAAGAAGCTGCACTGAGTATTCATTTAGCCTCACTCTCATTGCATCAACCTATATTTTAAGACTGTGATCACAATTCTCATGTATATGGTAACGCATTGAAATATGTACTGAAGGACATTCCATTTCATCCCTTAAATAAGTAAATATATATAAAAAGATATATATATATATATATATATATATATATATATATATATATATATATATATATACTATATATATATAAAAAATAAAAATGTGTGTTTGAATTTTAGGTGAAACTAGTTTAGGTTTTACCTAAACTAGTTTCACCTAAAAAGTAATTTAGTTACTACTTACTAGTATAAGTTTAGGTTTTAGGAAAATAGTTTAGAATTACCTGCGGTAATTCCTCCCAGTAATTTCCATGCCTTTACTTAGCGATCGCGTCTTTTCCCGGGGAATTAAATAAAGTCAAGTTTCTCCACAGCCGTCAATTTACTTTCCTTGACTTTTTCCAGTCTCCTGAGGGGCATTTGCGTGTGAATCACAATAATCGCCAGCAAAATTCTTTTGAATTAGAAATAGAACATTCCGAGATGCCTCACTTAAGAAGGAAGGAGCTGCAAAGTCTTCTGCGGCGCCTTACGTTTTTATGCCAGTGAATTATTACCTTTGGATAAGTTTCCTAAGGAAGAATAATCATCTTCGTTTTTTGCCTCCTGGGATGCGATATTAAGATGTAGAACTGAATGCTTTGGAGAGTAAATTAGGTGGGAGAGTATTGCTGTTGGAGTTTTCACGTACCGACACATCCTCCTTTCTGCATACACTTATGAATTTGCATCACCATGGCAATAACTGGTGGAACCTGTGACCTAGGCAAATTTTGTCACAATCTTCTATCTAGGTAGGGGACGATGCCCGAGCCAAAATTCACAAATTAGATTGCATTTGGTCATGGACATTAGGGTAGAGTTTAACCTGAAACATGCGAACTTGATCTGGCTTGCTGAAGACATGATCCTTAGGTGCCGCTTTCGATTTTGATACACTTGCAGTATTTTTTTACTCTTATTTTCCTTTGAAGTTTAGTGAGTGTCTTTAAGTGCGCAGTAATTATATAGCTGGAGGTAGTCTCATTTTAAAACCAAATTCATCAAAAAATATGCAACTTTCTGAAACGAGTCTTTCCAGTGTAACCTAACCCGTGCACCTAGTGCAGCAGGTTCTGGTGTATAAGTTACGAGTTACAAAATAAGTGTTACAGGTATATTTTTGATGGTGTTAATGAAAAGTGAGATAATTTTCCTTCGTTTCGTGGAATTAAAGATTAGGTGAGGTGAACATCTCTTCGCATCTTTTCCATTTTCATGACCTTTGACCCAATAGATCATTGTTGTTTATGAGCAGTTACAAGGTTGTAAAATTAAACAGCAGCATCGGTCGATAGAGCCAATGGCCGGCAAGAAGAAGAGAGGGAAGAGAGTATAAAATCCGGCGGAATAGTGGCCACAATTACCTACCTACCTCGCTCCTGAATAGGTTACTGCGACGTGAGGGATGCTTTGAGCCATAAAATGCGCCATACACACAGTAGGACCTGGTACGACCACATTATCAATGACCCGCTGCAAAGGCTTTTGATCAATCATCATGGAGTTAAATATATTTATGTCCTCGAGAATATCGTGCGAGTAGATTTCTTATTCTTTGGGGAGAAATGCAAAAGCTGTGAAAGTTCCATTATATTTTCTACTCGGCAAATGAAAAAATAGTACATATTAACTCAGAGGAAGATACACCTAAGTCGGATTGATTAGTCACGGTAATATTTTGGAAAGCACATGCGTGGTTCTGAAAGACATGAGGCTCTGCATCACAGAAAACTTTACAGAATTTAATTACTCCGTTCATAAGTTCGGGTTATCATTCTTTCTTTACCATGCCATATTGCTAGTTCCTAAACTGACAGCTGTTAATCATTCGAAGCGCTGACGTGCCAGGTATTTTCGCGATGAATATTTGATCGGTGGTTGATGTAGTTACAGCGCCTGTCGTGGAAACATATGCATTTTAATCATGGTAGTTGTTTTGAGCAGGAGGAAAAGTGGGACGAAAACGATTAATATTAGGGGTCTTATCACAGGGTTTTATTTTTTAACAAATGGAATTATGAGCATCCATCTGAAAATTTATTATACTGGTTTATCTGATTGATGATTATCGTTCATATGACGTACAAGAAAGAATAAACTTGAAAATCTTTGCATTTTTGCGATGGTGGAATTCATTATATTTCGTCTGCATGATAAGCTCTTTGGAAAATGAGTGCTCGTAACATCTTCTCAAAGCTTAATTCAATTAATATATTTTCCTTTTACAAACAAATTTACTCATTTCGCGCAACTGATTTGAGAAAAGGTTCCTTCTCAAATATTATGGCCAAGTTTCTCCAGTAGTAAAATCTCGTAATTGAATTTAACAATATTTTAGCAATTTTTCCAGATCTAGAGTTGAAATCAATTATAATATATGACAGCTGTCATGTTAGGATTGTTATTATTATTGAAGATTAAATTCCATTCGACACGAATAACCTGTACATGACACCAGATTTCAGCGGTTATCGTGTGCGATCGCCATCAACATCATCAACAACCAATCGAAGCCCAAGTACTTTTTATGAGTATACATCAGGCATATCATTCGTTCAATTTTATCTTAATGATTTCCTGTAATTGGTAATTTAATTGTTCTTCACTGAGGGAATAAGATAACATCATGTTGTGTGTTATTGAAAATACTGGATGGTGCAATTTAAAGTTCCCCTTCAGCGTCCTGACTTTTAGACTCAGTTACGTTCTCTTCAGAGAGTGATTTGGATGGAGCAGCAAATGAAAAATATTTCTACGACATTGCCATTTAATACCATGGGGATCGTGTTTTTCCGCTAGTTTTCTTCCTCAATGCTTCGTTTCCCAATAAGCCATAAGTTATATTTATATTTTACTCAAAACATAATATTAAGGTAGGATGAACGCAATAATTTCCCATCATATTGTGCTTTTCTGTTCTCTGCTCCTATTCCAGTAGTCTTGCTTTTAAACTTATATAATATGTGAATCTACGCGGATTTGAAAAACGCTTTGTTTTCCGTCCATTGGTTAACATGGGAAAACCCCATCCACAAACTTCTCGCGCTCTATATTCATGCCACACCGTTTCTCACACAAACAACTCTATTGTTTCACTTCAAAATAAACCTTAGGTTCAGCATTAGTCCTTGCCCACAACTGTAAACGGTATTCCTGCTACAACTTTCCTAATCACAGAAACGTCTCCTCTGCATAATCTCTTGATGGCGATGTTGTAGATTTCCTTAATAATATGATATAAGCATATAATGTCTGTATCTTCAACGGATGTTCAGTTAATTTTTAAAATTAACGACACATTTAAAAAAATAAGTACTAAAATAGAAAAGTATCAGTTTTGACATAAATAGATTTTTTTACGCGCTTCGAAACGATATTATTTCATGTTTTCAACTCTCTAAAAATTTCATTGAGAAATGTGAATCCTGTTGATAAAGAGAGGCGCGAGGAGAGCAGAAAGAGAATGTATTGGGAAGCTGGGTGGGATATTATACAGGAAAAACCGAAATGGTCCAAATTTGCTCAAATGGGTATCCGCAGTGGAAATCTCCAATGTTCCCAGTAACGCAAAATCCATTAAAAATTGTGTATTTATGTCCATGTAACACTCTAAGCCAGTGCGATTTTGATTCTATGCCATTAAACCTCAACACGAAATTTAATTTGCTCATGAATATGATGTTTTGGCGTGATTTTTCCGCGTGAATTTGCATTAGTACTCAATATTAAAAAATTTTAATAGCATTTAGTATTTGATTTGTTGTTCAATTAATTGAGTTATTTTTCTCTTTTTAAATTCCTGTGAAAATAAAAATTATCACTATGTCCAGCATTTTAACATAATTTGCTTGAATTGCGTTTAACTTCTCTGTCGTATAGTTCGTGTTCCTCACTATTACGTATTTGCTTTCTTGCTGTCGGTTTTACATTCGGTAAACTATACATAAAACCAGGCATGAATGTTGTAGTGCTCAAAGGCTATAATTTGTAAAAGTATAAATAGTTAAAAGGTTCGCATAAAACTGCAATGCTACGTAAAAAATCATAGGAATGATCGGGAATTACATCTCGTATAGCTATAAATTAAAATTTCACTTATCTTCTGGAGCTATTCATTGATCTTTGATTTTGCTACGTCACATGGTCCGTTAAACTTATTCACGGCATTGTCCTTTTCAGATCAACCTCGATATACACACTGAATCATAACAACGGTTCTAAGAATAGATATCTTGATTACCATCTCGTTGATGGAAGCCAATCTACCACAACAATGGGAAATCTCGATTACTTCGACAAAAAAAGTCTTGGCTGACTCAAGAATATGTATCTTACCATCTTTAACTATGGAATTTCGTTAATGTGCAATATTGTTATCAGTAATAATTTAAAATCTCCTACTTAAAAATATATTTTGTTAAAGATGCATCCCGTAAATCCCATTTTCCTTTGTCACATTACCTGCTCGATGATGCTAACGTTATTTGGGTACGCTGTAGTTTATTCGAAGAACACTCTCGATATTAAATCAAACATCAAGCTATAAGCATGGAAGATTGAAAACTCGAAAGACCATTTGTTAACATTTCAGAGAAGAAATTCACATGTAGATTGAGTTTCTAAAACATTAAATAAAGTACATGAAAGGGCGAAAAGCGGTATATTAACAGCATGTTCACGAAGCATTGAATTATCCTCGTTATATGAAATATCATTACATATGATGACTTTATTCACACCTCACACCCATTGTTTTTTCCTCGCAAATATTTTGGAATGCTATTGAAATAACAGCTCGATTTCACCTAATCTACTTTAATACGAGCATAACTTAATTCAACGTAAGAATAAACAGCAACAACAATCTTGGATTACTCCTCGTAGGCTTAGGATTACTATTACTGAAATTTCAACTTTTCTCTTTCACACATGCTTAGCGATAAAGTCTTCATGTAAAATAAGATTGCGAATCCGAAATAGTTTTCAATTTTAACTCAGTGAAAATATGAAGAATTCTCAGCCGTTATTTTTCATCGCGTAAAGCTAGGGAAAAATTCTATCGTAAATGTTACAATAGCTCTCCAAATAATTTAGATAAAAATTTGAATTTTTCATCATTTATATAATAAATACGACTGCATAATGTTAAAATTACAGACAGAGCAAAAAATTAAGCATTACTAGGGAATAAAATAAAAAAAGGAACGAGAGGCTCGAAATATGATCTCGTTCCCCTTCCAAAATGTTAATTTTCAATATCCGGAAAAGCACTGTGTGTGAATTGTTATGGTAATCATTCAGGAAAATTTATCCCATAAAATTGAAAAATAAAGCTTTTTATATTATTGTTAATATTGGTATTCTACTGTTTTAGGGTAGGTTTTAGATGGACACTGACTGAACAACAAAAACTTCCAATGCCTCTTCTAGCAATGCACAACCTGACATTCAACACTACAATAAACTTTTCTTCAATTCCACATATAATCCTTTTTTATTCTAATAAAGATTCCTTCCTCCCTGTATTAGATCCAACTTGCTTCTCCTTTTACAACCCCTTCCTTACTTGCTACCTTTTAAACCCCTAGCCTCGACGGGATGTTTATTGATATGTCTTTCGAATATGGAATATTTTTCTGTGCTGTCTCGATCCCTACTAGAGGTGCTTTGTGGAGGGCACTTAGAGTTAGTTCGCAGTCCGACGGATAAGACATTAAGCTGCGAACCCCTCGGCGCCTTTTGTTAAGTTCAGGCTAATAGTTAAGGTTTAGAGTTGGACGCCGGGTTTCTTTCCACCCTTCATCCCTTCTTTCATCCCCAATGGCACGAATGACCTCAGCTTTCGGTCGCCACCCCTAAAAATACTACTACTAGTACGAATTCATGAAGCCTGGAAACAATATGACAGTCCTGTGAAAGCTGGTTCCTGCGAGCGACCTCGGTGACAACGGCTTCATCGTAACCACCGAGAAGTATACGGTAATTCCAACTGTAGCGGTCGAATGACGTCTTCTGTCAACCAGCGAATCAAAAGGAGCTTTGCCTCTCGCAGTATCTACGTATTTGTAGCGATTTTATTTTTCTCGTAGCGTGACAAAATAAATTTTTCACTCTAGAGAATATTATTTTCTGTCCTTTTTTATTCTTTGGCACGGTGGTCAGAATTAATTGGGTTTTTATATTTTTTCTGAGTCGAAATAATTTCTAAGATAAAAAAGCAAATAGAGATATTGCACTCATGAGGACACAATTTGTCAACCACCAGTCGAGAGGAGCTGACATCGTTTTACCATCTCTCTTTTCACTCGTCCTCAATTTGAAAACTTCACTACTAGATAATCTTAATGTGAAAAAGCCATTATTCACGCAACTGCGCCGAAACTATTTTATATTTTTGATGCTGAGAAATTCACAGTTTCCGTAAAAGTAATATCTTTTCAGTAAACCTTTTCCTTGAGTCAGTCATCGTGAACTTTTCATAATTCATTCGTACAGACTTGTACGTACTTGTCGTAATGTTTCGGTTGATGGAATGGGATGGAATTTTGTAAATATTATTTTACTGGCTGAAAATAAATGTGATCATTCAGAATAATATTCTTTTAGCACCTACTCAAGCGTCTCAGAAAAATGAGTCTTGCTTCTCATTCGACTTTTTCTCCAATTATTCCACTTGATTGACAATGCTAGTTTGAGTGGTTGG
Source organism: Hetaerina americana (assembly GCF_022747635.1). Classification (NCBI taxonomy): domain Eukaryota; kingdom Metazoa; phylum Arthropoda; class Insecta; order Odonata; family Calopterygidae; genus Hetaerina; species Hetaerina americana. The sequence goes on along the minus strand of NW_027286897.1, from coordinate 2,705,972 downwards.
ATGATGACAATCAGGAGAAGGTCGCTAACAAAATTTGAGAAAAATATAATCGTGCCATATAATCTTTTTACTATGCTTTCAATGGTCGCTGTTTGTTTTACCTAGAGTTCGAATAAAGAAACTTTTAATGTGAAATTTCTTATTTAAGGTATAAGTTCGTATAGTATTGGGATTATATTTTAATGGGTGAAATGATTCTATTTTATGTTAAAACTTTAACACCTTTCAGGTCTTTAAGAGTGAAGCTACTTTATGAACACTCCAGTTTTTACCTGTCGACTTGAGTTTTGGTGACTTCATTACCTTTTATTTTTTGAAGCCCGTTCCAAAAATCCTTCTTCTTAATGAAGATAGGAGTCAGTGGAGTTGTGGCCTGTGTAAGTAACATCGTAAAACCTTTTTCACGGCTTTCGTAAAACCTTTCAGGACTTTCTCACGAAATGACCCCGATACATGTCTGGATTTAACGAGTTCTCTGAGGGATGGTGCTCGAAGAGATAACGAATATAGTAGTTCATTTCACTAATCACTTAAACTTCTCCGAATAAAATACACCAAATTTATGTGTTTTCCTCCGAATTGTCAGAGATATTTTCAATTATTTGTATTCTCATTGCTGAAAATGTGGTAGTATGAATTTCTTAGAGGATTAAAAATGAAAAGGAAATGATTCTGTTTGAACATTTTTGTTGACCTTGGGGAAAATAAAAAAGAAATATTAAAATTAGAGACAAATAAATTGGATCTATGTAACACAACACGTATATCCACGTTTTATGGACAGGTTTTAAGTCCTCAGTTTATCATCAGGATAACATAAAATACGTCATTATCGGCTCCGTTATTAGAATGGTGAAATCTTTAGCTCATTTTTTTGTGAATACTATTGATGACGATTTGTTGTGCTGATGTATAAAATTAATATTTAAATTTATCATTTGTTTTTATTTTTTACTCTATTGTTACTATTTTGATCGGCTAATAACACAGCTGTTGACAAAAAAATAGGTAGTTCACTGGGCACAACGAGAATGTTTTAGAAATATCTCTTTCAGTGGAGATGTCAACCCCTAATGGAAGCCCATTTGGCTTTCGTGAAAATTTACCTAGATAAATAAAAACACATACGAGGGGGGACCCAAAAGTAACGGAAATTGGGCTATGGTGGTGAGCGAGAGTGGGGGAAGCCTTTGCTCGGCCGGGCGTACGTCAGGCTCACGCCACCTGCGTCAGTATGCGCAGCGCCGTCGCTGTGACTAGATTGGTCCGTTCGTGAGAGCTGTTTAAGTGAAATTACTCGTTTCATTTCGGCGAAAAAAGTGATGGCGGATTATCAAGAGCAACGCGCTCCAGTGAAATTTTGTTTTTTTTTCTGTGGAGGAAATCGGCCGCGGAAACTATTGTGATGCTCAAGACTGCTTTTTGGGAAGCTGCCATAAGTAAAATTAGAGTCTAGGAGTGGTTTACACGTTTTAAAAATAGTGAAATAGTAAAAAGTCAGCCTACATATTTCCAGAAATATGTTTACTTGGCTTAGGGTTGCGTATTTTGATAGTTGCGAAAGTTCTGGGCAGTCAAACGAAAATCGAACACCCGCTACAGCAACCAGTCCGCGTACCAGCAAGGACATAACCCAACATCTCTGTGTGCCTCTGAGTTGTCACTATGCAGCTCCTCTACCACAGCAATGGTAGTATCGATGCGTAAAAATATAGCTTATCACTTTTAGCGGGCCGTGTGTTATGGTAGGCGGTTTTCATTTGACTGCCCCTAGTAGTTAATCTTTGCTGTTCGTTACTCTAATACTTGATACAAAAGTAATTCTAGTACAATATGAACTCCATCTACTTCCATGTATTTTATAATTTTTAATAAATTCATGAATGGAAAGTTTTAATATCTCTGTTATTGTAGGATTTGAAGAGGCTGTAGTGGATAAATTGAAGTGCTTTTTTGAAGAGTAAAAAGAGGCTATCAAAATATAATGCCTACGAAACTGGTCCCAATAATTTCCTTCCACGTTGCTGATCTACGTACATTGATGGAGTCCTCATGAAAGCGTTACATCTATTTCTCTTCTAATGATAATTACATTTTTCATTAATTTATTATGATATCCAAAACTTACTGCATTTAAGCATTCCATATGTACTTCGTGTCCATCATACCAAATGGTTTCGCTCCATTCTTTCATATTGCCAAATGATTAATTCACTAAAAGATATCATTTTCCCCATATTTCATGAATAGAATATTTCGATTCTCCCTTCACCTTCATTCCATAGGTTGCTCTTACACTGTTCCTTCGGTTAAATCATTCCGATTGAATTGTGCCTCTTGGCTTGTTTAACTCCTGACTCCCTTCGGTTCCACATAGTACCACTTATTGTAGGTATTCTCCTATTTATACCCTTAGAAGTCTTCCTCACTTGTCACCATGTCTTCTCCCTATATTTTAATTTACGATTGTACACCTTCCAAACAGAATTTTGAAAAATTTGTCTTCGTTCGTTTCCACCTCCAGTAGCTCATTGTAATTTTAATATTTGCATTGACTATTCGCCAATAAAAAAACTACGGGGCGATAAATACACCATCCATTTTTGTGGTTGAAGACGCCAATTGATAGTTTATCCTGAGCCATTATTCTCAAGCCATTTTTCCTATTCCAAATATTTTTCCGCACTCTGTAAGACTATTCAAATAATTCTTTTGGATCAGACTCATGTAGTGATTTCATCCATTTGATAGGCCTTCCTTTAATTCCTTTGATTAATTGTTAGGCTCTCATAGCAAGTTGGCTTTAGGATGATCAGTGTTTCGCCCAATGTCTGACTCCGAAGGTTTCCTCATCTTTCACTCTCGTGGACCTTGAGAAGAGCGACCAAAACACTTGATGCCACTTTCAATTGAAAGAGTAAGAATTTTTCGGTGTCGTCGTATTAATCAACTCTCTCCTTCACGCCTCCCTTCCTTCACTCCGTTCTCGTGATTTTCTTGACATTGACATTTGCTCCGAGTAGATTCGCCGTGCTTAGCGCTAGTAATGTTCTCTCCTTCATACTTCAGCCCCCTTGTCTGGGTGTGCGGCGAGCATGTCTTCTTTCTCGGGAGAAAAATTTCACTTCAGATCGGTGCAAGTCTCGTATGCGCATAACCTTGCAGCCGACCGCCTCTTCAAGCGGACGTGTTTGGTGGTCACCTGTGAGAAAAAACTTCTCAGTATCATTACGTGATTGAAGGCTCCAATGTCACGTAAGCCACGAACGAAAGTTGGCCAAGTTTCTGGCGCGTAAAAAGCAGCTTAAATGGCTCCTATTAGGGTAGCATCCACAATGACTGATTAATCACAAACAGTTGACGAATTCCCCCGCTCGAGTAAGTTTTTCATCGCTCATTACGCAGATCTGCGAGAAGCTTGAAGTGATATTGCGCCAGGCAAATTGTTGTTGAAAGATTTGTGGTCATTATATCAAGTGTTAATTTTCGTAGGTTTTATTTAAAATTTATTCATGTGTCCGCTCTAGTATAATATGATATGGATAGTATGATAAATTAATGAAATCATTGACTGATTTAATTTTTTTCTGTACGTTGTCTATTGAATACTCACGAGAATTTATTGAATATTGAGAATATGAAGTATATTTAAAGCATTTTTTGGGTACATATTTTTAAGATATAACTAATCACACGTTGTACATCCCATGTTCACCAATCAACCATTATATCTTGCACCGAATTATATTTAGAAAAACTATGGGTATAAACGTAAAGCATATGGTCACGGCTATTTCTTTTTCCAATACTTCAAGACTGTAGGTACGTTCATTTTAAATTTACATTGCACCATGACCTTCATGTCATCTGAAAGTAACAGATATTTCCGACTTAAAGTTTACATTCTTGGCTATTTCGTTTGCCGTGGGTATAAATGTTTTACTATAAGTGCACACAATTATGTCTTGCCTTCTGAACTTTTTCAATGCCTCTAATTTTTATCAACTGTTGCGCAATTAATTTATCTCCTTCATTTGAATTATTATTTTATTCAGATTAGAATTAAATAAGGGCGGAGTTGCCACTTATGGGTATGGATAATGTCTCCGTGCACTCAAAACAATAAATTAAACAGTGGGATCATCTGAATACCAAACCGTTCTTAAATAAAACAGGTGTTGCTCATCCAGGAACTGGCGCGCATACTCATTTTCACTTTCTGCGGTCATTGGAATGGTCGAAGACGGACAGCTCAAAGTGGCTTGTCATTTTTTCCAAAATGTGTGGACTTGTTTACGTATAATAAGAAATATTTTACGATAAAAACCTAAATAGAATATTTTTACGTTTTTCAGCATTCATCTGAAAACCTAACCCCTAATGAATATGCAGAAAATCATAACTAATACCAAGTTTACTCGCAATATCTTTTTTTAGGACATATTGGTGGTATCGGTCTTATTCATCGCACCGAGTTGGTTTGAAGTTTCGCTACAGTCGGCTCTTTATGACTTGTCTTGTTGTGAAGTTATGAAGGAATCAGAACTCGTATAGAACGGACCCTGAAACAAAAACTCCAACGGTAACTTTTAAGAAAAATAAGAATTCCAAAAAAATCAGACCAGCATCGTAAATTGTCAGAATATGCGTTTGTAAGATCATTGCATTAATACCCGATGTACTCAAACTTCATATACGAAACTGACCATGTGGCTGAAGACAGAGAGTAATTTTCAGTAGTTGATAAATTGTCAATTCTAATAACTCCTTCGATACACGCGATTGATTTGTGACACATATACGTAGGATGGTAATAGTCTCGATCACCGCTTGTGGGTAATGTAAACCTCAAATCCACCCATTATCCAATAAACCGCTTCAGTAGTCATAATACTTTTTATGCGCCAAAGCTATATAATATATAGCCTTGGTACTGTACATGTATAGTATACGTGCACGTGTCGTATGACATTACTCGAGACCTTGTAAGAACATTCATTCTCTCATTACTATACGATATTGGCACGTTAAATGAAGACTTTGAAGGAACTGAGTCGGAAAGTTTTTGCGGTTCCTCGAAAGGCTACTCTAATGAAATGATCAACTTTGTTGATCGCGAGACCATATAGTATTTCAATGATTCACATACACACTCACTTTTCATGCTTAGAAAATAGTAGTATATTTATTGAACTACGAAATTGGCGGAAAGGGCGGATTATATTTATTATTACTTTCCACTGTCTACCTTGCCCAAGTGTGAATTTTACAACTTACTTCCTTTATAACTTTCTCGAAAACAAAGAGAGGTGTGTTTTTCCGGTTGAGTAAACTAAAGATTAAGGAAAGCACACAAAAACAACTTGTGTATGATTTCCTGTGGAAAAAAATTACTTTATCTTTAATGGTAAACATCGAAGGCTAACGAGGCAGTGGGAATAGACAATATCCCCGCGGAATTCCTAAAGAGATTAGAGAAAATGGAAAAAAGGGATTCAAATAATCCCTTATACGCAGTATTTATGAGAAAGGAATACATATGGTCAGAATTTTTTCCTAGGTCAATTTTGGTCTACGAGGCAGTACCCAAAAGTAACAGGAATTGGGCTGTGGTGGGGAGCGATAATGGGGGAAGCCTTTGGCCGGGCGTACGTCAGGCTCACGCCACCTGCGTCAATATGCGCTGGTGGCGTGTATATTTAATATATAGGTCTTGTATAAATATTTTAATTTATCATTTGTTTTTATTTTTACTCTATTATTTCTATTTTAATCGGCTAATAACACAATTGTTGACAAAAAAAATAGGTAGTTCACTAGGCTCAACGAGAATGTTTTAGAAATATCTCTTTCAGTGGAGATGTCAACCCCTAATTGAAACCCATTTGGCTTTCGTGAAATTTTACCTAGATAAATAAAAACACATACGAGGGGGGACCCAAAAGTAACGGAAATTGGGCTATGGTGGTGAGCGAGAGTGGGGGAAGCCTTTGCTCGGCCGGGCGTACGTCAGGCTCACGCCACCTGCGTCAGTATGCGCAGCGCCGTCGCCGTGACTAGATTGGTCCGTTCGTGAGAGCTGTTTAAGTGAAATTACTCGTTTCATTTCGGCGAAAAACGTGATGGCGGATTATCGAGAGCCAACCCCTGCAGTGAAATTTTGTTTCCTGTTGAGGAAAGCGAAGGCTGGTTATTGGGAAGCTGCCATAAGTAAAATCAGAGTCTAGGAGTGGTTTACACGTTTTAAAAATGGTGAAATGTCAATTGAAGACCAACCCCGTTCAGGATGCCCTTCAACATCAAGAACTAACGAAAACGTCGACAAAATCAATGCCCTCATTCGTGAAGACCGTCGTAGAACCATTGATCAACTCTGTGAGATGTCTGGAGGGTCATGGAGTTCAATTCAGATGTTTCTGGAGCAGATCTTTGGCACACAGGCGACTGGTTCTTCCGTCACGACATCGCGCCGGCTCATTCCACCCTCTCCGTGACGCAGTTTTGAACAAAAAACGGCATGGCATCGATTGTCCACCCCTCCTACTCACCGAATTCAGCCCCCTGTGTCTTCTTTTTGTTCCCCAGACTCAAAAGGGACATGAAAGGAAAGCATTTTGACACTGTGTAGGAGGTAAAGCATAAATCGCTAGATGGTCTGAAGGACATCCCGATAAATGAATTTCAGAATTGTTTCGAGCAATGGAAGCATCGTTTGGAGGAGTGCATTGTGGTTAATAGGAAATACTTCGAAGGTGAAGAAAATTGAATGTATATACATTGAGAACTAAAGAATCTCTAACAACATTCCTGTTATTTTTGGGTCCCCCCTGGTACATCCCTAAAAAAGGTATAACAGTTGCATATGAGGATTGAAGGGTGATAAGCATGATTTCACGTGACTATAGTTATTTCTAAAACCCATTATTAGAGCGTTACAAACGAGTGTAAACACATACTAATGCGAACGTCAGTGAACTTAGTCTTTAGAAAGAAGAGATGAACGCCTGACGCCATTGCAGTGGTGAGAACATTCGTAGAGAGGAACCCTGAAAACTATGAGGATGTCTTTTTATGCTTCGTGGAGATGGAGAATGCGTTTGACCGAGTTTAATAGACAAAGTTGTTGGAAAATTTCCGAAATATAACAGTAGACTGGAGTCATGGAGACTTATTCGAAACTCGTTACATGCATCTGTTGATTAAGGGTAGCAAGGAGAACTGGGCTTGGAAGTGATTGGCTTGGGAGTGAGGCAGGGTATAACGTTATTGCCGGTACTTTTTCATACGAATATGCTGAGGATATGTTAAAGGTAGCATGGGAAGGTCTTGAGCGGGCAATGAATGTGGGCAATTCATAAATGATCAACCTATGGTGAGCGAGATGGTGAAGGGATTGCAATTAATATTTGTTTCTTTCCGGGAAAACGTGAGAGGTGTGTGATGAAGATAAACCACAAAATAATAAGTAATGAGATTCTAAAGAAATAGGAAAGCTAAGTTTAACATTAAACTTAGAGGAAATGAACTAGAATAGATGCAGCAGTTCATGTACGAGTATATAGGAAGTATTTTAGAGGAAAAGGGGCATAGTAATGGGAACATTAGGAGAAGAATTGCGTTAGCAAAATAAGCATTTGATAGAAGAACAGCTTGGATGAAAGATATCCTAAGAAAATATTAGTAAAGATTTCAAATATGGTGCGTAGTGCTTTACAGATAGATGTGTACGTGTGGATGCGAACATTGGTTTTTGAGATAAGGGGATGGGAAGAGATTGGAGGATTTTGTGATGAGGGCGTGAAGAAAGAAATATTATGGTGCAATGAAGAGGAAGCTCTTGAAACATAAGTAGAAGTAAATAGACGTTAGGTATCGTTCAAAAAATCCCTTGTAGGTAGAATACCATGAAATGAGTAGTATTAGTAGTAGTAGTAGTAGTAGTAGTAGTATTTAGGGGAGGCGACCGACTGCTGAGGTCATTTGCGCCATAGGGGATGGACAGGAAAGGATGAAGGGTGGAGAGAAACTCGGCGTCGGCATTAGCCTACTCTTTACGAAAGGCGCTAAGGGGTCCGCAGTTTAACGTCCCATTCGACGGACGGTGCACTCACTCAAAGTGCCCTCCACAAAGCACCTCAAGTAGGGATCGAGATACCTCTGAAAAATATTTAACACCGCCGGGATTTGAACCCGGGCTCTCTGGGTGAGGGTGGGAAGCCAGTACGTTAGCCCCCGCACCATCTCGATCCCCCCCTGAAATGAATGAAGGTAGACATCTGCATGGTGGTTTTGCACTACTTTCGAATTTCTTCAACTCTGGAAGTGTTAATATGTTCATCAAATCAATTAAATATGTGAAGTCATATCTACTACAATCTGTGATACTTACATCTGAATAACCATTAATTTACAACATATTTCAACTAAGGTAGACGATAATCCACTTGCATGCTGATGAGTTTGTAGAAAGCTATTGAATCATTATAAGGTACTGCATTAAAAGATAATAATGCATAAGGTGTTATCAATTGGTTTTGTTTTTCATTCCTTTTTTATGATGCAATCATGATTTAGGTATGATGGATTTGCATACTTCATATACTCGAGAAAAATGTAGTTTTAATTTTAAAATGCTCTTCATAAAGTGAAAATTAACTTGCAGCATGTAGTACATATTATTCCTTGAAAAATATCAATGATCTTTGATAGAAGCAAAATTGAAACAACGCAAACTCCCCGAAGTTGAAGGTGACTCGCCTGGCGGCATAACGTGGTCGGAGTGAGCAGAGTTCATTCCGACCATTATGCTTACTGCAATTTTAGCCGTAGAAAAGGAAATAATGCGTGTCATATGCTAATTGGTATTCCTCTCGCCATTTATTATCCTTCATTTGATGAATGAAGAGCTGCGTAGAAAATGCACACCTCTTAACTGAAACCTTCATTTCCCGTGCGTGACATTGCGTCATTCACATTTCTCTGGAGAGCCGAAAATTTTTTACATCCCCATAATACTCGCTAGGTGCTCTCCTGCCGCATGGTAGAATCAAAACGGGCCTTCTTCCAAAGGAAAGTCTTGAAATACGCACATAAAAAATACGAAGACAGCTTTTAATTCCGCGGGTAATATTTGGAAGGTTACTCCGACCGAAGTATTCAGCAAGTTTAGAAAATAAAGAAAATCGTTTCTGATTGCAATGAGATGCCAAAGAATATACATGTATGACAGAAAAAAATTCATAAAAACACAATTTTATGAACAGCCTGACTTGGGATATTTACCAGGTGAATTTGAGATTGTGGTTACAGGAAAGAGGTATATATCCCAAACGTATCAAGCGTTCTTGATCATATAAATTTCTTTAAAAAAACTCCCTTGCGAATATAATTTGTTTTAACCAATCCTCAGAGTGAGTATGTCATGTGAGATGGATGTAGATTTGCTATTTTCAGACATGTCATGGAGGAGGATGATAAGAATTATGCCTGTGTGGAGATTACAAGAAATATTTTGTTAGACAAAGACAGTGTAAAGTTCCCAAAAATTTGGAACTAAAGGAAAGGAAAAAAATTAAAATTTCCCATAATACATTTTTTAGAAATATTTACATTTATATCGGTTTGTAAATATTGCAATATCTTTTAATTAGATTTTTCTTGAGGTTTGTTGTAATTGGTGTGTTATATTTTGCATTTCACGTTTTATATTCATTAAATTATGTAGAATTTCGTCGAGAACAAATTATCTACATATATATATATATATATATATATATATATATTATTTTTATATTATACTAGCTGAATACCCGGCTTTGCACGGGTTAGGGAGAAACAATAATATAAATATACTACATAAATAAAAACAACAAATTATAGAGTACAATAATACACTACTTCATACAAATTTAAGAATCTTTTTTATTTAACACCTGTTTATAAACTATATTTTTTGTTTCATATCCAGGAGAAAGAATATATAAATTTTTAGGCGAACCTACTCTGGAGCAAGCAACATAAAGTTGCCCGTGGCTAAAACATGGCGATTTTAGATCAAAACCACAAAACTTAAAAGACTGTCCCTGTGATTTATCAATGGTAATTGAAAAAGCTAGCCGGACTGGAAACTGTAATCTTTTAAAGTTGAAGGGAAGATCAGTTGGGATTAGAGGTATCCGTGGAATAAAAATTATGTCACGTTTTCCAGTTAAAATGACTGCCTGGATTATATTTTTCATTAATTTTGTCACACACAATCGTGTCCCATTGCAGAGTTTTGGTGGATCTAAATTTCGCAATAAAATGATTGGAGATCCTACTTTAAGTATAAGGCGATGTTGTGGCAATCCAGCTGGATCAAGTGAATTTAGGAATTCCGTTGGATAATGGACGGCTTCGTCAGCATCCACTACGGTATCAACCGATTTATATTCAATCACGTCTCCTGGCAGAATGGCTAGTATCTCCTTGTTAATTTCATTAACATCATCGTTCTTAGGAGCAAGAATGGCTCTTTCTCGCAACCATTCTAATTTTTTATAATTTTGATTAACGTTAGGATAGACTGCTTGTATTATATCGCGGACAGTTTTCACCGATACACATAAATCTGATGACAATTTTATCATACCAGATGCTTCAATAACTAATCTATCTTCTCCAATCTCCAAAAGTTTATTTGCAAAATTTTGAGCATTCCCATCTCTTAAGAGGATTCGCATGTTTTGTTTAAGGCTAATTTCTTGGACATGATTCCATAGAACAGAATGTTTTAAAAAGGCATAAATTTCATCGGCTGGAGTCGATTTTGGAATGACAGGCAGAGTTTGACGGAAGTCTCCACACAGGAGTACCAGAGCTCCTCCCATTAAACTGCAGTTTCCTCTAAGATCTTGAAGTGTTGCGTTGAGGGCCTCAAGAGATTTTTTATGAGCCATCGTACACTCATCCCATACTATCAATTTACATTCTATAAGAACTTGTGCCTGGCCGCTTGTTTTATTTATATGACATTTGGGATTTTCTTGTCGGGAAATATTAAGTGGCAACTTAAGGGCATAGTGGGCTGTTCTTCCTCCTTCCATTAATGTCGCTGCAATACCTGAAGATGCAACGATGAACCCTGATTTCAGCGAGAACTAAATTAATTAAAAATGTTTTTCCCGTGCCACCAGCAGCATCAAGAAAAATGATACCTCCTTCTTGTTTATCTACTTGATCCATTATTGTTTCGTACGCGAATTTCTGATCTTCATTAAGAAGTGGCTTTTTATCCGCGATGTATGCTTCTAAGTCTAAGACATTGTAGCTAGTTTCACGTATATAATCTGGATAAAATACACCCTGTTGATCTTGTACAGGTGCAAAAAGACCGAGTTCCACTAAAGTCTTGTTAACCATGGTGATACACTTTTCCTCCAAAATAATCAAAGTTTTATTAAAAATGTCGGAGTTAAACGTAATATCCAATGTAGGATTTTCACTTCGAACTTTAGCCAGTATATCCTCACTCATTTATTCTTTATATTTTTCCCATAATGTTTTTGTGTTAGATGGATTACAGGAGGTTATTATGATGGCAAACAAAATTCAGATTTGTCCTGGAAGAGAAATCAAACTGGCCTCTCGCAATGAGTCATCCCAGTGTTGATCTCCTTCTAGCAACCCTAAATTCTGGCAAGCTTCTCTGAATGTCTCACATATTTCTCCGTTTACCGTTCTTAATTCTGCAAATGAGCGAGGTCCTCTAATGGTATGTAGAAGCATTCTTAAAAAATAACATTCGGCGTTGTTAGGATGGACTGTGTAGACTCGGCCCAATGCGGCACATGAATAAATATTATTCTCAGGATCAAAGTTACCCATTTTTCTTCTACAAAAGACTTTCCTTGATGTATTCCACGTATAATATCTCGGCAATTCTGAATACAATAGTGTTCTTGCAAAAGTATCCTGCTGGCATAGTTGGAAAAATGCTGTTTCTATGACAGCAAAAAAGTAAACAAATTACATACATACAAACAAACACTCTCCTTTATATATATAGATATATGTATACATATATATATATATATATATATATATATATGTAAAATTACGATTTTATTGGAAAATTTACACCAGATTCTCTCTTGCTCTGAAAGGTTAGAGCTTTTTTATCATTTGTCACAAATCATTCACGCTATATAATATGAACCTCCAAACTTCGGGTTGGACTGGGTTGAGTACTCTTCCCCAAACTGGCCTAACTGACAGGATCCGAAAAGTTAGAAGAAAAAATATGACGTGAAGTCTTATGCTATCGTAAATTCAGTGCGTAATTAAATTCATGTCCATACGCTTTACTGAGCGCAGAACTTTAATCCATGTCCACGAGAGAAAGATAAGCATTTCCTTATCATCCATCACGTTACCAATAAGCTGATGTAATTAAAAATTAATTACTCTCTATTGCGTGCTTTTGATTTGATTTTTTTATGCGGTTAATCCTTCGACGGTTTTCTTTGATGCAAGTACTTAACTGTTTCCCGCTACTCTCTACGCGACTCATTCCGCCACCGCCACATTAAGCGAATGCACTTCGTCCTGTCATACTCTGCGGTTCCCATGCCACACCTCCATTACAAGTGCTTGCCGTCATTGGGACTTTGCTTTCCCGTAATGTTTCTATTTTCCATTTTTCAAGCACATTCAATCGCCTCCTTTTGAGTTATTGCCTTTATAGGAGCTCATACGATGCTGTAACCTTAAAATATCCTTCATTAGCGCTTAGCACTTTAATACACAAGCACTAAAATAGCTATCTGGTAGTTTTCATTGTCATCATCATTAAAAATCAATTGAACCCCTCAAACTAAACAGCTTTTATAATTCCACTTAGTTGTAAAGTTATAGTTTCAATGGAACCAAGTTGTAAACATTTTGTTGGAATGAGATCAGATAATGATATTCATATTATTTGGCGATTTATTATATCGCATCATGATGTGGAAAAAATAATCTTTGTTAAAAAAATCAGGTACGCTTTTACATAATGCTACTAATTTATTGCGTCTGGTGGACAATTAATCTAACATGGGTGATGTGATATTTGAAATATGATAAATCAACCGAGATTGTGAGTAGAAAAAGTTAAATTCATTTGAAAAGATTATTTTGACCCTCAACCAAAAAGTAACGACGTATTGAATTATATGTATGCATATGGAATTATTCTCATTTGGATCGTATGCTTAAATAAAAATCATTGTTCTTTTCAACACCATCAAAACCAATCCGTATGATTTTTCCAAAGCATGGATCAGGTAAGATTAAAATATGGCGGAAGGGCATACCTATGCAGCTCTCTTTTTAATGCGTTTTTTTGTCAGCCATGTAATTGTACCAAGAAAATGTGGCGAAAGATGTCTTGATTGAAAAAGGGTAAAGGTTTGAGAGAAAACGCAAAAATGAAAAATAAATATAATATATTAGATTTAATTCTGTGTTAGTAAAATATTTCAATGTAAAGGTATGGAGTTAGCATCTCTCATGCTCGCTTGATTTTATTAATTTCTAGGCTCTTTTTGGCATTGATGTAATAGAAATGGATTCCATTCGGCTTTATTCGGCGGCTAATCTCTTCCAGATTTACCCCTTAGAATAATTGATTGACTTCTAACTAAACTGAACTGTTCCTCCATGTGAGTTTTGTTGGTTAATTTCATTTGTAGGCGCAGAAATAGATTAAGGAATCAAATTACAATCCAATTATGAGAAGGGTGGTAGAAGTTACCTACTTATCGTTTGGGTCTTGTTTTTTTATTTATAATTTTGCTGGATGTGCTAAATTGATTCGAAATTTATGACGCACCTCGATTTGGGGTGATTGTCAAAGAATATTTTTGACGGAATTTTTTTATAATACCATTTTGATTGAAAGCTGTTTCAAAAGATGTAACTAAACATTCCATGGCATGGTATTAAAGAATTGCTATAGCTTTGTGACCGATAGATATTCAGGTGGGTATAATGTAATTGGACGATGGGAAGAGGTACTTTTGGCATGAATTTGATAGACTTTAAATAGAATTCCGCTATGACGGGAGGAAAATTAACTTTTGGAGAAAATATTTGTTTTCACTGTGAACAAAAATCTATAGTGGAAGGGACCGGTTGATAAATGTTTATTTCCAAAATAAAAATATATGTATACATAGGCACCAAATATTTTTACTACCGACCCTGGTTTCATCCCAATGCCATTCTCAAGGTCATAGTTTTAATGTACATGTATAATGCGTATATGTGTATACGCATGTATATGCGCATGTATGCGTATATGTGTATACATGCGTATACACATATACGCATGTATACATGCGTATACGCGTATACGTATAAGTGTGTACACATATACGGTGTATACATGCGTATACACATATACACAGGTGTATTTCTTTAAAATAAACATTTAGCTTTGTCATATATCTCACCTTCATATCGAGGGAATCAATTAGATTTATGCACATATTTTGATGTAATTTTATATTCTGTATATTTATGACATAATAAGTTACGGTGGTTAGTTTGATGTTTTCACTAACGATGTGATTTTCAAGTTTGTGAAATAAAGTACCTTATACATAATATCCTTTATGCTGTACACTATTTTAAGTGTCAACAATTATAGGTGTTATACGTTATGGTGTATTTAGGTAAAAATAGTATATTTACCTGGCCTGTACCGGCAATATTGTGATGCTACCTTCACCTGATCTCAGAACCTTTTATCCTTTATGATAACCTGGCGATTTGATTTAACAGGAAAAGGTCGTAAAGCTACGTAAAGCTAGTTTGCGTATTACGTTTGCATTTGACGAATTGTCTTTATCATTTCAATGGTCATCCTTTTTCGGTAAAATGAGAATTTCAATAAATATATTTGAGGAATGCGAGCGAGGGATATCGGCTTAAAAACCCAAAATATGACAGTAAGCATGTCATACTAAAGAGTTTCATTCCTATTTCTGTGTGCGCGGTGATTTGGAATTTAATTTCCATGGAATTCGTTGAAACGTGTGGTTACGAAAGAATCTGGACGAATGGAATGAAAACGGAATAAAACGTTACAAATGGAGTTATTCCGGAGAAAGTAACTTGTTGAGACTCAGTCCCTGTCTCTGTCGCCGTCCCCACTGACTCTTTCACATTCTCCCCGTCGTCTGTCAACTGTCTCCTGGAGGCGATGCTCGGCAAGGAGAAAACACTTGAGAGAACGCACACGTTCGAGAGAGTGTCGCTGGTGACGTATCCCAAGGTAGGCCAGTCGCCGACATTATAGAGCGTGCTTGGGAAGAGTGATTGAGGAAAGGAGTAGGCGAGAAGATTATAGTCACCTTAAATAAAACGTAATTAAATATATATATATGCTTTTAAATGCACTCTTAAACTTCCAAGAATGTTTAAATGGGTGGAATAAAATATTTGCACGTTGAAGTCTAGTGGAATAAAGGGAAATATTACCTTTCTACTGTGAATTACAAATGTAATATTGGTTAAAATAATACATTATATTGATAAGATTTTCAATCACCACAATCAAAAGAATTAACAATGTTGCATATATAAATTGGGATTCAATGAAGCGATAATTCAATCAGATGGCAAAATTTATAATGAAAAATGCGAAATGATAAACCTATTGATTTATTTATTGGAAGGTTTATTATAATTTTTTGCTTGGTATTTGAAAAAAATGGGTTTTAATTTTTAAAAACAGCATATGCCATGATTCATTACGAAAAATGAGCTAGGCAATCTGTTTGTGTGCGTTAAAAATATAATGGCCAATCGGATGGCTCATATAATCGAAGATATGAAATCAAATATTTCATTTTAAACGTTTCTCTCAAAAGGCGTGAGCTTAATCATTTGGCTGTTTTCATCTCAGAAGATGCCTTGTAGTATTTCTCATTGTCTGATACTTTTAAACCGCCAGATCTCATCAGCATAATAATTTAATTATAAATTCTATTATTTAACTTTTCTTTATAAACGATTAAGATTATAATCAGCCACTTATTTTCATTTTTAATAAAGTTGTCCGCCTGAAGGATACTTTAAGTGCTTAATAAATGAAACAGTTTCAGGCGTAACATGGTGGAAATCCTTTATGATGAAAGAAGACAATTCGCTAGAATATTCCTCATTTAATTAAGACACTTCGCTTTTACTCGTAGAATATTTTTTTATTACGACCTAGGTTTCGTTAGAGATGATGAATCTGAAAATATTATTCTGTAACGAAACGTAAGTCGCAATAAAAAAATTCTATATGGAATAGCAAAGTGTTTTCTTTCATCATTTATAGTACTTGCTATCAACCCGCACTCATTACGAGTTATCAAATTTAGGAGCTGCCCTTTTAGAAAAGCGTTGGTGATACCTATGAAAATGAATCATGCATTATTTTTCACCGAAGGGCCTCTAATGTGGTTGGAGGCTGAAAGGTTGGAGGGCGTGGTTGTGGAGTGACGCTAGCGTAAAATTTACTGACCCCTTTTAAGGCGAGCTCGGGATAAGATTTCTTTCCTTTCGAATCACGGCTTCCTCCTTCCAAATCACCGACGGGCTTCATCCCCAGATTACGAGAAATAGGAAGTCACTTTGAGTGACATAGATGCTTGTGGTGTGAAGAAGTTCTATGGTAAGGGAGAGGATTTTTAAGGACAGGATGACGCGAGGCTGACGGGAAGAGTGGCCGCAAGGGTATGGGTTAATCGACGCCAATGGAGAATGGGCAGGGGGTATTCGGGGGAAAGAGAAAAGCTAAGAGGAGAGAGAAAGTCTTTCATTTTGGAAGAATTTGAACAAATCGTTAGAGAGGAATCCACGCGAGTTGAAGAATGGGATAAAGTGAAGGCTGGGCAGAAGCAAAACATAGGTGTATATAAAATACGGTTGGGAGAGGCCGTGATTAATAGAAAAACTCAATATCGTCATTTAATAGAAGAGTCAGGAAAATTAAACCTTGACTCGCGTCTTCCCTTTGCAGTATCTTTTTACCAGAAATAAGACGTTTCCCTCTGTGAGGCCATTATTTTGGACGTAACGGGGAAGAATGTCATTCGTGATGCTGGAAACAACCGCGGATTTGTTGCAGATTTGTACGATGAATTGAAGTCATCAACACAGTGCTTTTAGAAATGAGAATTATCGAGTATTGAAGATTTAAGACTAAAATGTTACGGTGGGGATTAGGGTAGGTTGGTTTTTTTTCTCGAGTTTTTTTAGTGATTCTTAGTGCAACTAATTTGCTGATCAGTGGTGGATGATCGAACCATTACCTAAAAAAAATTTTTTGCCTCCATTGGTGCCCGGTGTGAGCAACTAAAATTTTGTCACCCTCATTTCAAACCCTCCAATATCATTCTCTTTATTTGTTCTTTTTCTTTATTCATTTAGGTTATTATTTTATTTTCAACATTTGTTGACTTATAGGGTACAATGGTGAATGAAAGCTACGTGTTTCGTTGTCTCTTCTTCTCCTTCTTTCAGATACCTATACGCAGGTGTTTTATGAGGTTTATTAAGGCAGTTTAACAGTTGAGAGATGCCGACTATCGGAAAATGCACCCTTTGTAAACATATCTCAAAAAGGGCTCCTCTTCCCCGAAGAGGAGCCCTTTTTGAACCGCCGAACTCGTCGCTTCTCTCTCTGATTGTGGTTCTTCTATTTCATCTGATACTTGGGGTAGTGCGGTGCGAATACTTTTGTGGAATAGTTATTTGCTTCATTTTTCAGTAAGCAGGTTTTTCTTCACACAAGATTTTCAATTTCTAAATCGTGGCGGGCATCTTTTATGCTTCCCACAATTGAGACACAGCATAAACGGTAATTCGAAAACTATAGACCATCATACATCAGGCTAATTTTTACACCCTTCGCAGGTTACTTCTTAGGTTTCCGTTCGACTGCAGTTTGTGTGCTCGATTATTGCTTCGAAAATATGACTCGAGTGAAGACGTACACATCATTATCGGATGAGTTACTGTAAATAAGGGGATCAGGATATTGCCGTTGGCTAAGGAGCAGGCTCCCCACCGAGAGGGCCCGGGTTCAAATGCCGGACACAAGAAATACTTTTCAGTGGTATCCCGAACCCTATTTGAGGTGCAATCTGGACAGCATTTTAAGTGAGTGCGCCGTCCGTCGAATGAGACGTTAAACTGCGGACTCCTTGGTACCTTTCAACAAGAGTATGCTAATGCTGACGCCGGGTTTCTCTACACCCTTCCTTTCCCATCCATCCCTAATGGCGCAAATGACCTTAGCTCTCGGTCGCCTCCCATAAAAACTACTGCTACTGTACATAACAATTCTCCATTCATTATTTTGCTATAAAGTTTTATTTTACTGGAAAAAGACGTAAACGAAAGATAATCATATGTATATCTGGACAGTATTGAGAATTCTTTCGTTTTTGATAGCCTAACTAAATTGAAATGGGAAGTGCTCTAAGCGGCTATAATTACTATTAATCATTGCTATGTGAATTAGTTTAATTTAAATGTTAAGTAAATAAACATTGGATTACAGGAAGTGATAAATGATAACATCTTTCCCTTGACGAATGTACAACAAACGGGCAACGTCAGGTTCGGCTCAGGGGTAATAGATCGCCAACTGGTACATGAACACAAAATAATTGTACGTTTAACCTTCAGTTTGTTCGTCTAAAAAGTTTAAAATTTGTTTGGAAAATTTGAAAGGATTTACATAATTATGGAGCAATTCACAGATAATTACTGGGCATGAAAGTGTGAATGGAGATCTTGTGTAACCCAAAGTATGATGGACGTAGTTATACCCCTTTATTTTGAAGGTTGTTTGACTTGAATTGATTATATATCAATGCATCCTTCAAGACAGCTTTCGTTACTGATTGTTGCATAGCTTTATTAAGAATGTTTTGCAGTTTAGATTCCTTACTGCAATAGCCAAATTATATTAACTAAAAATTTTTTTGGAAAAAATAGGAAAGTTTTTCATAATTTAGCTTCCCTACAATTCAAATAATGATATATACCGTCAGACATAAAAGAAAAAACTACTCAAAACCCAGACTTAAAGAATATAAATCACAGTTAATCATACCTTTCTGTTGATTACAATAAAAATATAATTTTATTAATGAATTGACTTTAATATAAGTATATTAAAGTCAATTCATTCCATTAGAAAAATGGAAAGATTCAATAAAATTTCAATCAGGAAGTCACCCATCAATATTATGAGTGGAAATTACATAAGAAAAATAGCTCGACTAATGAAAGAATTTCGGCTGAATTCGGGAAATAGCAACGAAAATACGGCTTATACATGGAACTTAATTGACAAAGGAAATGATTCAGTTCATTCTCCCATCCCTATAAACCAATATATTTATTATTTTTTCGCTTCGGAAGCCAATTACAGCATCTGATATTAATATCGTTGTGAAATCTAAATTTTAAATTTATATCAGTATAGATGTACATGAATAATTTATTATACCGGCTAATGTAACCGCAACTCAAGTCACTCTCCTTGAAAAACTCACCTTTTCTTATATTAGCAATGTTTTTTTTTCATTTCTCGGTAGATAAAATTTAAATATAGGAAAACTACTTCAAAACACTCTTAAATGTCTCTTCGAGTTAGTGTTCATGTTGTATAATGAAATTTGTTTTGAATAAATCTAGTGTAGTAAAGAAAGCAATTGGAAATGCTTATATTTACTGGAATAATTTTACATACTGTAACTCATGCGTTATTCAGAGCTGATCGCGGTCGAATTTAACCTTAAATTTGGTATCTTAAATAACAACTCTAAAACACAGTTTTTACTCGACTATTGCGAGTGAGTTGATTATTCTATTTAAATTAATAAATCACCATTTTTTACGCTTTACACTTCTGGATGTGCAGTCACCCGCCATAAGTAATACTTCTCCCTTTTTCATCTTTACAGAGGCCGGTGTATAAAGTCAATTATTAAGTATGTTTTATCATCTGATATATTGCGAAAAATATAAAAACAGAGAAAAGATGCTAACTTAATTCTCTTTCCGAACGCATAATACGAGACATACGCCTTACCTGAGCAATTTTATTGAATTGGTAAATAAAAAATTTAGGGCTCACCGGTCACATTACACGTTGGGGTATTTTGGGGGGGTAATAGATGGGGTATTTTATCCATTCATTTTTCAATTGTTTTACGGTTTTTTTAATATCATAAGTTATTATTATAATTTTTATTTTTTTATTTATGCAGTTCATCCTTATTCCATCATGTTGCGAGTCATGCAGATGTTAAATTGCGAAAGACCAACTATTTAATTTATCAAACATAGCTTGTCTGAATTTTGTAGTCTAAAACGTTCATAGATGCTTAATCTGTGATTTTTGTCACTTTCAGGTACAATGATCACATGTTCAGTTTCGAATTAGAGGTTTTATATGTACCACAATAATGCCGTTATTCATTTTGTTAATTGCCTGTACTATTTATCTTCACTTAGTCCTGTTTTATGAACAGAAATATTGGCATTACGTTTTGAACGTAAAATCTGTTCCATTAACCTTGAAAATAAGGATCTTTATCTTTTCTCGTAAGGCGTTGGTTAACTCAGCACCACCATGTATGACAGGGCTTCATTCTCTTCTTTCACCAAGAGTTCTGTGGCTCCTGGAATAGAATGTGCCATGGTGACAGCTGGAAGCCCAGCGCTACTTCCTATGGAATGCCATCCAGATATTTTCTTAGCGGCCCAATAAATACGATCCATTCTGACCGGAATCCAATAAAAAAGTTTCATTCAATCGTTTCTTTCTAAAGATAGCATTTGTGCTCTTTTGGTCGCGTTTAAAAATAATTTAATCTGAGTAATTTCATGAATCTCGGAACCTCCTGGGGAACATTATGAGATACATGTCGGACCACTAACTCGAAATGCATGGTTTCACATGTTTTTTAAGGCTTAGTAAGTGCTTGGTGAGCTCAACTTGGCTCGATTGAAGACTTTTGAACTGATATTAATGGTGCATTGATTTAGTTTACAAGTTGCGTGGTAATTTTGCCACTGTTTCAGGTGAGGAAAACCCATTCTGAGAACCACCATTAAAATTGGGGATGGCATTTGACTCAGCTGTTCTCTCCATCGGCGATAGAAATAAGCGCGATGGGAACCAAACGTTGCACACTTGATAAAAGATTTAGAAGGAGTGTTTACTTTAGCCATGATATCAAGTGCTGAGGTAGAATGGATTTCAGGAAAACTACTTTCTCTTGCTTCTCATCATTCTCTTTGGTGGCCTCAATGAGCCTTTGTCCATTTGGCATCTAAAAAATTACGAATACCTGCCTTTGAATATAGGTTCAACTCCGGAACTAGAAGTTACTTGACTTATCGTGGCTTAAGTTCTGATTACCATCTTCTGCGTTAAAGGCGAAAACTTCTACGTTGTTTCACTTGGAATAATTAATTAGTTCAAATATAGGTGCGTTTTATAAGATAACCTTTATTAAGAGAAAATTTACACCGTGGAAATAGCGTATAAAATGTGTGTCAATATCAAGAGATAATATGAATTTTTATATTAAAACATGAGCTGAAATTTAGAATTTTAGAAAAAATCATGCTGCATTAACAGTATGATGTAACGGAAGGAAGAATGGCAACTTTGTTATTTCCTCTTAATGTAAGTGCTACATTAAGTGGAATTGACAAAGTTGCAATTTTTCCTTAAGTAATGGATAATTTTCACAAAGCCAAGGCTGAAATCACCATTTTTGGTATATTATGAATTTAATAGGAATAATATAAATTAAAATTATATTGAACTTTACTGAACTAAACTTAAATTTATTATCTTAGTATTGTTAATAATGTGCGCTTTGTTTGCTCGGATGAAAGGCAAATCATGGATTATCAATCTGAGGATTGGTCTATAGCAACTCTACTATCTATCCTGGTCCCCGTAAATCACTTCATTCCCACACAGCTACTATAGCTTCCAAGTTTTTCATCTCCTGCTTGCAGTAGTTTATTCTTGGCACTCTTGTTTACTTTTTCTCCTCTATCTATTCTTCAATTACGACAATCCATAAGTAAATGCTACTCAGGATATGTCCTGAGTGGAATATATATGAAACTATTATAAGAAATTAAAAAAAACTGGCAGAATCTAGAGAAGCTGATCAAGCTACCAATTTGACTCAATTAGGCATCGGATTTTTGTTATTTTTAAGGATATCTTCCAGTATCTGCATGCCATAATGAGAAGACTAATAACTTTCATGAGAAAATCTTCCAGAGAAAGCCTGTATCTGGTTAAATTTTCTATTACCTCCATCCAACAAGTAGAACTGACATTCCATCTTTCAAAGCGATAGTTTCAGGCGCGCACCCGTGCTTGATACTCCTTTGGCATCTAACCTAGCCAATTAATTTTGAGCATAGAAGAAATCCGCAGTAGACTTAATCTGAGATGTCTAGTCACCTCATTTAATTGATTGACTCTTTTCCCATCCTCTGGCCACGCATTGCTTTGATTTACGTGCGTATTCTCTCTTGTCTTTCCCTGAAGATCGTTTATCCGGTGATTAGCAAGCGGATATTTATTGTCGTCTCCAGACTATGTAGGCGACCCCGCCACCTGATTTCACTCCTCTGCTGATTCCATTTGGAAATTAATTGCTCTAGGGTCAAATATATCTACTTCATTGGTGTCGTAATGGCGTGAAACCTCATGAGATCAGTGACTGGGAATTCACATTGACGTTGGAATTTATCAATTTTGCCAACTGCTAATAAGGAAGGGAATTGAGTGTTTTAAGGCAATGTTGCCTCCTGTTTAACCTATCTTCCCCTACCCAACCTCTCCTATAAGATGCGGCCCTCTCGACCGCGAATACATTTATTGAATACAAAATCTTTTCAGTCTTGTTGAAAAGGTGGTGTCGGTTTGTTTTTCAGGGTCATCTCATATTCAAGGACGCCTAAGATATGACGGGTTAGTGGTTGGGGCTGGGGAGAAGGGAGGATAAAAAGATTGTAATGAAAGGGGGAAGAGGGGCAAGGCGAAACGCGTTTAATCTACCTTAAAGGCGGTCTTCTGTCCAAGACGAATGGCACGGGGTGGCGCCATCACCAGCGATGGCGACGCGCGCGCCACCGGACGGCAAAGCGCCGACCGCGAAGGTCGCCGTATCTCGGATGCGTTCTAATTATATCCCATCCCGCGTCTGCGGTCGCAGAAGGGGGTGGAGGAAACACCTAATCCCAAGGGGGGAGGAACTCCGGCCGAGTCGTTCGAGGGGGTGAGAGTGAGCAAGGGATGGGTAGCAAGTGGAAAAAAAGGGCGAAGAGAGCAAGGAGGGGTTGGGGGGAGAGGATTAATGCGTGTGCAAATCCTATGACACAGGAGGGCGCAGGGGTGGCGGGATAGAGAAGGAGAGGGGAATTGCGAGAGGGCAAGATTGCACTTTCTGTGGGAACACTAGCATTGGACCCGTGGTTCTACCCGTGGTTTCCATTCTCCTCTAAGCCATCCGGATTTGCTCCAACCTTTTTCTGAGGGCGACCGGATTGTCACGGCTGCCGTTAATGAGCTTCAGCAAGTGTTTCACTAGTTTATTTATCCCTTTTTATGTGATACTTAAGTTTGCATCCGAAAACCTGTGACCAATCTCCTTTTCGGAGTTAATTATTTTTCATCAGAGAGGAAAAACTGTTCAGTTTTAATGTTATATCACCATATTGTATTCAGGATATTTGCGGATAATTAAATTGTCAATTGAAAATCTTGTAATGGTAATTTATTCTTGTGTCTTTAGAAATACGTAAATTCTCACTGGTTATGTGGCACAGTATGTTCTCGTGTCATTTATGTACTTTTGCTCGGTATAAGTTGGTGATTAAATATAATAAGATCGTAAACATCGGAATATACTATATTCCTCTGTGCGCGCAAATACAGATTAATGAGCAAAAAGGTTTAAAGTAACTGCAGAAGAGATGATGGCGACACACTTCCAGTCGATTACCCAATAATTTCGCCATTAAATCGGCACACAGCTAATAAATTGGGTAGTAAATGTAAAACGGGCTCATGGAGCTGTTAGCTAGCGTAAGGAAATCACGTAATACTAGCATGTTACTATTTTTTTGGACCAGCTCATTTCTTGATTCTTGTGATCATCTTTCCGCAGCTTTCCACTTCATTGTATTATTGTTATCTAAATCTTATATTTATTTTTTTTGTCTTCGCATTTCAACGTTTTCATGTCTGGTGTTTCTTTTTCCTTGTACATCATATTCATGGCATTTATTTTTCTCATAATTTTTTCTTATTTTCTTTGGTAGTTAACATATTTCAGATATGAATGATGTGTTTATTAACATAATTACTAATAATAAATAAGGTCCCCCAAGGCTAGAGAATTCTGAGAAATCTTTTAAGTCTGGAAAATAAGTTACTTTTCACTCCTTGGTGTACCAAGTTCAACATAAAGTTTTTTCGAGTTTAGAAGGAAAGAATAAAACCATATACACAGTAATCAACCTGTAGGTCGGACCACAGATACTATTGTAATTTCATGAGAAGTGAAATAGCATTACTCTTATCTTAAATTTTCTTTTACCTTTTTGTTTTTATTTTCTCTTGGGCATTGATAATAAGCATGATTGTTTAAAATGGAATTATCGAAGATTTATAATACAAAATGAGGCTAATAATTTGGGAAAAGCAAATTTATTATATATGAACGTTCAGAGTTTTTATCTTAGCTATTTGACTAGAATATTTCAACTACTATCCTGCACTTAATGGTACAAATATGGCATTTTTCAAGAATAACATCATTGCCATACGTCCTTGGAAAAATCAATACTAAGAGAGTAAATGAGAATAGTTGGAGGGTGCCCAAAATTACGCAGCTTTTTACTAAAATCTACCCCACGTATTCCTAGTTGAAACGATCAAATTCTAACTTTTGCATAGAATTACTTTTTCGACCATTTTGTCATTGGGATCGGGTTGGTGTCCTTTAACTCACTAAGTTACAAGTGGTCGTAATTTATTCAGCTCAACATATAATGTAGGCGTTAAGAGGCGAGGGGCTGTTCAATCAGTGCGATCTAAATATCATCTTGTGTATTTCCTTTTTCAATCCAGAAATTGGCACAAGCCAATCCTTCCGAAGGTAGTCCAGTTAGAATGACGAATGTGTTGCCCCAATTTTGCAAGGGAGTCCTTGGATTCCCTGCATGGAGAAGACCCGAACTTTAGGATTCTGACTTGAGTTTAGACCAGTACGCGGACTTCTCTAAAAAAATTACTTTAAAAGATTTTAAAATTGAGTTTGCTCTAGAGAAGACATTTTAAAAAGGCGTGGCTAACCGCCCTACCGACTTTTCTGACTCATATAATTGGACAGGCTTTCTCGCTTCATTCAGTGCCTGTCGAAACTCTATTTATGGAAACGCTTTATAATAAGTCTTGATCCAAAAGTCGGTTCGGGTCGGATATCTTTGATGTTTCCTGATTTATTTTAACGGAGAAAGTAGTTTAATTAGTTTAAGGGTGATTGGCGTTTTATAACAACGGGACAACCAAAGCCAGATATGGATTAAATCGAAACCTGATTTAAAAGTAATGTTGCCGCCGGCTTTTCGTTAAACTGTGTAGACAGTTTAATTTTATTCACCAATAGTCGATTTTCGATTCGATGGTTCGATTTTATTTTATTCACCAATAGTCTACAACAGCTTAGTTAGTATTTTTTCATAGATTTTCAAGAAAATTCAGCATTAGGTTAGACACAGGACAATCACAGATACGAGTACTAGGTGGGACAAAAATCCCTTAAATAGAACTTACCATACCGATAACTTCAGAATTGGTATACGTGGACGTTGAATTTACATATCACCAAGGTAGGAAAATACTTGAAAAAAAAGTTAAGAAAAATATTTTAGTTTTTTCTCTATCTCGTTAGGAATATGCTGTAACAATTTTTTGTGCATTGATTTTTGAATTATTTATTTTTCGTGAAAAAAACGAAAAATTTTTTTGTTGAATCGAAAAAATCATTTCTCTTATGTTATGTGGGGATTGGGTCCCTTTTTACCAACGAGCTAATGAGTTTTATTATTTTCAGGTTTCTCAAAAAATTGAAAAATGCCATTAAATTTGGTTTGGTTTTTGAGAGTATATATTTATATCAGCATTTAAGTATCTATCACTAATTTCCCTGGGTGGCTTAATGTTAATACATTAACATGTTCCCTAAACTTGATTGAACAAATGAGAGCTTTCAACTAGTGAGTGTAATTTTTATGCACTTAGACCATTTCACCTAAATATTACACTATTCGACTCTAGTTAAAACAAGAGAATACGTGAAATTCGGGGCGGTCAATGTAATTGTTACCTCTACTCCTTTCATCAGTTTAAATGAACTCGACGAAAGGGGTTTGGAATGGTGAAACAGTTTATATCCTGGCATTGAGGTTGCATGATTAAGGAGTTACTAAGGTGTAATCACTATAATAAATAAATCATTATTGGTTCTACAATCAATCGGTCAACCAGTCATTTAATAGTCTTTGGTCAAGGGGACAGCATTATGAATAAATATCCTAATAAATCAACAGTAAAATTTGGAACATTTTCTGGATACCTGAGTGCTAGGTAGGAATATTTTTGGGAAATGCTTGCATCTACATGATATCCAATATTTTGTAAGATCAGTTTGCTATTTATCTTTTGATATCCCTTGATGAGTATCTGAAATCATTCTTTAACATGCTTATGGTGATGCAGATGCCTAGAGTATTGCGTGGACGAAATCGTCCGCCTGATCGTTTTCATCCTCTCTGTAAACGCGAATTATCCACCGGACATCCGCCCCATGCTGATTACTATAATTCTTTAAAGCAATAGAATTCAAATGCCATCGATAACTGATATTAACGGTATATAAGCTACTACTTAGAGGTTTGGACATTTCAAAATATTAATTTTGACGGTTCATGATCACTATTACGCATCGTTCATTTTAATTCATTCTCTCCGGTGTAAAATATTTTAATTTCTGCTTCATTCTTAATTTTTTTAATTTCCATTCTGTTAAGTGCTCTAAAAATGTATCTAAAGATGTTGGATGATTCCTGAAAACTTTAATACATCCTCATTTTCCAAAGTCTAAAGTCCCCTTACAGCGCATTAATTTCTTGATCCACTCCTCATTAATCTGCCACACTCCATGCCATCCGTTTTCCTTATTCCTAACCTTCCTTCCCTTCCGTTTATTCAAAATACTATTTACTTCAATTTAGACCTTCACCATCTTACTAAGTTGGGATTCCCATTCATACACAGAATCATATCATGATATGAGTACTATCTCCCATCATCGTTTTCCTCACCGATCAACTAATTATATCCATTCTTCTTCAGACCCGTGACTCAAAAACCTTTTATTCCATTTTCTCGTCTTTTAAATACCAATATTTGGAAGGATACATTGATACAATTCAAGTCTTGCCAATCAATATATTTTAATCCTTTCCTTGCGTGTTCAAGTAGAGTACCTTGTTTGATCGATTTTCTTTTCTTTGTTAGTCATTATTTTCCCGACGCAACACTTCTCCAAAAACCAAAACGGGACATCAGTTGGCCGGAGTAATCGGGCGGGAAGTTGGTTAACTAACTAGCTCAAGGGTCGTGGGTTCGAGAGGTACTGCCAGTGGCATACAGGGTTCGTCCGGAAAATAAGTGTACTGAGCTCAGGAAAAAAAATTTATTACACTTTTACATATCTTAAGCTAATATTCCTCAAAATAGGACCCTTGTGAGTCGATACACTTGTTCCAACGGCGTTCCCATTCCTGGAACGCTCCCGCGAAGGCATCATCGGGGACCTCTCCTGTATACTATATGCTTTGTATTATGCCTTAAATCCGTAAAATGTAACAGTGGGCCACATGCACCCGATTTCGTCTTGGTTGAAGACTAGATTATTACTATTAATACTAATAAAATTATCACCAAAAGTTCCACCTGTTCCAATCATTTCCTTTCTATTGATTACTTTCATTTTTTATGATATCTTAAAGATACAGATGTATCTTTCACATATTCACTCTTTAATTAACTTTTACAACTATTCACATCAATATATTGTCCACATTACCACCCAAAGCTAAATACTTAAATTTAATTTATATTAATTAATCTTGCAACATTATTATTAAGATTGATAAAAAGTTATTATTGCAGTAAATAATTTTCTTGATTGTCTTGAAGACTCTTTAACCGGCAGTTCGTGCTTATATATGTGCGTGTGTTTAACAAGTGTAACCATTATCCTTTTTGCATATTTCATCTTAGCTCTTCTCATTCTCA
Source organism: Hetaerina americana (assembly GCF_022747635.1). Taxonomy (NCBI): domain Eukaryota; kingdom Metazoa; phylum Arthropoda; class Insecta; order Odonata; family Calopterygidae; genus Hetaerina; species Hetaerina americana. Next base: position 2,677,534 of record NW_027286897.1, on the reverse strand, counting down.
GCAGATGCTATGTACCTGCAACTACTAATACTTAAGTCGATACGATAGCAAGGCTGTTTCGAGCAAATCGTTGGCCGAGGGAGATTAGCGGTATAATAAAAGGAGACATGACAACAAACATCCAGTAGCTACACTCCCGACGATCATCCCACTTTATTATTCATTCCGAACTCCTCCACCGCTTACCTTCATTTATTATCCAGCTAACTCGGTGTCATCAACATTGCATTTAAGATATCCAAAAAGACATAAAAAAAGGACTTTTGGAAAACCTCAGAGATGTTGAGGGTGGCCGTAAGGAAGGAGACTGGCGAGCAGATATGTCCGACTCTGAGCACATGCTTCTCTTTAAGACCAGGCTCACAATGCCATGGCCTTTGAAGGTGGGAAGTTGTTGATTTCTGAGATCGTTGGGGATTACGCGGCAGAACTCCAAGACTCAGGCCGAACCCAGAGTTGGACGAGCCACACGAATTTGATCTAGATCTTAATGCAAGGAGATAAAAACTGCGAAGGCGAAATAGCCTTGATCCATTTAAGAGCCTGCTCGCATGACGATGTGCATCTGGGAAGTCGCCGCGGCCATAACGCGGATTACTTATGAATCTAACTTATTTGAATGTGTGAGGGTTCGCGATTCTGCTGCCATTTATCGCAAGAGGAAATTACTCTGCGTGAATCACGACGCATGGTAACGTGTCGTAATGGGGAAATTAATGAATTTATGCTTCACATCGATTTATTTTTCTAGTCTTGTTGAGAGTTAATAAACACATATACTTATTAATGTGCACGTATCTTTCACCGTGTTATCTATGCATAATCATTTCTGAGAACACCGCTGTTATTTTCTAAATATTAAAACCTGCATCCCAAAAATATAAATCGTAAATAATTTTTAATTCTACCATGATTTGTGTTTATGAGCCAGAAATTGATGGTGAAAAGTATTTGGTATCATATAAGGTCTAAAATTATTGAAAACATTATTTATTTTCTGTGTAGGTTTTAAATAGATAATACGTAAAGAAACTTTTAAAGTAAAAATTCCTGTAAGTTTCAAATTCAGTCTACGATTATGAACCAATAGTTCCAGTTATACAGGAGCTGCCCTTGATAGAACAACGAAAGATTACGGGACTCTATTTCTCCATCACAGCGCTATTAAGTTCACTAAGTACGACCGATAGGATGGGCTGAAAGATGCCTCGTGTTCAAGTTTTCCAAATTCCTGAAAAATGAAGTGTTTTTTCCCTAAGACCTTGGCCGACTCTCTTGTCTCATCGCACACAATATAAAGAATTAAAAATTGAGTGACAATTCACTATTAACTGCAGTGAATTTATTTTCCAATAGATTAAGTTCACGTGCAAGAGCAAAAATGAATCTGTCTGAGGGAAAGAATTCGTTCTCACCCAAGATCTCTGTAATTTTGCTTGTTATGTTTATTCAATCTGTCGTACGTATATTAATAGGAAATTTTACTATAATGCTTACCCTCAAAATTGAACTAACAGCTCCTATTACTGTTTTGAAAATTAAACAAAACTAGCAAAAATGGGAAACCCCTTGGAGGAGTTTTAATTTCCAATCTCTTTCTAAGTATTAAAAATGACAATTTTTATTTTATTAAGTTTCACTTCTCGCCTTTCACTGCTCGTTGTTGATTTTATGAGGTGCCATTGAATGTTCCCTAACGATTTAAAAAAAAAGCTCTCATGATACAGTACATATTGCAGGCAGTAGATACCTGTCACTTAAAAGTTTGGACTTTACTAAGTTGTGAGTAAATATTTGAACTTTGATCATTGACAATTATTACAGCAGTTTACTCACGCGTCCCGTTACTAAATCTCTCCCTTGGTTATAGTCGTTTCAGGAGGCGATATTAAATATTATTTGGTAATATTGAGCCATAATGATTGTAACAAAGATTAAAATTATTCTTCAGTTTGAGAATTTTCAGAAGATGTCATGCTAAAATTCAATTTCGTTATTGAACTAATTAACTAAAACAATAGGAGAGAAAATAATGTTAAGTGCAACGTTACGTTTTATTCCTGAGTAGTTTATCGGCTCGTGAAAGTCTAAAAGAAAGTATTAATCATCGCCCAGTTTATTGTATAACACTTTTTAATTTTTCTACTTTCTCAGAAGTGTAATTACTGAAAATTTTCTTCTCTTTCTTTTATTTTGGCTGTGCATATAGCGAGTGGTTATGGAACATATTTCATCCGAAAAATCAAAACTGAATTTGAGGAAAAAAACATTTTTTTAAAGTTTTAATGAAGGCTATAGGTTTTCCAAAACTTCGTGTGCTTTAGGAATTAATTTACTTATTTAATTGTAATTAGATGAGAACTGGTTCCTCTAGAACTGTGCATTTGCTCTCTCCTTCTAAATGACTGCAACCACGCACAACTGAAAAGCAAGCGAAAGATTGCCTACACCGCCAGGGGCAAATGACCCCCATACTCTTTGCACTCTCACCCTCGCAACCGCCTTTCTTTTTCCATCATATCCAACTTTTCGCAAATCGTTTTGATGACGAGCCTTCTGCAAGACTTACTGTTCACAAATCAATAATCTGGGGACGACGTCTGAAGTTTTCCTAGATTGGTTTTTCTGTCATCCGTTTCAGTTAATTGTATCTCTCATAATAATTTTCCACTTTTAAATCAACAGATTGTTTTAAATGTTAGGATTTTTGGTAATTTATTGACAATTTTGGATTTATGTATTTGTCATTGCTACTAGTGTGTCCCGTAGCTGATGGCTAAGATTAGTCTGTTATGTAGAATTAGATTTAATTGGTATAGACCAGTGGTCGACTAACTCATCAGTCAACAGAGCTAACTACCAACAGGACAACGATGGAAATTTCGTTGGAGAGCCCAATTTTGTAAACTTAAATTATATAGGTAGGTATATTGTTATCAACTTAATTAGGGTACTCTTCCTTTTGCCGAAAATTTCATCAATCTGATTGAGGTACGTTCGCTGAGGTCGACCTCTTCCAGCTCTTCCAACCACACTCGTCTTGTATACTAGTTTCGGCGGTCCCCTCTCCTTCATCCTCTCTATTATATCTGAACCATCTCAGCATACCTTTCTCAATCTTTCACATTACACCTTCTTCTACCCCACAGCTCTCCCAAAAATTAACTTAATAAACTTTACTTAAAGTTTTAAGTCATAGTTAAACTACAGTTATGTCGAATAAAACTTAATAACCTACTTAATTAGATAATTTTTTGATAAAATCAATTGGTAAGATAACCATAAAATTAAATTATGGCAATGACTTACAAGTACTAATGTGACCTGGTATCTCCCTGGAAAGTTTGTTTAAGTCAAGATTCTATGTTGTTTTTAAATTTAGATACGATTCCAGGTTCTCTAAATAAGACTACTTCTCAATTTACCCGTGATAACGTACATACTTGAGAATATTTGTTCGCCCTAATATGTTGACTCGAATGAGGAAAGATTAGCAAACGATAGTATTTCAGCTGATTACATGAGTATGAGTCAGGGATACAATTCCCGGTGTTAAAAATCAACATATCTTCCTTCTCTAAGTTTTTTAAAGCAGACCACGTTGCTGTTTCTGGATTCCTGAAATCTTTTGAGAAAAGCTTCCCTCATATTTTAAAGTTTTGAAATACAAGTAGTAAGACGTATTTTTTTCGGGATACATGGACGGACGGTCGGTGGTTACTCTGGCTGGGTTCGAGGGAGGGGAGTCTCAGGAAAGGCTGGAGGCCGGTGGCAGTTTGCTCTCAGCCTTTGTGGAGTGCGGACCGCTCGTTTGCGAAACCTCTTTAACATGACCTCGTTATGCTTATCCCAGAAAACAGCGGTAGACGCTTTTGTAACTTTTGACGGAGTCATCGGCTCATATGCATTGACACGTTACGCTTAGTCATGAACCCGTTATTGGAACAACGCCATCCAATATTTCATGAAACTGGGCAAACCCGAGGAAGATACTCATATCGTGCTCAAGCAAGCTTATGATGATGACAACATGGGTAGATCGGGTGTTTTTGTGTAGTACAAGTTATTTCGGGAGGGTAGAGAAGATTCTGAAGACGCCAAATATTCAAAATACCTCACCACCTCAAACAGAGACAAAAATCTTGCAAGATTGAAGGCTTTGTTGAACAGAGTTCGCAGATTAAATTTTTGCATAGTTCCTGATGAAGTTGGCATCCCTAAAAGTGGATAGCTTCAGGCGTCACTTTGTGGAAACGATACATATTGCAAAGGAAACACTTGGTTTTTCCACATAAAATATTTATTCACGACCTAGGTTTCGACGCTCAGCGTCATCTTCAGGTCACCTGAAGATGACGCTGAGCGTCGAAACCTAGGTCGTGAATAAATATTTTATGTGGAAAAACCAAGTGTTTCCTTTGCAATCCCTAAAAGTGATGTGCATCGACTTGTGACCAAAAACATGGGCATGAGAAAGGCGTGTGCGAACTGCGATTACTCTCGGACGAACAAAAGGTAACTCGCACGCGAATCTGTCAAGAGCTTTTCGGCCTTGTTAGCGAGGATCCAAATTTTTTGGACGATTCCCCACAAGACCTCTTATTCTTCCCACTCCTCAAATCCGTACTGAGAGAATGTCACCATGGCTCGCTGGAAGCATTACAAGAGGTGCCGTGACGAGAAGGCTTAGTAGAATTTCGAGCACCGCCTTCCAGAAGGCGTACGAGGCGTGGAAAACCCACTGCCAGCGGTGCGTGGACGCACAAGAGTGCTACTTCGAAGACTTTTGAGTTGATCATTAACTCTGGCGGTACATTTTTTTTAATCGCCTCAGTCCTACTACTTTTGGGACAGACCTTGTAGATTCGCCCAGATGAGAAACCCGACTCCTGCGCGTGGGCCACAATCGAATTGTACGGTTTTTTGTGGAAGAGCTAAAGAAACGCATCTTGCACGCGAGCTGCAACTTGCCGACCACTGAAATAGACACTTTTGGACATATAAAATAGAGATAATCTAAATATTTATTATAATGAGAGCAATCGCGGCAATGGGTACTTATTATGAGTTAGATATGTTAGTTCAAATTTGCACGAGATCGAATTTTTTTTACACAGATGATTTAGGGCACAGGTTTTGAAGGTATTAAGTTCATTCCATCACTTCCTGTTTGCTTTCCGTGAAATTTCTACGCATACGGAAAGTGTTGGAGAAAAGAGCAACTAGCAATGAGGAAAAGGCCGGCGATTAATTATCATTCCTTTCCTCATTAAATGTTACTTAATTACGAGAGTACTTTACCTTTTTAGGAATGGATAAGATAGCTTAAAAAATGTTCTGATATAATAAGATTTCATTGCTTTATGTTCAGCTATAGGTGCGGGAACGTAGTCATTAAAACTTTGGTGTGGAGCGTGGTTTTTTGCGGCGCGAAAGTTGAATGGTTTCAAGGTGGATGGAGGGATAGAATTTTGATTAGCGACTGATTTAGGGGAGAATGATCGGCAGGCGAGATCGATGTGTCCATCCAAAACCTACCTTAAACAGTAGAACAGCAGTATGTTTTTACCTATCGTCCTTATATGGTATTATTAAAGTGCTTGTTCGAAATTTCCGCTTTGATGAAATGGATTTGCTATCAAAGAATTCCCACAGATTTACACCAGCTGTGTAATTCCCCGTGTACCAGAACCTCCTTGGAATCTCTAGGCGGCACAGAGAAATGAACTGGTCCTCCTGCCTTGATGTGTGAATTTCCATTGGGTTTGAAATTCGATGAACTCTGCCTAGTCTCTCCAATAAACTCAACCTTCTGGTTGAATACAGTGTTTGATTGGATCGAAGACTACTAGCAGGGATTCAGTGGTTTATTGAGAATAGGGATTAACTACTGGCCGGAGGACACGGTTTTATTTTTTACTCATACTCTTCACATCGTAGCTGCGGTCGACTATCAGAAAATCCACGGTTTTTTGGCAATTTAAAATAGCTGGAGCACATTAGAGTATATAATTAGTTTATAAATGGGTTCTGTGCCCAAAATATACCGGACTCTCTTTGGTAAAACTTGAAATTTATTCCAGTTTCAGCCCCTCATTCGTTGAAACCACATTAAAGCTTGTAGATTAGGTTATCTAGAGGCGAGGCCCCATGTGGAATCACATGAAGGGCGCGGTTCTTTTACTCGAAGAGAAGAAATATTGGTGAAAACTCCCAACTATTTTTCTTTTTATCTTTGCTTGTCAATAAGGGCCTTGATTCCTCTATTCACCGGTTGTAACTATTTTTAGCTTTTAATCGGAGAAATCTCGCATTCGGCCAAAGCTGCCAGGGAAATTCGATGAAACTCATAGTATATCTCCAAGAATAAGCCAGCTTGTCTCTGAAACCGGTTTCACTCACAAATCGTAGCATTAAAGGTTTACTGGCAAAGATGGCCTCAATCAAATTTCAATGCCAAAGGAGAGGCTATGCCTGCGCATTCTCTGCTCAAAAGAAAAAGATATGGGGGAAATAGGAAAGTGCCATAGCCGTTTACTTCCGTTCCAGTGGGACATTTGCAGTCCTACATAGTTTTATAAAAATCCGAATGCATGATAATATTTAATTTCTCGCAACAAAATTATTTAAGGGTTTCATATGTACATGGATTATGGGTATGTGGCTTTTAAAATTTTTCATGTATTGCAGTATTTTGCTGCACCATTGGTTTCTTCGTAGAGTACCTGTCAAGAAAAATTTTTCAAACGTACGTAACTATCATTTCACTCTTTCAAAATATGGATACAGAGCAATTTAGTTGAGCTTAAATTGGCGTTATTATGGATTATCATGAAGATTTCTTGTACTCACGATTCCTTGTTATCGCTTAATCCCTAATAAAATCATTCATAGGTATAGAACTTATAAAGTTGGACATCTAACGATATGAAACTTCCTCGTTTAATATTTTCTGCGTCATAGCTTAAGGACTTTACGTCTTTATAAATAAAGCCTACTTTGATATGCCCGGTGCGTCTTCATGGATTCATAGACATGGGAAGAATCTAAACTTTGCGTTTACGAGTTTCACTTTGACTACCGTTGTAAATTCTTATGAAATCGTCAGTGAAGATCAGAGTAGTAAGAGGCCATTAAATTTTGTACTTGTAACATGCATTTACTGTGCCATAGTCTATGTTAGTTATAATTGAGATTGTATTTTCGCATAATGGAATATATTTTTTGGTACAAAGAAGTGTTTTGTACGCAAAACGCTTATTTCAGTAAATTGCGAGCTGACCGCAAGTGAGTCACACTGAGCAGAGCAGGTGAACGAAATTGAAACGGTTCAATGGATTCGTGAAATGGTTACCATGCCCCTGGCGAAGGGCATAAATCCGGCTTGCTATAATAAAACTCGCTGCCCGCTGTGGACTGGCAGTTATTGCTCTATTTCTTATGTTTCTCTTTTCTTCGTGCCTCTGCTTCCATGCCTGGTTCCCCTTCTCTTTCTTTCCCCCTTCCAAACTTCGTAATTATAGAGTAAGACGGAGGGGGTTCCTTGCGTGTTCCTTATCTCCTCTTTGAGGTCCTAAACGTCTAATTGCCTGAGGTGCTGCTCTCGTCAACCTCCACACTTTTGAGCAGAGTTCTCAAAGACAATATCGAGGATCAGGCTTGTCTTCATTTTGAAGAGCCACGTAATTTAGGGGGTTTTCTGATGGGTCTCGGGTCTTACGAGACCATATTACACGTTGCATATTTTTTCGTGAGAACATACCGGCCAGCTTTAAATTGAATTAATTTTAAACTTAACCTGCCTCGGTTGAATGGACGGGAGATATGCTGAATGACGAAGGAGGGGATTTACTTCGCATTTATTGGCTACATTTTATATTCACTTTAAAATATTTTGTTTTAGTGGAAACATTGTTTTTTCATTTAATTATATTTTAATGAACAACTATTATGTGAGCATTTTCTACGAGAAAAAATCTTTAACGCGGTTTTTATACGCACTGTATTATTACCCATAGATTCAAAAAAGAAACAAGCGTTTGTTAAGGTGAAGAAGCAGACGAACATTCTTAGGGCTATCAGTAAGTCACTGTGATTCTATCTTATCTTTGAAATATGAGGAGAAAATGGCTTTTGTACTGTTGTATTTATTTGCTAGTTTTTCCATTTAAAACATATAAAGTGACCAAATATGCATGCAATTCTTCCATTACCTGTGCGCCCATTTTACGAACATTTGATGCCAAATTATTAACGATGCAACATTTTCAGACTGTAAAAATCATTCGCCTTGACTGGGATCCGAACTCAGATCCCTCAATATCCGGTCGAGTGCTTTAGCCACTTAAGCTACCGAGGCGTCCTCTTAAACTCTGAAATTTTGGGGCTTTTAAAGGAACAAGATGTTGTGACGAAATACCGTACATACAATGTCACAGGCATTCGTAGTCGTGCGCAAGGCGCCACAGTCCACGAGGTTAAAGCCAACTTTAAACACATATGGTGTTTTCACTTTGACAAATTCCAAAGAAACTGTGGGAGATGCCGCAACAGTAACTTTTAAAGGAGTCATCCGCTAATGTGCATTTCAATGCAACATTTTCAGAGTGTAAAAATCATTCGCCTTGACTGGAATGTTGCATTGAAATGCACATTAGCGGATGACTCCGTTAAAAGTTACTGTTGCGGCATCTCCCGCAGTTTCTTTGGAATTTGTCAAATTATTAACGTTTCGATTGGTAGATTATTTGTCTACACCCCATACCATCCATATGATTACATTTAACAAATGATGCAGACATAGGTGATCAAATTGTCAAGGATTCATTTCCAAGGATTTTCTGATATCTATGACGTTATTTATTATTTGGTGAAACAATTCCTACCAAGAAGGTAAAATATTCCATCCCTAGCGTCCTAGCATAGAGGACTTTTTTCCTATTATTAGCACTAGTCAAGTATTAATTATAAAACTGTTAACATCCGTAATGAACCAGAAAATCAGCAAATAAAAAAAATCCTCCGGTGTTTTATTTCATATCTGTGACGTGGTTAAATTAGCACTCAAAAGAAAACCGACCGGTATGGCCATCTCGTATTCTATTCGGGCAACCCGTGACTCTTTCTCCATCTTAGCACCGTCTCCTACATATTCTTTGCGACATCCTAAAAAATTGATATTTGATCTTTTCAATTTTTTTTCATCCAACGAATTGCCTTATTTTGAGTTTTCGTGCCTAAATTGTATGCACGGTGTATTTAATGCGTCAGAGTCAGTAAGCGTCAGTCTCTTGAATGCGAATTAAGTCAAATAGATAGTTTCTCAGTTCTTCACCTTCAATCGATTTCCTTCACTCGCGGTCCCCCAATGCAAATCGTTTCCAGAACAGTGTAATTGCAAGACTGCATTCCCTACTCAATCCTGTTTATTGCAAGGCTTCCCTTCTACCGGAGGAGATGATCCGTCAGGGAAGGGAAATTAATATCAGCTATCATATTTTCAATTACAAGTAACGAGGGCGAATTAAATTTCCGACTTTAGACACACATCAGTTGCTCTCACCTTAGATATGTCAATGGATATTTTTTGACACCATGCATTTTCAATTTAGTGATGCCTGTTTCCTGAGACACCGCTTATAATATGCATTATTTAAGCTTTATTTCCGTTAATAATATTCAGTTTGAAGGGATATTCAACTCTTGTCCCCGGCTTTAAACCATTTCCTAAGAAATGAAATACCCTCCGTCATTTTAATGGGATTTGTGTTTTACACAAAATGAAATAAACTATTCTTTAGATATAAAAATGACATTCCTTATTTATTACCTGCAATTTGAGTGCCAGTCATAGGATAGAAATGTTATTATTTGTATTTTTTCACATCTTATAAACAATAATTCTAAAATATTTGGCCAGATATGTCAATATTCTTACCTTTAAGGTGTGTTATTTTACATTAATGTAAGGGCTACAAAATTATTTAGAATTCGAAAACCTATTATATATCGTAAGGTCATTTAGTTTTCAGTCGCTTTCTGTTAATATTTTCCTTGATGAAATATTTTAATGCAAGTACGCACTTGACAAGAGTAGTTAAAACATTGTTTTAGTTTTGAAATTAAATGTAAGTTATTTTCTAGCCTAAAGGCTTCTACCAATGTGGTGAAAAATGAAAGAGGGTTAATAATAACTTACGAAAGACATGAAAAACATAAAACATTATTATTATTATTACGAATATACAGTAAAGGCTGTCACATTCGCACTCAAACGTAAAATTTGCGTATTATTTTGTAATCCTATTTATCAATGTATCTGATCAATAATTATTTGTATACATTTGTGTGAGGGTTGAGCACAGCTGCTATTAATTATCATGAGGAGGTTACCGTGTCATACTCTCACCTAATGTCATGTCGATATTTTTTAAAGAAATAATCTATATTTAATGCATATTATTTGTTATTGAAACAAAACGTGAGATTTCATCCGATCAGATGTTTTGTTAATGACACAGGTGACTCGTATGCTCACCATCGCTTGAAGGTGTTACGTTTTATGACAAGTGTCGTAATTCCCCACCTTGAAGTGCAGGTGTTAACATTTTTTTTACGCAAAGTCTTTTGATCACATTGGATAAATTACTCCAGAATAGGTTCGATTAATTAGCATTTCATTATCATTCTCTCCCATAACATGCAATTTTATGAGGAAAGATTATACGAATTGCGTACTCTCTACCAAATGACCGAAGATGACTAAAATAAAATAGCTTTTTTTATAATTCACCATATTTTTTTGCCTAAATGGCCTTACTCATTTCGTACCACATCCTGATATACTTTACCCCAAAATGAAAAATTCACTTTATTAAAATTTATGTCCTTTTTAGTAGATCATTGAATTATGTTCATAATATTCTACGTGGAATTTTTATTTTTTATATAGGTATCTTATTTTATACCCAATTACTGTCTTGAAAAATTCATCCCAGCATTAAATCTTTAACAATTAGAAAACATGACATTTTTTTGTCTCTGCACCAGTAACGGCTAACGAACTATCCCTAGGAGTCTTTTGTTAAAATTTTATCTTATGAAATAAATGTGTTGAAATTATTTTACTGCATCATGAGAGACATCAGGAAACATCAGTATTTCACCAATTGAAATGTTTTCGGTACTCGCATATACAGTAATACATGATTCTGTGTCGATTATGCCGTGAAAAAGTAATACAGGGTTCGTCCGGAAAATAAGTGTACTGAGCTCAGGAAAAAAAATTATTACACTTTTACATATCTTAAGCTAATATTCCTCAAAATAGGACCCTTGTGAGTCGATACACTTGTTCCAGCGGCGTTCCCATTCCTGGAACGCTCCCGCGAAGGCATCATCGGGAACCTCTCGAAGACACGTCGTCACGGCCTCGCGTTAACAGAGCTCCTCACTACACCACAGCTCAGAGCCGACTGCCTTTTTCAGCGTCGCTTGCCAACATACTTCCCTCCAATCGCAGCCCGTCAGAGCGGTGCTGGGCGCGCCTGGAGCGGCGGGAAAAAATCAGTACACTTATTTTCCGGACGAACCCTGTAAAACTTCTTCAGTGAAGTCTGGCTCGATTAGATTAGGTAATATATACAATGGGTCAAATTGTGAGCAATTTGATCACTATTCAATGCAGAACTTATTCAGAAACACGATTACATGTGAGTCAACTTATCATTAATGAAAGTAACTATATGGCTAAAAAAGTGGCCCAGTATCAATACAATCTGCAAGTGAAGATATATAATATTTTAGCAATTAGGTAGGACTGGTTTTATAACCTCATTATGTCTTCTCCTTTTATCTTTTTTATACGAATCGTTTCAAATACAAAAGGATTACCAGAAAGGGAGAACGAATGAGTCTATGCCGCGAAGGGAAAATTCGGCCGAAGACAGGATTTGTTGATATGGAATCATGCCCCGTCATTACATCGTTGATAATAAATGTAATTAAATTATTTGTGCGAATAAGAGATTGAGGGAGGGTTCTAGGAATGAGAAGATAAGGTGATTATGCGAACATGAAGGTTTCGGAGATTTAGACCTTTGTAAAAGTATATTTTTTGCGCGTTAAAAAATTTTAATGGGTTAAAACCCTCTGCTTTTCTCTGCATCACGTTTCGCGAAATTATAATCAAGAAAGCATTAAATTGATTGTTTCCGCCTTTATGAGAGTAGATTGAAGGCTATCTGAGGTAGGTATATAGGCCCACGTCTTGGACCTCAGTTTTATACTTCACATATTCTTTTGGGATAGGACTGAGATAACTTGATCTAACTGATCTTTTTGTTCGTGAATGCGAAAAGTAATCAGTGATAAGCAGCCTTAATGGCTTAATAATAAGAATTTTTGAAACGCTCTTTTATGCCTCTGTCTTGGGCGTAGGGGATATCATCCCAAGCAGTCGCTTTATGAAGGCCTGAAATAATTACTTGCTCAGTGGACGTTAGAGTAAGTGAAAAGTAAATTGTATCAGTTTAAATGATGCAGTCTTTTAGGTACCTGTTATTTGTAGAATGGGATGACTTTATAGTATAAACACCAGGTTGCAAATAAATGTGTGTCTGAAATTGGCGATTGGATATTCATTTGAATTCTCTCAATAGATAGCAAACTTTTGATATAGTTGTGAGTAATATACTTCGTATAATGTTATCTAGGTTATATTTTTAATCTTGAAGGTTGGCTTGAGTACTGAGGGTGATGCTAATCTCTTCCCAAATACTTTGAGGTGTGAAGCTTCCCAAGTACTGTGAGGAGATTGCCGCATATTAATGCAGTGGGTGGGAATTTCACGGCTGACCGTATGGTTCCTGGTTCCAATATGAAAGGTACCCTCATTCTTAGGATAGAGTAGTGATGAAATAGAAAATTAGATAAAAGTATGATTTGTTTAATGCATAATTGATTCTCTACATTTCAGGTTACATTCTTATCTTTCTTATGTATTCTTCCCGTTCATCTCCCGATGCAATTCTTTCAATTCGATGGTTTTCACTAGCCCTCTTTTTTACTCTTCATTTCCCTCAAATATTGCGTTTATGAAACTTATTCGTAATAACAGGGTTGGCAGGGTTATTTTCGTCATTTCTATTTTTTGTTTGATAAGACTGTTTACCTCTTTTACTTTAAATCTTACTGTTCGATGGTTATAATTAATCTGGTAATAATCTCATTCTTACAGTAGGTTAGTTCTATTATTTTTATATTAAAATGTGTGCCTAAGAGATAAAGATTTTGCTGTCATTGTGCTCGTTGTGTGATGTGCTAATAGTTACTTTTTTAATCATAGAATGTGCCGCGTTTAATCTAATTTACGTCCATGTTAAGTTCATATCGTCAAAGCGTTCATCATCGGAGGAGTGGAAACTTCTGTATCCAGAATCTTCATATAAAAAAACGATTTTCAGACCTACAATTTTCTTTCATTGCCTTATAAATATGTGTAATCAATGCTCCAAATTACTATGCCTCTTATAAAAAATTCCCTTTGAAAATACATACTCGGAACATAGCACAGTTCCGAGTACTGTGCCAACATTTGCTCTTCCAACAAAAAATAAAAATTGCTCTAAAATATGCTGTGATGGGCCGCGGTAGGTGAGGAGTAGATCGTTGGACTACTGACCGGAGGGTCCCGGGTTCAATTCCCGGGGAAGCCTCTCTGGGCACCTGCAGCTCCACCAAAGCTATGTGATTTTTCGGGTACCAGGTCTTTCTGGGAAACCATAGCCGGCACAGGGAAAGAAACTGGCCCCCTTATCCTGATATGTGAATTTCACACGCCGTCGGATTTAGTACTGGGCGAACTCTATCATCACCTACCAAACCGACCTTCGTTTTAATTACTGCGTTTATGGTTTTTATGCTATCTATATCTTGAAGGAAGGAAGTCTCACAGATGTAAATAATAAATTAGAAGGAGAAGCGAGATAGCTCTAGAGAACAAAACAGAGCAACACACACAAAAGAAACTCAGAAGTATTTTGAATTTTCGGTGGCCAGCCCACCTCCCTCTGGGAAAAGAAGATCTGTTTGGGAAATAAGGAACTGCTAGGGAAAGAAGGAACTCCTTTGCGTTCCTGCTTTCCCAAGCAGAGGAAGATGGTTTGGCCACTGAAAAGTCGGAGTAAGTGTGAGTTTTATTTGCATGTGTTTCTCTGTGTTTTTGTTCGCTAGCTATATCTCGCTTCTCCGTCTATTTTATTATATATTATATCATAATCGGTCATGCTATAGAATAATGTAGCTTTCGCCTGAATGCTAGCCGTAATTTACAAAATAATGCTCTATTATTAATAACAGAGGAGTATAGTCAATAAACTTTCTATGTAATTACTAGTTAACTAATCCAGCGATGGGAATTATTTCATAAATGAGAAAGGGTATTCGTGTGGTGTCGCTGATGCACTGTATTCCGGCCGAGGGCTTGAGCTCGCGCCCTGCGGTGGCAGACTTAGCAGAGGTACTACTTTAGTGCTAAGTACGCCGGCCGTCGGATGGGAAGGTAAAATGAGGACCCCGTAGCGTCTTTCGATAAGAGTTGTCTAATGCAAATTAGCATCCACGGTTTTCTCTCCGCACTCCCTCCATTCCGGGAACATTGCTCCTCTACCAAATCATCTACCTATCCCAAATGGGGCAAATAACCTCATATGTCATTTGACACCCGTCATAGCTATTTCTACTGCTGAGACGTTTTTCATAACGCTTCCTTTACTCTATCAAAGGATAATACGTGTGCCAGTATCAACGCTTGATTGAGAATTTTTATAGCAAATTACTAAAACTATATTTTTCTCAATGATGGTTTGAATGCTCTCTTTATGTTCAAGGCTCCATACATCCAGAAGATATGAAGCAGTTCATGAATGTAGCGTAAGATTCAAAAAGAGGATAATAGTGTTGACATACCGAAATGTTTTCTATTAATATTATTCACTATTTTAATATTTTCAGTTTTGCCTTTTCCATTTTTCGGTTGCCTTTTATATTCTTTACTTATTGCAACAAAGTTCATTCTGGCAGAACTATTATTACATTTCATCCTTTTCACCCACATTTTGACCGTCTTGTCTTTTTTCCGGAATTTCTCAAATATGCAAACATTTACATGCACATGAAAATGATTGACAAAATAAATCCTAAATATTCACGCGAAATTCTTCTGTCGAAGAAGTTTTTGAACGCATCTATGTAAAATTTAACTAAATTTTCAACGATAATATCAATAAACACTCCCCGACGATTCTAACCTTGAAGTGGTGGAAGTACTTGTGTGTTTTGATGACCTCCTGAGCTGTGCTTGTGGGGGAATTGATTGCCTGGTAGAATCATGTATGCCGTCCAGATAGGTCGAGAGGTAGGGAGGCAGGCGAACGATAGTTCATGCAGCGTCTGTTCCTCAGTTCAAATCGTCTGACCCCAGTGGGGCACCCATTCCAGGGATGATGTCGCGTTGAAAACGCTATTGAGGAAGGCAACGGGGAACCTCAAATAAATAAGTCATGGTAGTACGTATGATGGGCGTAGATCAGAGGATAAGTCTGGTAACTACTGAATTCAGCTCGCTGAGTCGTGTACCGTGGCTGGCAGTGAAAGAGGTAAGGCTTCCGCGGTCATAATCTCACGAAAATCTTGAAAAAATATATCGAAAGCAGCAGCACAAAAGAAACATAAGACACCAAATTAGGTAGAATAGGAACATTGAAATTTAAGATGACAGCGAGGGAAGGGAAATTAGGAAATATAAAGCGAGAGTGGAGAGAGAAATATAGATATTTTATGCCTGTACGGGGTGAGATGTATGAAGGTAACGAGGATTACTGGAGAGATAGTTGTAGAGTTTACATAGCGGATGGGAATAGACCCAGCGAGGGGTGAATTAAGCACTAAACAAGACGGTAGGAAGAATAGAGGTAAACGTAGAGCGGTCGGGAGATAGGATGCTATTAGTAGAAACAAAAGCTGAACCCACGAATTCGGTCGTGGTTCAGTTCTACATGCCACCACTCAATCTTAGGGAAGAAGAGGCCAAAAAATTGATAGTGTTTGGGGATTGGAACGCAATGGTAAGCAAAAGAACAAATACAGGGTCCGTACAATAAGTATCGGGACTGGTTCCAAAAATCAAAATTTACTGAAGTTATTATTACAATTTCTTAATGATCTTCAAAATAAATCCCTCCTGCATCGATACACTTAGTTTGGCATGTCTGCCACTCGCCGAAAGCCCGCTGGAAGTTGGTTACCGGAATACTGTTGAGAGCCTTTGTCGTCGCCGCTTGAACCACCTTGATGGTGTCGAACCGATATCCTTAGAGCTCCCCTTTTATTCGAGGGAACAAGAAAAAGTCAGGTGGAGCCAGGTCGGGGCTGTAGGGAATGTTACAACTTTGCCACGCCGAATTTCGTCAGCAGCTGCTGTCTGTTTTTGCTCCTCGCTCAAGACTTTCGGAACCAGCTTCGCACACACTTTCCTCATCGCAAGATCCTCTGTTACAATGGTGTGGACGGTGAAGGCCGGTCTCCTCACTGATAAGGGCGATGGTTAAACGCCAGTCAGAGTCCAAAGGTTTTTCACTTTGGCCACCTGAGCGTCGGTTAGTTCTGTCGTCGGGCGTCCGACGCGGTGCTCGTCTTCGACGAGCTCCCGGCCTTCCTTAAATATTTTATGCCACTCTAACACTCTTGTGCGGCTTAAGGCACCATCGCTGTAAGCCTGTTTAATGAGTTCAAGGGTCTCTGATGCAAATTTCCCGAGTTTCACGCAAAACTCCACAGCGTAGCGTTTCTCGACGGTGCGCTCCATGCTGGCGCGACGACACCACAAACAGTTACACGCGACAAAAATCCACGTACTGTCTCAATGCATGCCTGGAGGCGACTGAACGAAAGTGCGCCTAAGTGGTGGGGGACCCCTCTACCGAGCCGACAGGACTGACCCCCATCCTCCGCTTCGTTGAGGCTACAGCGAACCAGTCCCAATACCTATTGTGCAGACCCTGTATAGTGAGGTAGGGGGCTGCGGTTTCGGGACAAGGAATAACCGTGGGCCCAAAGCAGGTGAGTAATGCAGGAGACTGGCTGATCATAATAACTTGATTTTCACACCAAATAAGTATCATGTAAATTCCCAGAGGAACTGAAAGATATTAGTTAGGCTATATTATGGTTAGGTACAGATTTAGGAATAGCGTGATTTATTGGCAAATTTCCCGGGGACGAATTAGACTGCGGGCCATAATTTAGTTCTAAAAAAGTGCAGCCTAAGATTTAAGAGGATAAAATTAAGAAGGTGGATGAGGCATTGGAACGCAAAATCTTTAACTGGCACGATAAGAAAGGAATGTCAAGAGGCTATAGAGAAAATAATATGAGGAAAGAGAGACAGGTACAATGAAAAAAATTGGGAAAATATCAGGAAAGAGATATCGAATACTAGGAACAAAAGCTATAGGTGCAGTTAAAAGGAAAAAGACAAGGAAACTATCGATTAAAGAGGAGTGAATAAAATGTATGTAAATACATAATTCAAGTGAAGGAAGCGTGTAAAATTGAATAATAAACTAAGTTGGGAAACTAATTGGGTGAAGGAAGCGTGGTGGAGGACACAATGCGAGGATGTGGAAATTTTATAGATGACGAGTGAAATACCTGTAGATGCACCACAAAAGGAGGCGAAAGCACTATCAGGAAATTATATCAGGCACAGTTATAGGAGATACCAATGTAGAAGAAAAGTCGCATGAAATAACGTTTTGTATTCTCTCCGGGGGCAATACAACGAGGATGGGCTGTTTCCCTCCTCGGCCATGTCGAATCGGCGAACTTATGAAGCTCCGATATGAATGAAGAAAAAAACCAGTTTATTTGGCTCACAAGTCCATGAAATGTTCGTGGCGTGTGGATGTCGGGTACGTAATAATTATTGGGCTCTTGTTGGCGTCTCATCGAGCCGTCAGGTGACTTGGTTGTGTTGAACATGAGAGGAATTTTATATATTTTCACTGGCGACGTTTTTGTCATCCTGTCTATAACTCATCTTATTCGACGCTGGTTTGGTGAGATTTTTCCCCCGAGAGTCAAGTCCTCCTTAAAGAATTCTGTAATTGACACTCATACAGAAAACGCTGCTCAGTTCATTCCGATAACAATAATTTGCATATCAATAGCTTGAGAAGAATTTGGTTCCTCAAGTTCCCTACCCCACGACCATTTGAACGGTTCTGTTTATAGACCAAGTGGGTTCCACCAAACTGAATGGTGCGGAAAACCGGTCAAGTAACATTTTATAGCATACTAATTTCTAGTTGTTGCGTATCTCCAACTGCTGGCCACCAATATGATTTGCAGATGTCTTTTTGAGGGACGTATCTAGGGGAAGGAGAAGGGGGAGGAGATACGAGAATTAAGTCATCGACTCCACTGAAATTTTATATAGTAGTAGCAACTCAATTAAGCCTGGAGCGGCGTTTAAAATTTCATCCTGTAGAGGGCGATGATGGCATGGTACAACTCAGGCCTATAGGCACCCAATTAGGAAATTTGATGGAGAAAATTGAAATCTCTTCAACTTCAGCAATATCGACTGCTGTGAGCATTAAGAATTAATCAGAGCCGACGTAAAAACCTTCAATTTCGTGATGCGGGAATGACTGATAAGTCTCTTGTATTGGCTCTGGCAGAGAGGAGAGGGACATTGCAAACAAGTTTCAGCATCCAGGAACTTGAAATAGCGTAAGCGGATGCTCGTGGGCTTTTCAACCCAAGGAGATGATGTTAAAGGGTGATATCGCTTCAAAATAACTCAAGGATGCTCTTCCGAAGACCAGAAGTCGTCGATGCTTTTGAGTAGTGACGCCGGTGTGTTATTTACTTGAGTCTGATATTTATTTATTGCAAGATGGATATTACGAGCTTATAATCACTATTATGTAGAAATGACAGGAAGGAGCAGAGTGTGCATTTCCTAAGGAAAAACAAACATGAAATGGACGGCTTGTTTTGGAAAATCGTTACAAATTAATTAAACTCTCATAAAATACGAATGGGATGGCCAAATTATTGTACTTTTTTGAGTATCCCATTAGCATAATTTTTCCATCAAAATTCTCTCTCGGCGGTGGCCAAGCAATAAGTCAGCCATTAAAATCCTATCAGGCTCCCCAATTGTGAAGGCCGACCTCTGCGACTCGTTCCTTGCCCATCAGTTTTCGGTTGATGCCAATATGCTAGTTTTTTTACTGAGCGATCTAAATATTCTTAACGGCAGAATTGCGTTTGAAATGGCTTCCCGAACTCCTCCTCACTATGCACCAAATCTCGGCTCGGCATCACTTCCTGAAAGAGCCTAGGGGGCGGAGTGACGGGAAGCGCACCAACACTAAGCATGCCGTCTGGTTGAGTTTCATGAGGGCGGGCGGCGCAGCGCCCTTGAGTGGAAACTCCCCCAATGGGTAGCGGTCAGAGACACCCGCACTACATCGGAAGCCGGAACCTCTCCTGCCAAAGCCGTCTGCCTCCCCAAAATGCTCAAACTCTTTTGTATTCATGTGCGCAGATCAGTAATCCCCCCGAAGAAAGGAATACCCACAGAGAGGCGTTGCCGACAAGTCCTTGGAAGCCGCCGCGATAGTTTCATAATTCGCAGTTTTCTCTCCACGTGAAAGAGATCTCACCCGTACTCGGGTTATTTAGACCTTCGGAGATTGTAATTCAAACAACCACGGTCGAAATAATGGCTCTAGGAGAAAATGCATAATATAGAGAATCAGCATTAAGTAATACGTTCCGTAGTCGGCTTGTATAGAGTAAAGAATCGCTCGGGAAGCTTTTAGGATGTGCATGCCCACACACTTGCCCGGAGAATAATGTTGCCCGATATTCTTTGAATACTCAAGCAGGTGATTCGGAATAATTGGCCTGTCACAAAAAACGACAAAATAACTCGGTAATAAAATAAATCTAAAAAATGTACCCAGAGGCTCCACTTTCCATTTTTATATCTTAATTATTTTATTTGCATCCTATAAAACTGAACGCCAAAAGGCGTTATCTGGTAATTAATTTGATGCCAGGGATGCTACACGTGTACCTAAATATTTCAGTGGCTATAGTCATGTCACAGTTGCATTGGATATCTTGAAATATCCTGCTGCGTCGTTGTCTTTTCCACGCCCTGAAAGGAATTCAAATCCACTACTATTCGACTAGATGGTTGTTACTATCGTGCTCACCTTGTGGCCAAGTGAAATATAAATTCTTGGAGATGGAAATTATTAAAATGCAGCAATTATTCAAATAAGAGTTGTGAAAAATGTTCACCGATTCATTCATAAAATTGTTATTCCGAATTTCAAACTACAATCGGGAACCCCGATGGCAGCATACAGGTAGGGATATACACTTCTGTCTATATTTTTAGTAAAGATATTTGTGTTATTGTACTTATATCGTCATCGCAATGATAATTAGGATTTCGGAATGGACTTATTTAGAACAAAATTTTTTTCTCCTAATGCATCAAAATATTTATTCGAACCTTTGAGTGAGAGTCAGTATGTGAGAATGATAGCTTACTATTGCTCAAACACTGCCAAAATACAAGTAGCTACTGCTCCGCTGGCTTTAATCTTTGCGCTCCTATTTTAACGTTTATATTAGCTTTCTTCTTTACCTAAAGCCTCATAACCTTTGCTTTTTTTGCATTAATTTTCATCTCATGCATATCGCACTGATGTTCTAATATGCTCAGTAAGCCTTAAACTCCTAGGCTGACCGGCTAACTAAAGATGAGTCGTAGAAAAACCAATGATTTAAAAATCTGCAATTGAACAGAATTTATGATACCCCCATCGACTTTCATTCCTATTTCTAGTTCTTCCGATGCCTCCTTTGCCATTTTCTCTACACATGTAAACGTTGAACAGCGCGGGTGATAATGGGTCCCACTGTCTTACTCCCCTTCCTAACACTGCCCAACTTGACTTCATTCGACACTCGCAATTGAACATCATGAAACCTGCATAGGTTGTGGACAAGCCACCTCTCCCTCCAATAACCCTCTATTTTCTGCATTAAAATCATTAATTCCTCCCAAATTACTCTTTATAACTCCTCAAAATTTATGAATAAAAGAATTCAGCCTTATTGTACTCCACATTTCTGCCTATTATTGACCTCATCCCTGCAATGGTAACACGAGTGTCCCTTCGCCTTCCCGAACCCTAACTTACCATCCCGTATCTAACTCATCTAAACATATTGTCGGCGTATTTAACTACACTTCATTGGCAAGTTCCACGTAATTAACAACAAGAAAACTCAATTTTAAAGTTAGTCCTCCGTAAAAGTCAACATACAGGGTTCGTCCGGAAAATAAGTGTACTGATTTTTTCCCGCCGCTCCAGGCGCGCCCAGCACCGCTCTGACGGGCTAAGATTGGAGGGGGGTATGTTGGCAAGCGACGCTGAAAAAGGCAGTCGGCTCTGAGCTGTGGTGTAGTGAGGAGCTCTGTTAACGCGAACCTCCACGCTTGACACACGTCACGGAACGCGATGCCGAAGTTTTTGGAGCAGCGTTATTCCATCAAATTTGCGGTAAAGCTTGGGAAATCGTCTACCGAAACTGTCGGTATGATTAACCAGGCTTACGGGGAGTCAGCCATGTCCAGAAACATGATCTTTCGGTGGCACAAGATGTTCGTGGAGGGCAAAGAAGAGGTCGACGACGAACCACGGCCTGGACGCCCATCAACGACACTCACCGACGAAAATGTGCGAAAAGTTCGCGATGTACTGAACTCTGATCGTCGTCTTAGTGTTCGGATGATAGCAGAGCAGTGTAATCTTCGAAAACGAGTCGCCCGCGTCCGGCCAGCGATCAAAAATATCTGGCGGCTGCATCACGACAATGCGCCGTCTCACACCGCGCTTGTCGTGTCGGACTTCTTGGCCAAGCACGGCGTGGCAACGCTGCCGCACCCGCCCTACAGCCCGGACTTGGCACCACCGGACTTCTTTCTGTTCCCGAATATAAAGAGGAGTTTGAAAGGAACGCGATACGGGACTTTGGACGCCGTCAAAGAGGCCGTGACGACGTGTCTTCGAGAGGTTCCCGATGATGCCTTCGCGGGAGCGTTCCAGGAATGGGAACGCCGCTGGAACAAGTGTATCGACTCACAAGGGTCCTATTTTGAGGAATATTAGCTTAAGATATGTAAAAGTGTAATAAATTTTTTTTCCTGAGCTCAGTACACTTATTTTCCGGACGAACCCTGTATATCATAGCTGGTGTTATTGCTCCTTTGTGGACTAAATATTTCGATTGCTGGTGTTGAATATTAGAACTTAGAATTTTCTTAAAAATCTGTTACTTCTAAATATTCTTTGCGCTATTTCATCTGAGATTGCATTGTCTACGCTTAACGTTGGATTAGGGGTTTAAGGTAAATCACATTTTCAAATTTCCTATTGTATTGCTTGAATGCATCTCCATGTCTATTTTGATCTTTTGATAAAGGTCTGGATTTTCATTTTTTATCCTTTGCAATGAATTTGATCTGGAAATTTGCATTTTCTAACTACTTTTATTTTGATTAAATTTTTTGTTTATTTTTCCCTTTTTTTATGTCCTCTGTATGGCATGCTATTTGGACTTCCAAAAGTCAACGCGCGTTGTAATTATTTATGACCACAGATTCTAATACAAGATAGAAGTACAGTGTCAATAGTGTAATAGATTCGCTAATTTCGACTAAGAAAGGCTCTTTTGTCTCCCCATATATTTTCGCCCCGATGTTTCATCCCTCCCATTCTCCCCATCGGAGGTTCTGCAGGCTCCACTAATTTCTTAGGTATGCCTAATTTTCTAAGTTTGGTTTAACTGATCATGTCTGCTGTCTTGTTTATGTTTTCATTCACAGCTAAACCTTCCACATGAAATGTAAAATAATGTTATGCCATAACTTCTCTCAGACAGTTGTGTTATCCTAAAAACGTGATCCTTACTGATCTTTCATTTATATAGCCATACTGATAATCACGTAAGATTTTCTCTGTGTAATCAACAACACTTTTTTAAAGAAGGGTGGGAATATCTTATGAGTCATATCTTAACTTTCCAGAAATGCGCTAAAAATCTCTGTTCCCTGCAATTAGGGAAATATTAGATATTTCGTTCACAGAAAAATACATAAATACAGTATATCCTGTGTAAATAGTTAAAAAAATTATAGTCCTAATGTCTTCAAAATATATAGCACATTCCGCTTAATACTAAATGAGCTTTTTAAATCTCAACCTAAAAATGATGCAAATTATCTGAAATGTTTAACCTCGCTCTGTATCGAGAAAAGTATTCACTGGAGAGAGATTGTACAGCTCATTTTTATCATCAATTTTCAAAAGTAATATCTTGAATTTTTAAAGTCATGGTCTGACGAAGGTTTCCGTGACTTTCAGGCAAATTAGACTGGTTTACAGGCTTCCTCCGCATTGGCAACTGGGTGCCAGCATGGAATAAACCCGTAAACCTGCCTAATTCTTTTTAAGCCGTGATTGTAGGTTGCAGGCCTAAATAGAGAGAGAGAGAGTGAGGGTTTGGTAACAGCGTTCGATTCCAAAAAAAAAGGAGGAGGAGGTGCGTTGGGATCCTCTGGTGAGCCCTTAGTCTATTTCAAATTCGGGGGAAAAACCTGAATGCCTCAATGCACGCAAAATCCTTTCTAATGTCGGAAAACGCCTCAAAAGCGGCGAGAGCGAGCGGTTCCAGCGCAAAAAGGCACGAGGCATCCGAGAGGGTGTGTATTAAATGATGCTTAATTTAAGGTAACGACAGTTCGCTGCCATCAAATGAGCGAAGTAGCGCCCCTAACTTACACCATTTGGAAAAGGCGAAAGGCGGCCAACATGTTATTATGGGCTCAACCCGCTCTCATAATCTCTTTATTTCTTTTCAGTCGCCAATTTCGGCAATCGAGGGGAGGAGTGAAAACCATTGTATCGAAAGCAACTTCTCCTAGTGGCTCGGCGTTGCCGGCTGACGACGGGAGTGAGCCTGGGAATTTCCGCGACGGGACTGGAGGATTAGCAACGTCGGACCAGGTGTTTGGGAACAAAGGTAAGGAGGACCCTCCTTCGCTCCTTATAATCCATTGTAATTAAGGACACTCATGGAATCAGCGCACCGAAATCAGAGAGCATGTGTAGCGGTGGTGTGGAAAAAATTGACTTGACCCGGATCCAATGAATATGACCCCATCGTAATGACTTTTTGGAGATCTCACCACAAATTGATGGATTGGATGCTCTTTTCACGATGTTTTTATTATCTTGGAATGGAATTTAGGAGCAATCTGAAGATACAGACATTTGGCTAAATTCGGGGTAGCTTTAAGACCTTAGCATTAGTTTTTTTAATTCCTTGTCAAATAAGGAGCTGACATTAATTGCACCGCGATCGGGTTCCATGGATATTGTTTAAGTTACAAGCTTACTTTTGGGATACGTGCTCTATTTCTTATGAAGCGATTTAATTCAATTCCTAAGCAAAAACACAAGAGATAAATCACAAGTAAATGTATTGTATTATTACGAGTACTTTAAAGTTAATTTGTGTGCCAAATAAATTTAAATGTGGCTGAGAAATGGTCACAGAGAAGCTGAAAGATGTACAATATATTTTCATACCGTATTACTTGAAAAATGAATTCGTGTGCCTCTCACATCACGAATTTTGTTTTCTTGAATGTAAAGTAAACTTGATAAATCAGAGATATGTCTATATTTAAAACCATTAGTTCACCATGTTAGCTCATTTAGCTATTGGAATATATTTTAACATTGGTAAGAAACATTTTAATTTTTATAGTCAAATATCATTTAATGAACTATCCATGTGCCATGAAAATAACCTAGCACTTAAAATGTCTTTACAAGAGCTCGTTAATCAACTATTTATTACAAGAAGTATATTTCCAGGGATTCATATAGTTGAAAATTACGGGATCCATTATTTAAATTGCTCAGTTATGTATAATTATTATATTTTTGCTAAAATTTGCGGAGTTTCAGCCCGTCAAAATCCCCTGGGCATCCATGGAAGGTTTTGATTGGCTGTATGCGGGAAAAATATGCACTCAAAGAAGGCTCCCTATAGTAATGCTTTAATAGTTTTATTCTTAGAGAAATAGATGGTCATTTCAACTCAATTGATGAACAAAAAACACATTTAAGTCATAATCTCTTTCATGTTATCGGCAATCAGGTAACAAAATATGCACGCACTATTCTCGAGAGAAGCTATAGATTTAATTTCATGTATCAATTCCATTTTTGTATATGCCCTGTGTATGTGATATATATATATATATATATATATATATATATATATATATATATATATATATATATATATATATATATATATATATATAGTGATGAAATTTGACCCCATGGACTCATTATACCAGTAGGTATCATTTATGGTGATTATCGTAATTTACATAATTTTCTCTACCAATATTTATATCATCCAAAATAGTATGCTTGATTATTACATTCGCCGTACATATGCTATATAAGGGTGAGACGCTACCGTAGCCGAATAAACTATTTAACATGGTTATGCCTATTTCCGTTGTTTCTTGGGATCTTCGGGTTTCTCGGATCCTGACCAGCGGTCGTAATCATTCTGCATCCTAGTTGAAGAATCTTTCAGTCAGAGTTGCAATGTTTTTGGGGTCATCGCAAAAAAAAATCATTCCTCGTGATGATATCTCTGCTTCGGTAAGTAGATTGTGCGTAAAGAAACAGCATCAAAGGGTAAGCATCTCAGTTACTAAAGTTGAACGATGTGAATGCTAAAAACTTGATTTCGCTAGTACTATTAAGGGACTATTAATTGCTGGAGGTGAAACAGTGGGAAACTGAACCTTCTCTAATGTAAATGCTATTTTTACAAGTATAACATCTTCACTTTTTTCATCTTTCAAAACAAAAGGTTGTCTTGAGGGAAGGGCCCAATTAAATCATATTAAAATTCCATTAAATGTGAACGATTTACCACCAAGAACTGCGAGTAATGGGAGAGCACTTTATAAAAATCTCGTCTTCCACTCCCCCGAATATTTCGCGAAATATTTTTTTCTACTGTACCAACACCGAGTCAAAGTGGTATAAAAATGAAAGTGGCTCTAGCAAGGAAGAGTCGCCAAGTAAGGAGGAGTCCTCCGTAAGCGGGTTCTGTTTCTTTATCTTGATCCACGTCACATAATATCTCCTGGCCTAATTTATTTTGCGAACCCTCTTGCCTCATGGGTCTTCTTAGCTTTTACGATTTCGCCTGCAGAGGGAGGACCTCACCCGGCCAAAGGTGTCATTGCCTTTTTGGCGAGTGGACATAGGGGAACTCAGAGGTGTGAGGAGACATGCGGTAGGGGAGACCTCGAAGAACGCACTCGTACACGGATGGGCGTTGGGCTGGCTGGATATGAGAAGGAAATCGTGGCGGTTATAAGAAACGAGCTGGGAGTTCTCCGAGGAATTTGAAGTGTGAAATGATCGAAGGAGGTGGTTGCTGCTGACCTCTCGGGAGAAGATGGTCGCGCGCGCACGCGAGCGAACTGTTCATTACTCCGCATTATACCCACTGCTTGATAATAAATCCCTTTAAGGGCGTCCTTTAATCGTCAGCTTCGCAGCGATTGAAACGTGAGCTTTTCCTCAGAATGGGAAGAATGCATGACTGACTTGAGCTCCTAACCCCAGGCGTTTCCCTCTGCTCCCATCCCTCTCGCCTGTCCTCCCCTTCAGCCTTTCGCCCTTTCCCCTCCTCTCCCCCGTTTCACTGGAATGTCTAACTGCCGCGCTCGTCGTCACAACGCAAGGCCACTTATGCCGTTTCCGTTTTGCGGTGGAATCGCTTGTTCTCGTTTCCATCCACCCACCCCTCCCTCTATCCACGCTCCCCGTCTAACTCCCGAGATTTTTTTCGAGGTGGAATGATGGAGGAGGGCAGCGGTTTCCTCGAGTAAACTGGTCAGCAGAAAGTTTTAACAGTGCCAGCTTTGAAATGCTTTGAATTGATTGCGTCGCAGTTGTTAACAGTGGTGCAAATCTTTCTTCAAAACTCGGCGGTTGTCGAACAAACAACGAATATCTCTCAAAACGCACACGAGGGAAAATACGTGAAAATCGAGCATAATGTTTTTTCTTATTGCCCAGTTTATTATTTAGCCTAAAAAGTGCCAACATTTAGTGCAAACGATAGCATATTTTTCCTTTTGATAATATTCCATTTTCTTAAAATTTAGCTTGCTGTACCTTGACGCATTCTTTGATGCATGATTTTGCCATTCAAATTCTAATAATTTAAATAATCGTCCGGTTCATTGAAGTTTCTAGCGGACGGAAATAACTGTAGGTACCTGCGACGGTGCTAAAATGCTGTGCACGAATAACGGCAACTAATCTTCGTGACGTCTGTGACATATGAGACTAAAGTGTAAGTTGAATGCTGGGGTGATTTTTTCCACAATAAATTCTATGATAACGTTCATTGCTTCTTCTTTAGCTCTGTAGCGTAAACGATTCCATTATTTGTTTTGATCAATTGTAAACGACTATATTAATTAATGTCTGTTAATTTCATGGTCAGTTGCTCTAAATTCTCCTTGTAATAACTGATGTCTCGCTCCTCCATTAAATAAATCCATCCTTTTATATTGACCCGGCGTAATTTAAACCGAACTCCGGTCCTTTGTTACCTTCAGCGCTTTCATTCGCAAAAGTTGACGAATGTAAAAAAAAATATCGAAACAACCAGTTGCTAAATCAATGCACAAAGTACAAATAGCGCCTCCCACAATGATCTTACCGCGATTGGGATATACTAACAATGTATCCAATATTTAACCTTTTTGCTACTTCGACCCTTTGAAAAATGATGTCGGCATTCCAGGCAAAAATGATCAGATAAAATTCGAAAATGAAAGAGACTACGAGAGTGAATACTCTTCGCGGAATAGCGCCTCTCGTCTGAATATATAACTATTCTTCTTTCATACTCTCAGTGGCCATACAATCATTTTCGCACCCTTTCCACCGGATCACCTACGGTTGGTACCACTGTCTGGAACTAAAAAAAATCAAAATCGGTAAGAGCAAGGGAGCTTAAACTCCTCGTATATAAATAAGCAGAGGGACGAATCAATGAGGAATAACTTGGGGAATTCTTCGCATGTTATATAGCTATGTCTTCGCAAACGGAGCAGGGAGTAGGATATTCAAAGTCCCCTCCCCTCTTTCCTAACCCCCACCCTCTACGGTCGGGAAAGGGAGGAGTGTCCAAGGAAAAGGGTAGGGAGGGGGCCGGGTGTTGTACGATGAAGGGAGGAAGGCGGAGATAGATGGGACGGGGTGGTTGGAAGGACAAGGGCGAGTCAAGAGAAGGTAGGCGAAGGATGCGGGGGACCGGGGGAGAGGAGGAATTATTCTGTATTTCTAAATCGGAGTATCGTCGTCATCTTTCGCTCCTTATAAGGCAGCTATACATAGATATTAGTGACCCTGGGACACCCTACGGGTGTAAACCATCTTCGGCTCTTTTTGGCAGGTGCAGTTCATTTTCATTCATAACTTCGTACCTCTGCGTTGCTTGCACGAATTTCTGGCTATCTTCAGTTTTGCCCCTGAAAACACAAGGGTGACTACGTGCTTGAAAAGCAATGGCTCGTCAACGGTTGCTACAATTCATATCACTTATTTAACATGCCCGAGCATAAAGATATTCTGTCGTTAATCCTATTAAATTTGTGATTTTATCATTATAGTTGCAATGGATGTATTTGCTCAGTGTTTTATTCGGCAACTCAAATAAAAATAAATGGGATGAAAAAAAGGTGTAAAGTGTTTATTAGAAGGCAATAATTCAGAGTTTAATAATCAAACAAAAAATCATGCATCATTAAAAGTGGAATTAATCATTAAGTTTCAATGTAGGCACATGCACAAAGCGTGTATTGAAATTTTTTTTACTGTAAAACAACCTCAGTCGATTAAACCGTTCTTGCCTTTGTAAATCATTAACAACGTGATTGGAGCTGTTTTGAAGCTTTAACTCTTCGTGAGTTAGGTACTAAATATTTATCGTTAGGTTTAATTGTGGGAATCTGGCATCTAAGAAAAAGATTTCTTTATCGGCAAAATGTTTTGCTTACAAGTAACTTAACTAGAATATGTAGAGTAGTTCAATTGGGTAGGAATTTTGGATTACATAATTAGGATTGTTGAAGACTCATAGGGAATAGACCTCCAAAAATAATTAGTAAACGCATGATAGGTCGCGGTAGTCCAGGAGTAGATCGTTAGACTACTGACCGGAGGGTTCCGGGTTCGATTCCCGGGCAAGTCTCTAGGCACCTGCAGCTCCACCCAAGCTATGTGATTTTTCAGGTACCAGATCTTCCTGGGAAACCATAATCGGCACAGAGAAAGGAACTGGCCCCCCTACCAAGGTGTGTGAATTTCACACGCCGTCGGGCTTAGTACTGGGTGAATTCTGCCATCACCTACCAAATCGACCTTCGGGTTGATTACTGTGTTTATGGCTTAAACGTATGATACTTAGCAATTGGTACGTAATGCAACGCATTGGAGCATTATAGTAACTTATTGTGATACTGAACTCATTTTAATGCTATTTATGATACCAATTCGACAAACTGATACTGTTTCCCTTTCAAGTAGTAGAATTTTTGATTCCATTTAGGCAGTTGAATCTTGTCTTACTGTGCCTGACCTTTGGTCAATGCAAAGTTCTACGGTTTTTAAAAGATAAACGTGAATTCGAAAAAATATCATTTTTTCTGTGTAGGCTTACTTGATTTATGAGTCAACTGACAAACTTCATCACATGATTGGTAACCGTGGCTATTGCCATGGAAAATCCGTTCACCTAATATGTCATAGTCTATTGTATGATATCAATATTAATAAAATGTTTTGCAGCTTTTATATTATCTAGCAATGCCATTGGTGAAATAAATTGCTTGTTTCACCGTAGGTTGATTCTTTAATACTTGCGGAGCTTGCATTGCAAAATATTGTTGTAATAACAATAATTTCGTTTCTTTCCGGCCATCCTATAGGTAAAGATAGATATATCCGACTATGCTGGCATTATATGCCAGTGTGACCTATCAATTGATAGCTTACACTGCCATATAATGGTGTATTAGGACCTGATGTGTTAGTGATGTGCAGTGGCAGCTGGGGTTCCTCTAGACTGCGTAAAATAGATTTCAATGGGTGAGACACTTTAATTAATCTCACTATTCCACTCTAACTATTCACTATTACCCTACCTTTGGCGTCCAACCCTTCTAGGCTGAGAGTATACTCTGATGAAATTAAGATGTGAAGATAATAATGCTCTATGATAAAGTATGAAGTTCTGCATTGGGGTGTGTTCAGCACCTTGGCAATCATGTTATATTTAACGTGTGATTCCTTAAAAGGTCTAAACGATTTCTCTCAGGTACATATTTAAGTCATGTTAATGATTTTGCCAACATAAAAAAGGAGATCATTTTCATTAGCCTTAAGTTAACTTACCGCTTAATTTTTAAACGTGATTTATACAGTTCTCAATATGTGCATTTGGAAAGAAAGAAAGTCATTTTCGGCTTAAATACTGGAAAAACCTGACAGCACGAATTCTACGTTTGGTAACTGGTCTGGGATAGTAAATTGATTCGTGAGCAATATTTGGATAGCAGAAAAAAATGACTACTTTGGCCGCTAGGAGGTACGCTCAGGGAAATCATCATTTATTAAAAAGTACTTATATCAAATAAATCTGTCAACTGTTATTTATCTCAAATAAATTTTAGGAACGTTTTATAAATTTATATATTCAGGAGACGGTAGTCTATCCCCGATTGTTTTTTCATGGCCGACGTCATCGAAGCGGTGCACTCGCAAGGACGACTAATTGTGAACCGTTCATATATACATGAGCTAAAGGCTCTCTATATGAGTCGTTAAATCTTCGGACATACGAAATAGCTCCCCAGGTGAGGTCCTTGGCTTTTCTTAAGACTCACGGCCTTGGGATAAGACGCTAAGGGAAGACCCAATCCCATGCTTACTCTTCCTCTCCCTTCGTCTCACTCCTTACCTCCAATACCTCTCCACCCCGACTCCCTTCGCTACTCATTCCGTTTCAATCCAATGGGGTCACAGTTTAACGTCCCATTCAACGGACGGAGTACTCTACTTTGAAGTATTGTTCCACAAATGGCATCCAGATAGAAATATGGATAACTCTGGAAAATTCTAACGTATTGATTCGAACCCGGGCTCTCTAGGTGGGGAATCAGTACACTAGCAACCGCAATATTCCGATCCTAATATTTTGGAACTGTTCGGAAGGGAAAAGAGGGATACCTTGTCCTTTTGGAGACGTAGTAATCCAATGGGTAGAGAGCTGGACCACTGACTGGTTCGAGTTCGATTCCAGGTCAAACCTCTGTGACCTCTTATATCCGTCCAATCTTTGTGGCTTTTTAAGCCCCAGATCTTCGTGGGGAAACATAAAGAGATCAGGGGAAGAAACTGGTCTCCATACCCTGATGCGTGAATTTTATACACCGTCGGGCTTAGTGCTAAGTAAGTAGTACTCTATCCTCACCTAACAAACCAACCTTCAGGTTGATAACTATGATTTTTATGGTTATCCTTTTAGGCAATATACAGAGGGAGCCAGATTTACTCTGCATTGTTGTCATGCAAACGTACATTATTAGAATAAACTATAGTTCCCCGAATGTTTCATCACTTTTTGCCATTTGCTATTGCCGTTAATGACGTTTAAGGGTCTGCCACATAAACCGCAGAATTGTATGAATTGATATTTACCCATATATATTCAGATAGATAATTTATCAAAGCACCTCAATGAGACGGAATTTAACATCGTGCGTCGGGATAAAATAATTATCCATGAAATGCATCTTTGAATGCAAGGAACATAATTCAGTTTGACTTTCTAGCATTGGCCATTTAACTCAATTTATGCTGCTCTTCCCTCACTCAAAATTGTTACCTGTGCAAATGAATTGTGCGGATTATATTTATTTGTACCAACTAATTTGGAGAAAGTATGATAGTCAATGAGCCATTTTTTCACGCATTGTCTCTCTTCTGCGGAATTGTTTTTTCTGAAACGCAGAATTACGAGTAGGTTTACCTCAGTCCAATAATGAATATTCGCTCTTCTACGTTAGCAACTTTATGCAAGACTATGATCGGCCCCAATGTGCCTAATTTTAAATTAATGGCGTCTACGTAGGTATTTTAGAGTATGCGATGGGAGTTTATTTATTTATTAAAATCCACATGTGCTGATAGGCAGTGTCAGGTGGCACACAAGTACCAAGTAATCACAAAAGATAATAGGTAAAATCAGTCATTAACAAAAGTACACTTAAAGGGAACTTCAAAACACAAATCTCTTTCACAAAGCAAGAAAAAAAAGATAAATTAAAATAATTAAGCCTTTACACATAATTTTACACCACACATCAATCAAATTATTACATATACTCCTTACATCTTTTCTTAAAAGTATGCACTCTGTTAGGAAAGGCTCGAATGGTTTTGCAGGTAAGGTTTTCCAATCAACAATTGTTTTATTTAGAAAAGAAAATTTTTTTTATTCGTTCTTTATGCCCGGCATTTGACCTTGAATTTGTAGTAATTTCTCCCTATAAAATTTGGGTTGCCCGCCTCTTTCCTAAGATCTGCCCAAGCTTTTTCCCCCATCAGAATACGGAATATTCCGCAAAGGAACATTCACACATTTACTCCCGATTGAGTTCGGATCACCTAATTCTATTAATTTCATTCTTCCAATATGTTCCCGTGATGACGAGAGCGCATTCAGGAACTTGTTGGAAAGATATGCTTTTATTGAAAGAAACTGATATATCTCTTTCTTGGTTGTCACTATTAATTTTTATTCATATGCTGATAAAGAATATATTTTAATAGTTTGAAATGAGTGTATTTCCAATTATTTTAAATGGGAATATATTTGTGCGTTCTTTATTTCTCTCAAAGGAATGAGCAATCAATTATTCTGTAAGGCACCGGTGAAAATTTTGTTTATTTTTATCCTCATTAGAGAATATGCTCCCATCATACGTTTTGCAGCATGAATCATTCATAATTCCTATTTTGAATGATTTATGCTGTATCCTAAAGAAAAAAATTGGGGCCTGGTAGTCCAGTAGGTTGAGAGCTGGGCTAATTATTACCGATAGCTTTTTCGCACCAATTTCTTGGTGCCATTGTCGGCAACCAGCTCACTTTTCAGCCGCACCTCGACTCTTGACGTCAGAAGCAGTTTCTGTACGCTTACCCCGTGTTTTCTATACGGAAAAAGCTTTGGAGTCACCTTGAGACCATCCAAAATAAGGCTGCTCGGGCGCTGCGTCAAGTGAGTAGATTCACCCCAATGGCTGATGCACGAGCGGCGCATAAACTTCTGTCCGTCGTGAGGTTTATTCGCTCGCAAGTCGTATCATTTCAATCCCGCCTCGCACTGTCTGGAAACCCGTGGTAACCAACCATTTAGGACTACGATCCCGGAGAGAAACACACGTATACACTGCCTAAAGATGTTACTCGCCGGCGATGAGTCTCGCCTCGTATGAGTCTTTCCTATGTCTTTTAATTTTCTTCATAGCAATAAGCCGCATCCCGGACCGATGGGTCTCTTCCTCCGTCCTTCATGTTGTTTTGGTATTGTTTTATTCACTTCGCGGTCTTGCTACCACCCTCTTCCCCTTGCCCAAGTGTAATTTCCCGCTGCGGGAAATGGGCGCTCCTTGCCTCCGTTCCCTTTTTGTACCGCTGTATGCTCAGAATGCGCCGGGGGGCAGTTAGTACTGTAACAAATGTTCTTATTTGTAATTGTTTGTAAAAAGCCGTTCCCTCTCGACTTTCCTTTATTGTTAGGATAATATTTCATGTTTGATACCTAGTTTTAAGTTTCCCTTTTTCGCAAACACACTTCCACTTCAGCCAAGTTTCTTTCTATCAATTTCATGCGTTTCTTATGTGTAATGGCCAGTAAAGGTGAGACTTAACTCACCGGGATGGTTTAGACTTGCCCGTTCGGGCAGTCCAAGTCGAACATTTCGGTCCTGCTTTGATTAACTCTGTCACCTCTGGTCCTTCTTATCTTCACCCAAGGAATATGGCTTTTGAAGTACCATATCGTCCAAGGGAATCGAAGGCAACTCAGGGAAAAGAGCATCTTCCGCTTATCCTGATACGTTGGACTTAGCGGTATGTAAGATCTATCCCCACCAAATATATCTTTAAATATGTTTCTACGGTTATAAGGAATGCAATAAATGTAATAAAATTGGTAAAATTTTCAAAATGCTGTATTTACGACTCCGTAATGAAGGCGCCAAATGTTAACTTTATGATTCTGCTGAATACATGATAATAATAGGTGATGCAACGTTTCATTTATTCACTCTCCTCTCACTTCACAGTTCTGATTCAACTATTATAACTTCGAACTCTGTCACTTTTCCAGTTAAATATTACCGATAAGAAATGACCTAATGCTCTCGATATCACTTAATTGAGAGAATTATTGCTTTATAATCCCTTAAATTTATAACTACCCATTTATGTGTTAATTGATTCATTATTCAATCACTTTTCCGTAGTTAGTCGTAAATTTAAGCAACGTGGATGTGTGTTGCTGCAAAAAAATGTATCGACTTTGAAAATATGAGTGTTCTTTACGCCTGTTTCACACCATAGTGCCAAATACCTCACCCCTTTTAGATTCTCATCTTCCTATCATTTCTTTTGAGTGGTTTTACAATCTACCCTTTAATATTTTATCGTCTCATCTTATGTTTATTTTAATTTCGTTTAGACCTGCTTCCCCATACGGCTTTCTTCTCTCGATCTCTTCCTGGATCCTCCTTTTATTCGCCCCATTCACTCTTGCGTTGATTGTCTTTCTCTTTTCGTTTATACTGTTTCATTGTCAAGGTGGAAGCGTTTTTCCAGCTCATCTTTTACCTTTCATTCTTCGTAGACATACATAGACGGTTTATTCTCTGGTCCAGTGCCTGCATACATTGTAATCCCCACCATATTTTTCCATTGGAATGGTCTCTTTTGCGATTTCCATTTACATAAAATGCGGTGATGAAGTGTACTGGTCTATAATTTAATTTTTATCGTTTAGAAAGTCACTCATGAGCGTCGAACCCATTGTAATACGAGGTCATAAAAGAGAAGTGTTCGTTCGAATGAGATTTTAGCGCTTTTATCCTCTAACTCTACTCCTCTGTGCTCTTTTTCTCGTGTCGATTTCTTGTGCTTTTCCCCTGGAAATATTTATCACCTCGTTTACCATTTGAATTTCTGACTAGATATGTTATTTGAAATGACAGTTGAATTCTCAGCATTAAGTAAAATGGGATTAGGCCTGTTATTATGATCCATCTCAAATGTAATGCGCCTTACAGTAATATGATGCTTCATTCCCAAAACTTTATATATCTCTTTGCCCATCGTCTAAATTCTTCGGATGATGGCTGGAGTGCCCATATTCAGGATTTTAAATCATCTTCAGCCGCAAGTTTCTCCGTAAATTGTTGACTGACAGCTTGATGCGTTTGGTTTCGTTAGATCAGCTGCCTCTGTTTGATGAAAATAGTGGTTTGTTAAGTTGTTAGAAACGCACATGGAAAACTTTTACTCTTTGTACTATCAACGTTATCACGTAATCTCAGGAATTAGGCAAAATTAGGCATTTTTGTGAATATTTCGTATAAAAAACTTGTCTCGTGGTTATTTTGTATGGTATCAACTGCTTCCCTAACTGAATGCTGCATAGATAATTTGATCATCATAAGCACACTACTACCGAGAGATTTTTTGATGACTCATTAAAAAAATGCTACGGTAATTTAAGACTTTCTGAAGGACTTCAAAGACTTTTATTAGTTCTCCATAGTGGTATCTCATTTTACCCTCCATATATTTATTTATTCATCTCTTAACATTTCCTTTCCCCATATTCGTGCTGCAAAAAACCAATTATCCCTTAACTTACTTTTCACCGTTTATCAATAAGTATATTTTCTTCTACGTACTTACAGCCTTAGATGTTTCAGCGCCATTCAATGTCTTCTTCATTTACTCCTTGCACTATTAACAAAAACTGCATCGTCTTCACAACCTCGTGAGTAATTATCAAGAGTAATTACCACATCTCTGAGGGGCGAAGGATCACGATGTGTCAGGAGTTCCACACCACAATGTTTTAGCTCACTGAGAGGGAAATCATTTCCAAAGGATGATGAAAATCATTTTCATTTTGTGGCCAGAACAGTTTTAGCGAAAGCGATTGCTTTTCTTTTAGCAAAATAATTCTCTGTATCATAATCAAGTTATTCTGTTCGATTTTTTGCAAAGAAATGTCCTATTTTTTAAATAACTTCTGTAAAAATATATGCTATTTGTATTCGTTTTATAATTTTCCCTTCGAAAGAATATATTAATATTGGTGTTCAATATATAAATGTTTTCCTTTCGAATTGGTAAAGCTTTTTATATGTAGCTCAAACATGTACCTTAAGTAAATGTGTTTAATTTTGAAATTATTGTAACAATATTACTATGATTAGCATAAGCTCTAGCTAAGGAAATGTTATTACGTTATTTTTAGTTTTTTTTATATCAGCCTTACCAAAAAAACTATTCAGAGTATGTGAGATTATGGCTAACCGAAACATGCTATATTCGATGTTGTTTTTGAAATCAAATCTCATAAATACCATCATCTCAAACACATCATTATTAGAAATAATGACCCAGAGAACAAGAGGTTAAGACAACTCTTGGTTGGTTATGTGTACCGCTTATTGCCACCCATGGTAATAAGCGGTACACCATGGGTGCCAATAAGCGTTATAACATACACCAAGCGTATGGGGATAGTATTATAGATTTTTTGTGAACGACGGCAAAACACTATGCAAATGGGAAGCGTTTATTGAATTGAGATTGCAATGGGAAAAATACACAGAGCTTCCCTATGAATGTAGATATGTGCCTTCTGTTCTCGAGGAAACTGGGTCGGATCTGGGAGATCAGGTCACGCTGGCAATCACTGTGGGAGCTTCCCTTCTCCTCCGCCACGATGCGACTCAGGAATCCATAGATACTTGTTGTTCTGCCTTAAGCTTTATGATTGGCAGCGGTTCCTGTCTCTTTTCCAGATAATCTTATGATTCATTGCAACTATGTTTGATGCTATGTAAGTATAAGATTGATGTAAAACTAATGGCTTTTTCTGATAGTTGATCAATCGGCTTATAACCTTCATTTGACCAGTTCAAACGGAAAAAATAAAATCACTTATTAAACCAAATGTCCATTAATTAACGTTAGCAAAAGTTAAAAAAAAATTAATGTTTTAAGGGACAATAGAAATTTTTGATGTTGCAGATATATAATGCCTCAAATGTTGGTTCTATATGCCAGTGGTATCTAAGTTTGAGTTCACAAAAATTACGTCTATATGTAGTAAATTGTTAACTCTCAGTGATAGCAAGTCGGCATTAGAGGCAAACCGCAGAGGAAGCGCATCAGCTAAATAAAACACAATGGAACACGCAGATTTATCCAGAGTCGGCTTTTTAGAAAAACTAAAACGAATAGTAGTCCCTTGAACTGAAATGACAGTTGTAAAAAAACAAGACATTTTGCCATGAGAGAAATCATGAACACCTCAAGATCATTGCAAAACCTCTTTGGAAGTTATTAATAATATTCACTAATGAATTGAATAAAAAACATTAACCCTAAGTAGAGTCCTAAAATGTCAAGGTTTTTTATTTTTACTTCATGAAAATGTCGTACGGGAAATGATGCGATCATATTCATATGTAAGCCAAGTAAATAATTGGTGAAAACTATATGGTATATTTGCGCCGTTTATATTTTATACGATATGCAGATTATGGCGATATTTCATTAAATGGTCAAATCAATAAAGACTCATTTTCTATATGAGTGTACGAGTGTGTATGTACGCATTTGTGTATGAGTGTACGAATAGATAAATCTAATCCGGGAAGCACTAACAATAATTCTCTAAGTTTTAATATAGAGCGATTACTAGAGTTCCTCTGTATATGTTTGTAGAACGGTTTTAGGGAATGATTTCTTATGCCATCATTGGCATTTGTACAAGTAAAAATGTCCACAAAAGATTTCAGAATTTTTCTCGCACTCTGTTAAATAAATCTGCGAGGCGTCGTTAAAAAATGATTACTTAAATTGAATGAAAGCTGCCAAGAATTTAGACCAACAGAGACTCCAGAATAATCATTATATTTAATCAAGGTGCGTTCCCATAATTGGGATAAATGAGTAGCTAAATTGTGACAATTAAGTGTAGTACATTTTGCAAGGAAAAAGCTTAACATTTGTACAGGCATTATATTGCTTTATTTTTAGGTCAGCAACTAGATGAAAATCCACGAGTCTCTTGAGACCAATTTGGTGCTGAAATATATATTTCAATAAAAATGCATTTGAATCAAAGAAATATATGTTTGATCATTCCTTCCAATCATTCAAAATTAAGTCTTGGAATACATCCGCACCTCCCCTCCTGTCAACCCTGGGTTGTATTCCTTTTGAAATCCTCCCTTGTGTACATTTTCGGAATTCGTATCGTTTTTTCCCTCTCTGTGTGTCTTGATAAACGCGGGTGGTTCGACCTAGTACGACGAGGTCGCGTTGATATTGAGGATTGCTGGGGGGTTGCGGTTGTCGGCTTTGATGGCGAATTGCGTGCGGTTCCCCAAGGCTTGCTCATACCCTTGGGGTGGGAGAAGTTCACGGTCGGATGCACACATATGAAGCGATGCGGAAGCGACAAGTTTTCATGTGAGCTTCGCACAGCGCACAAAATAGCTCGATTTTCGATTGCAGTACTCATAATAATCGCATAACTTGTGCTCATACTTTGGATTTAGCTCAAAACTAGAGGAAAATACCGTCAGTGAGCTTATAATGAAGATACCCGGTCGAAATCCCCAAGAAGATTGTTTTCCATCGTTGTACGCATACGAAATGATTATGATGGAATCTTCCATCGACGGAAACTACAGTTACCTAGGTATCTACAGGTAAAGCGTAACTCAAAGGTAATCATATTGATCTCTATTCAGAGTTTGTGTTTGACGATGCTTCTAAATTTTACCACTCTGCAACTTATTAAACGGTTTTATGACTTTTTTAGTAAGATTGCTAGTAGTAGTAGTATTTAGGGGAGGCAGCCAACAGCTGAGGTCATTTGCGCCATTAGGGATGCACAGGAAAGGATGAAGGGTGGAGAGAAACTCGGCGTCGGTATTGGCCTACTCGTAACGAAAGGCGTCAAGGGGTCCGCAGCTTAACGTCCCATCTGACGGACGGCGTACTAACTCAAAGTGCCCTCCACAAAGCACCTCAAGTAGGGATCCAGATGCCACTGAAAAATATTAAACACCGCCGGGATTTTAACCCGGGCTCTCTGGGTGAGGGTGGGAAGCCAGTACGGTAGCCCCGCACCATCTCGATCCCCAATATAAAACTGCTCGCATGGTTGGTAGGCTTTAACATTGACACATTAGTGATCAATAGATGTCATGAAAGTATCATTGAGTATGATTAATCCCGATCGAAGAAAATGGGGTTCCTTAGTATCGATGGAATAGTAACGAAATGCTTCAGTTGATTTTCCAGACATTTCACACAACACTGCAGCCTTCGTTGTAGAATTACAATATTTCATCTTAATTTGATAAGTGTTATTTTTAATCATCAGTAGAAAATCCATACTCCTCATTTGAATAGTCATGTTTATCTTAAAGTAAACATAATTGGGTAGCATTAATTAATTTTTATTCTAGCTCTTAAAAAGAAGGGTTGAAATAAGAGTGAATTCGAGCGGAAGAGGAGAAAAAGAGGTCGAGTACACGGAATTTGTAGGCCTCAATGAGACAAAATGGAAGTAGGTATTTGATTTGCGGGATGGAATGTAGGTCTAAGGAGAAATCTAGGTGATGAGAAAAATGACGATTCATGATTGATTATTGAGAGAAATGAGGTGCATAACCGAGGACTTTTCGAGGTGATCTAGATACATTTTCCCCCAGGCATTAATCATCCATTTGGAAATTTTCCGAAGTTTACAAGCTAAATACTCATCCCATAGTCGAGTTAGGATTCAAAATCGTCAAAAAGAGGCCTGTTAGTTAACGTTGAAAATAATTACAATGCGATGCTAGACAATAATTATAGCAACATGCATATTGGCACGATGTGAAAATTAGCACAACATGCTTACTGGCAATATGCATAATATAAATTGGCTATTCGAGAATCAATGTTGCGAATGTTCTGCACAGTGAATTTCTCAAAATTCGGAAAATGAGATATCCAGAATTTCAACAATATATCGGACATCAATACTGTTGCCTACGAAATTAATCTTTATTTTTAGTGGCTTCGTGGTTTTGGACCCAACCAATCGAAGGCAGCTACACTTTAATTTTACTGTACCATTGTAAAAAGATCCTTTTATTGTAATTTTTGATTTTTTTACCACTCGCTACACGCATGACTAGAATGTGAACGTGTACGAAAATTATGGCGAATGAGTTGGAGCAATTAAATTCACCTTAGCACGCTCCCTACTCAAATTTCAGAGAAACTAACTTCACGTCTTTGTTTTATCATTTTTAGATCTGAGAAAAAAAATATCTCGAAAATAGAATGCATATTTTCCCCTAAGCCCACGTCGTGACGAACCCTTCTTTGAAGGAACCCTTCTTTTAAGATACCTCAGAGTGAACTGTGATCGATTAGGCCGTTTTTTCTATCGAGTTATTCGATCCACTGCTCATCTCTAAAGAAGCCGCGGAAAATTCGTGGAAGAGCGACCCAAGTTGATTAATGAGAGCGAAGGGACCTCCCAAAATTTCCAGTTGAAGGACTACGAAAAGTCTTTCCAAGGCGACAGTTTACTCCCGGGAATCGCCAATTGAATCAGTTGGGAAATGGTGAGGGGGTGACCGGAAATCGCTCATTTTAGCGGTGATTTGATTCCTCACAGTTGATCGCTGAAAGGTGACATTTGTCCACTTTATTCGAGATCGATCGATAGGACGACCAGTGATAAGGGATCCGATTGGTGCGCCGCCCTACCGTGCCGACTTAGAACCAGCCATAGGGAAAAATCCTTAGCACACTCAAGTCTTGACGTGTTCTTGCTATGAAAAACAAAGTAGCCGAGACCGTAAACTTGATTGGTACCAGGTTTGTAACGAAGGGGAGGTAGAAACAAAGTTACAAGTAAGGGGAAAGATAGGGAACACACACTAGGTTGCTTGAATTTGTTTGGGAAACAGTGACCCATGTAAACCTCAGTCACACACAAAAGAGAAAAATTAATAAATAATAAAACAAACTTACAACAACTCGATCCCTAAGGTGTGTTAAGGAATAACAGTCAATCTCGTGTATCACATTCATACACTCTGTGTTTGTAAGGATATTTCCTGTACCAGAGACCCGTTGTACTCACACAAGAATGGAAAACAATTGAAATAAAAATAAAAAAGAAAAGGCCCAAGTTTACGTTCGCAATCACTCGGGTGTCTTATAGACCTTTGTGAATAGCACTCACTCATTCGTTCAGGGTTTACAAGGATTCCTCCAATGCCAGTGATCCGTCAATCACCCAGATGAATACAAAATTATAAAACGGATGGACACACGTATTCGATCATTTACCCAATCCCTCGGGTGTGTTCGGAAACAGGGACCTTTGCGATTCACAAGTACTCACTCGTTCAGGGTTTACAAGGGTTTCTCTTGTGCCATTGACCCGTCAATCACACAGAAATAATAAAACGAAGCAGAAAGGACTTACGCAAACGCGCAATCACTAAATCATTCAGGAGTATTAGACCTTTGTGAATCGCACTCACTCACTCGTTCAGGGTTTACGAGGATTCCTCCTATGCCAGGGACTCGCCAATCACACAAATACAAACAAAAAACAAGGAAATAAGTAGCCGGAGTAGGTTAGTGCCTAGAGAAAACCGGACACCAGGTGTTTCGCCTGCCAAGCAGGCCTCTTCAGAG
This sequence comes from Hetaerina americana, assembly GCF_022747635.1. NCBI lineage: Eukaryota > Metazoa > Arthropoda > Insecta > Odonata > Calopterygidae > Hetaerina > Hetaerina americana. The sequence continues at coordinate 2,635,232 of NW_027286897.1, read as the reverse complement.
AAGAATGCAAGAATGAATGAAAGATTGTTCGCTGAAGAGGGCTCACCCGACCTCTCTGAGAGTCTGTTGAAGAAAATACTCTTACCATTGAGGTAACTATATTATCAGGTTGAAATGCAAGTCCACAAAAATGGTTTGTTTATACCCACGTTTTAAAATTATCAGAATTCCTACAGGTGAAAGTTTTGCACGCTTACGTAAGTGCCAATGAACTACACATATCTTGTCGGTCAAATTTGAAAATGCCAAGCAGGCGTAAAATATTTTAGTATTAGGGTTGACTACACGCTAATTCATTTGGTCTAGGTATATGTGAACTAATAATGTCAATGATGAATAGAAGTTTGCAGATTTAACGTTAATAAAACCACTTATTCTTCTTTCCGTTTATCCAAGAGATCGTTCAATCCTTTTTAATGCTGTTTCAATGCACGTTAAAACGCTACCTGGAAGACCGAGCTCCGCTGGATATGAATGTTAAATTTACTTCCCATAAAATGTAATATTTTTGTTATTTCGTAGGAATTTAAAAATGTGCAATACTGCTTAAAAAAATCATTTCGATTAATAATGTAAGGTGAATCAGATAACTAAAGAACCAGCATCGCACGTTTCATGATCAGTTTTATTTTGCTCATATTAGATTGAAAACCTTTTAAACTAGAATTAATCCTTTGGTGAACATAATACAACAAAATATTATTCAATATCAACCCAAAAATGAAATTCTTCCACTTAATCATTTAACAGTCATAATGTGACGATTCTGTTATCGAACTTTTAAGCTTCCCTGTTTTCCAGATATCCCAGAGTCCACACTAGACAAAGTCGCTATCTCTCATTCGTAAAAGGAGGATTAACTATCATTTAATCAGCATTGTTTGGCCAGTTTTAAAGATAAAGTTAACAGTAGTTATTAGCTTTAACATTAAAAGTAAAAAAACGTATTCCTCTTTAATGACGTTATATCCTGTTGCGTGTTTTGTGAATTTCGGATATGGTTTAGGGGTGTTTTATGGAAACGATTTATATTTATGAGCAATGAAAATTTAGGCAGAGCAAATTGCGTCTTTAGAACGCCATTAAGAACTTGAAATAAGATTTTAGTTAAATGGTCGAACTCGAAAGAACTGTCTCTTAGAAACTTTACAATTTGTCCCACATAATCATCCTTTCACAGATAAGGTAGAATGATATACTTTCCTTAGATCTCCTTCAATTAGCACGTTACACGTGTGTTTGGCCTTGAACGTATATCCTTACTTTTACGTTATTATTGTTATGTCTTAACATGTTTGGTAATCAAGAGGAGAGGGGGAGATTAATGAATTCTTTGTCCCAGGAATGAAAACGCATCCATGCATTTCCCTTCGAGCAGCAGCCCCCCGCCGGAGGACTGGAGTCGAACGCCCGACCGCGATCCGCTCTCCGTGAACTGAGAATTGTGAACGAACGATCTCCTTGAAGACCATCGTCGGGGTCTGTTCCATCACCTGCTAATGGGAGCAGCACGCGTAAGGGGGGAGCGGGGAGAACTTGGGAGGGCAGGGAAGGGAGGGGTGGGGTAAGGGGGAGGAAGAGAGCGGCCGATGGTACCCGCACACGATCCCAACCGCCGACTTCACGTGACCCAGGCCTCGTCGGCTCCCTTATGCCCCTAGCCTCGGAACTCACTCCTTTCCCCCCAACCTCACCCTTCGCTCTCCCGGTTCCAACCTGCTGATCTCCCGTGTCCTCCTCTCTCTCACTCTCTTCTCTCCTCTTCTCCATCCGCCTCCTATTCCTCCCTCCCACCTCCTCCTCACTCTCTCACCCGTCTCCTCCGCATCCCGCCGCCTCCCGGCGGTCACCTCAGCCGTTGCACAATAATTCCCGAGCGGGGCGTGGCCGCCCCACCCGAGGGCAGTGGGTGAAGGCGCACGGGGATATTGAGAGAAGTGCTCTGGATGGGTGGGGGGAGAGAGGGGGGGGTTGGAGTGGGGGGGAAAGGAGGACGGCGTAGGTAGGGCTGGGCGATTTTCAACGTTGCAGTGCGATGCGAATCGCATACGTATCGTGAAAGTGTCGAAGAAAAATGGTAACTCAAACGCAGTTTGATGTTTTTACGGTAAAATATTCGTAACACCTACCCTTCGTGTCCAATTCAACGATATTGCTATGAAAGCGGGCATTTCAGAGTGCGGAAATAATTCTCCTAGACCGTGATACTAACCAGGATTCCTAGATTGTGCATTCTCCCGGGCGATTCCGTTAAAGTTAGTGTCGGCATTTTCCGTATTTTTCTTTGAATTCGATACAGGTATAGTTTTGTAGGTCAATCACATTTCCATTAGACTCGAATGGAGCAAATGAATCGATGCGTGGTAATTTTCATCTAAATGTACGGCATATGATTTTACCTATTGAAAAGATTTAGCTGTTACCTGTCTAACGCCAAAATATGCCATTGATCAGGGTAAAGAATAAACTAAATTAGATATTCTAGGGGGATATCTATTCGACTTGACTAGGTATCGATCAAGGTTCTAATGCCAAGAAACTTTTGGAATAATTAATTTCATTTTGCATAATATAGCTCTTACGATTCGTAATTAAAGTCTAGTCTCTAGCTCTGTTTTGTATCTAATAACTGTAATTGGGGATTTAAATACTCAGTAGGATACGAGTATTTTGTATTGCTGTCGTTAGTCTGAGGTTCTTCTAAATTTAGTGTACAATGTTATTAACTGTGTGGAATTCTATTAAGCGAAGCGTGAGATTTCTAGGCGGAGAGTGTTGGATTAAACTTTCACTAATCCGCCCATACACTATCCCTTAAAAAATACCTGTATTATTTTAGGAACACCAGAAATATCTGGAAAGCTACTGGCGGATTTGTGAAATGCAATTATGTCCTACCTTGAGTAGGCAAGCTTCACACGCCCTTAGGGGTTTATACCAGATGAGCTCTACCCTCACCAATCAAAACGACCTTCGGGTTGAAGGCTGAGGTAAGAGGTGGTGTTCGTATCATAATGGTACGATGTGAAACGGCGCCAAACGATTCAACAGCCGAAATGAATAATTTGAATGAATTGGGATTTTTGAAATATAATAATTATGTGTAATATCGATTGGTATAATGGTTAATATATTATGCATGTGAAATATGCATCAATTTATAAAAAGTGACCTTAATTTGGAGGATTTACTTGGAAATATTCGTGTTAAAAATAAATTGGTAGCGAGGAATTTGCTTATATCATCATGAAATCTTTATGAGCACGTGAATATTTTGGTGATGTTATCGAAAGGATCTGGCAAGCATTTTCCGCATGGCAGAGAAAAAAATTTTTACTTGCATTGCGTGATTGCATATTGCAAATTTGCATTTTCAATAACTATTAACTTCATTGAAACCTAATTTGAATAAAATATGGAGGCAAGAAAATATAGGCACTTATTTTTTTAAGGAACTGATAGCATACCACGAACGGATGAAATATAGGCAAAGGAAGATCGTATGCAGCTTTGTGCATGCGTAGCGAACATAATCAAAGTTTTCTATCGAAATTTAATTCGTAAAATTAAAATCATCGTATGTGAAGTCACGAGAATCAACGTGAATAAAGTTATCAGAAGTGTGCAGACACGTAAACGTTATTCACATTTTTCTCCTCAATCCAAACATGTACAAATCGCCTCTAGCATGATTCTTCAAGTGTGATTAAAGTCTTTGCCCTGAAAAAAATCGAGGTTGTAGTTAATTTATAGTACACTTTCGCGTAATGCCGTAAGTACGTCGTATTTCATATAAAACAAACAACTTGAGTTCCTTTATTCCCTCGGCCGTATTTTTTTTCGCAATCAGTTAGTTACCGTATTTTATAGGCACTATTTTGGACGAAACCTTGACTGAGTGAAACTAGGCTCGCAAATGCACACACATACACCGAGGCATTTTTATAGTACGCCGAAGTCCTTTCCTTTGCCTCTGGAAACGTTTAATCGTTATCTGGATCAGTCATCTTACCACTGCTGCCGCCTTTCTGTTCACCCCGAGGATCGCGACCTTTTTAGGAGTTTTCATTCGTCATCACGGAAGAACCTTTCTTTTCATTATAAGTATCCCTTTTCCAAGTTTATCTACTTGAAAATAATGTTTTGGTCTCTTGAGATTGGCACGCCATGGCAGTTGGTTGCTACAAAAAGGTATATTATGGAAATTTTAATAATTTTTGAAAATTACAATTTCCCAAGTAAGTGGAAATTACCTCTGGAGACTGACCAGACAGCCATTGAAATATGACAAATTTGACTTTTACGTGAGGCAAAAAAATTAGCATATGATAACATGAATATATGATTTTTTACGCGAAATGCGGCGTAAGAGTAAGCCATTTTTATTTTTTTTTAAATTTTATCGCTCTTCGGTTTTTTAATAACGTATTGCTGTGATTACATTGCATTTTCTATTCCAGATTCTTTTCCTGTCATCTTCTTCTCCACATTCTTGCATGATACTGTTCTTTTCATGACACGGATGAATAAAATCTGCCAATTTGAGGATTTAAAAATTTCCAGTTGCCCGGTCGACCTTTGACTCAATGGCTTGTCCATCAATGCAGGTATCGAACTGTATCAAAATGTTAGTCGTTTTAAAACACTTTATTTATAAGGGCCTGCGTGACGCCTCCTCATTCCACCGTAGGAAATACATGCATGCAATGGTTGCAGGGTGATTCAGGAGGACAACAGCCACTCGAGAGGTGAAATTAGGATGCTTGCAAAGGTCAGGTTATGCAGATGAAAGATGTTAGATAATGGTGAGGATCGATGCGGAAAGGCGTCTAAGTGAAGGCGATGGCCAACGCCCGTGACACAACATATATAGTTAGACAAGGTTGAAGTTGCCGATGAGTAATCGCTACCAGCTAAGCCAACCTATCTTAACTCGAGGAAAACAACTTCGATTCTACATTATCCAAAGGCTAAAAGGGCAATTGCTTGATATTTACTCTATAATATTTGAATATGTTACTATTTCAATCTTATTCTTCGGACCGGTGATTTTTTAACTTTTTCGGGTTTTATCTAGCAAGTAACTAAATCCTAATAAATAATCAATTTATATGGCAGGATAGATTGTGTGCATCTATTATCATTCACAAATTTCATGAAGGCTAAGGAAAAGGCTAGAAATTACCAGACAAATATTCCCATTTTGATAAAGAGAGGACATAAGTCTCACTTCCAGATGTGGAAATCGTTTCGTTTTTTAGGAATGCATGGCTCAAGAATATATTGCTGTTGAATAATGATGCACGTCATCGCATTATAATACATAATTAAAAAGGATTATTATAGCTATTTCTAGCGGCATCTCATCATTATCATTTATCGAATCATTAACAATTTCAAACAGCTATAAATATAAAATATTGAAAGGTTAGAAATATTTGTACAAGCATGCGTGCAAAAACACGCATTTGCTAATCTTTAAGAGCCCATTGTGCGGGGTGAAATCATGATGAATTTTATCATAAATAAAGTTAATTCAATCCAGTATTATGTCCTATTTTTACCCTAGCATAACGATTTTTAACTCAGCCTTAGCTGAATAATTTAGTAGTTTCATTCTCACGGCCATTCTCAGGCCATACTGGTCATAGCCTCGGGGACACCTATGTGATGAATTGAATAGGGAATTAAATATGCCCCTTTTAATATTAGATTAAACTCATCAATAAACTTCTAAATATGGTAATAATTACATTATAAAAAACCTAATAAGTTTCTTATTTCAAAAGCATAAGAAGTGAATGCATTATAATTAGCGTAATTGTAGCATAAAGCTTTATTTCATAGTATAAAATTTTTAAGCCAATGTTGCTTTGGAAAACCATTTAATAGATAAAACAAGAAACGATGCAAATGACAGGCTTAGTGATGAGGGATACTATTTAAAAGAAATTTAAATGCCCGCGTCTATCTAAATGTATAATACAGTTATGGAAATAGTATAAATTCTGGATAGTCTTTGGCGGAAATCTCTGGAAAACCTTTGGCGGATATCAAGGGATTTGCAAACTCTCACTCCTAATCTTTTTTGGTTGAAATTGATTGTTTACTCAGGAGTAGCAGTGAACATAAGATTACTACAAAATCGCCTAATATTTGAAAAAAATACTTTTTTTGTATTTTCTTCATCATGTTTAAGGTCTTGTGTACATATCCGCTCTGAAAATAGTTTTCATAAAATATTACTTCCTCTTATGTTTATTTCTCTATCTTATGGACGTTTTTCTTCTCCGTGCCATTTGGCGGCCGATTATCAGCTCTTTTCAACTGCTGCCTTCGTTATAAACTGTTGTTTCGGTGTATCTGCTTCCCCCGTTTCAGTACCCGGCTACTTCCTCATTCACTAATGACCACAATTACTCTGATTTTAATGCAAGCGTGTGACATTAATGCCTTTCAGAAAATCGGGATTAGGATAGGTAGATGAGAAAAAAGGGCAAGGGGAAATTGATTCGGAGTTAGAAGAGCCCTCTGTTTTATAGTGGCATCGAGGTTCCACATCCCCTGATTACCTTTTACGTTCATTTGAAGTAGATACCCTAGTCACAGGGAAGGAATACCATACACGTGAAGAAATATTATTATTCCATCCTCTAGGGTCTCATGTCCCTGAAAGTCTTGTGGATTCAAAAAAAAAAGATCACTAAAATAGTAATGAGTAAATTGCTGAAACATTGCTTTAAATATTGGTTAATTATGTTAAATAAGAAAACCGTATAAAATATTCTATTTCCATGTCATATTTATATAATCGAGACGATTTATTAAAGAAAATTCTTCACTTTTAATGGAAAATTAATTGATGATGGAATCCGTAATCAAGACTGAAAATAATTACAGCAATTAGAAAAATTACAGGACATGAGAAGATGATTGATTCTTGAGAATTACAACGGCATAGAATTTTGGAGAATAATTGGAGAACCACGTAATATTATTATGAAGTAGATTGAAGGCTCTTGAGATGTGGATGTGGAGTAGGATGGAAAAGGTAAAATGGGCAGAAAAAGAAAACAAACGCTGAATCACGAGACATTGTGGGAAAGGAGAGAGAGTTTATGAGTGAAATCTAAAGGAGCAAGGAAAGGGGGATGCATGATACTATTTTAACTGGCGATGGGATTCCGAAGACTCTGATAGAGGGGAGTACGTTTAGCTAGCAGGGTATGATGTTTAAAAGAACAGGCATTTTGGTCGGAATGAAGGGATAGAGGAAGAGTGCAGAATTTAACAAATGGGTCGTACCTTGTTAGACGAAATGTTGGCGAGTTCAGTCTGCGTCCATCCAAATCCTACCTTAAGCAGATGACTACCCTATAGTAATTACGAGAAGTGGGAAAGTAACCTATGTCTATTTTGCTGTGAGAAATACAGATAAACACAAGGAGTAGGTGGTTTATATGGTGTTGCTTGAAAATAAATTCTCACTATGTGATAACATCCATAAGGGATCGTGGATTTATGGGAATGGATATTCTCCCTTAGTTGGGCGAATTTTAGTTTTCCACCTGTGAATTAAACCTCTATACAAAGTGGCTAACCACTATGACGGAATTGATTACATTGAAGGATGTATCGTGACGAATATGAGGAAGTTTTTTTTATGTTTAGGTGTGAGATATCAACGAAAGGATGCATTGTGACAAATATGAGGAAGTATTAATCTGTAGGTGTTCGATATCGATATAGCGCTTGATAAGACCGACGCGTATACCCTCTGTGACCGTTTCGTCTAAATATTTTTGATGACGAGGGTCGGTGATGGAAATACTGCCAAATGATTCACAATCCATTCGATTATATATTTTATGATGATATTGCGTGAATATTACTAACCATGCTTGATATATCGAAGTAATCATTTGCTAAAATTCATGTGTAATAATGGTTCAATGGAATACTATACAACTTTCATTTTTGTCTATGAATGATAATTTTAAGACACAAAATGTTTCATTATGTCAATCAATGTTCCATGCAACATGCTGGCCATTTATAAGGTTATGCAAGATTTTTGAGCATGGTTTAAAGCATAAAAATATTAGAGCGAGTTTATATCAACCAGAGGAGTGGGGTGAGTGCGTTGAGACACATTTCTTGAATTCTTCTTTAACGCATGCGAGTAATTGTGGAGGGAGAGTGATCGTGCTTGGTTTCCTCACATTTCTGACATCCTCTTCGGGTATTTGAACCCTTACGGAGGTAGTTTGTGTGCTCCATCCCCCTTCGTTTATGCACGTCGCTTCAATCGCTTTCCCCTTCCTATGTCCCACTACTCAGTCCAATCAGCGATCGTAAACCGGCTGCACTTCAATTTTTTAAGACTCTGGCGGCGGATTACATGAGGGGAATGGACGATTATTCCCACAGAGCAATCGGCGCATTAAAAAGTATGTTTCGTGTTGTGAAGTGGAATTGAGCGATTCACGAAATTTCACCTCGGGTTCAGCATTTCGCTGTAAGTTGTATCGTAACTCTTTCGGGCGTATAACCACTCCATTTTTTTGTGTCCGTTCACTAAATGAGGAGCGGGGAACCACTCGGTCAGACGAATCGCATGGGATTTAACGATGATCATTTTTCAGCATTATTGGATGTCTGTGACTATTTTGCGGTAATTTTTGTAAGTGGAAGCCCTGTCAAGCGTTGCTGTAAAAGACATCTTAGCAGTGAATGGAGTTGATAAAAGTTGTTTCTTCCGTCGGCCTGTGAACGTTAAGTAATTTAACTTTGGCAGAAATTTGAATCAACAACGCTAGGAAATCGCAAAATGAAATCAATACACTCAAATATTTTCGCATTGTAAAATGTATAGAACTTGATATTTGCCTCTCTTAAAATCAATGTGAACGAATGAACAAAAAAAAGATTAAATGAATTTGCCCACTGTGTTCGAAACCCTAATCTTTGGAATAAAGCAAGAATGCTTTTTGTATTCCACTTAAAAAAATAATTGTTTCGACCGTTTTTAAATGTTTCTACATAATTGCCGAATGAAGTATTTTGAGATGGAGACATATTTACATAACTGCCTAGTTGAGGGAAGGGGGGAAAAGAGAGGGCGGGAGGAGAGAGGGTATATGTGTACGAGGATCACTTGAGGTGGGAAGGGGTTGAGAAGAGGGGCACGGAGTGGTGGGAATGCCCACAGGATAGCGATTCTCGACAACGGACTGATGGGGTGGATGGAGTATGCAAAGCATACGGGATGAAACAAGCAGGAAATGCTTTTTCGCGATGTTCCGGGTTTCTCGGTTCCTCCATCCACGGGAAGTCTGCCACGTTCAACTCTCGTCCTTTAACTTAATCTAATTCAAAAACAAAGTTTACTGCGCTGCGGAGAGAGTGAGCCGCAGAAGGAGGGAGGGGCTTTGCGGTGCAGGTAGTCCGCCGGTGTCCACTGTCTTTTGGGATTGCATTTTGGGGTCAATAATGGTGGGAGAGCATCAGGTTCGGGAGATGCATTACGAGATGATGTACGTTGATGGGGGCAGGAGGGTTGGCTTTACTTTGGCTGTCAGATTGGGATTTATTGAACAACCAATCGCGCCGAAATATATACTTTTCAAGCGGGAAATTATAAAAGCTCCTTTATGAATGAATTTCACCACATCTACCTCGTCATCTATCATAATATGGTTTGAATTTCATCAAGCACACCAGAATGTATAGCATGATGACTGGTTGGATTAAAATATCTTATTATTAGCACGGGTAGCTTGTCGGTTAGATAAGTTTTTGAGAGGCTGTGAAAAGTGAAGCACAGCTTCGTTGGCTGCTAAAATAGTTTCACGCAGCGCATTTTCCTTTCACTAGATACATCGTTCTTTATTCATTTATGCAGCTCTATAATCCATCCTAAGTTAATACCATTTTCCTTCCTCAGTCCCGCTAATCTATCAGTGTCAATGCAGCGAGATCCTATAGCATCCCACTCCTCTCAATATCTTCTTTTTCTATTTAATTTCAATGCCTTCCAACACATTCCGCATATCGCTATAACCCGACGTCCATCGAGTGTTCCCTTTTTATACAGAATATTGCGTCCATTATTCTCCAAGTCCACGTCTCAAAAGGCGCCGACCTACGAGAGTGTCCTTAAAAAAATCTGATTTTGGAACCAGAAGAAACTTCTCTTCATTTCCAACTGTCGTCACTAAACATTTTCTTATGTCTTCAATTTTTAGCGTCGTGGAGTCAGAAAAAGGTAGAAAATCATGTAGTACGTTCTGAAGGGTCCCAATTAATATTAGCGATAAAAATCAGCGGTCTACTTTAAAGTTATTTTGACGGATGAGGGTACTAGAGCTTGCCCTGTATCCCCTACTGCTCCCCGTATGACTTGTTACGGTGGAACACGGTGTATGGAGACTGTCTTTCTTCCTGCGATACTTACAGCTTTCTTGAAAGATGTGAATTCGTACGGTTGAAGCTGGAGTTGTCTAGAGGCAATGACCAGATTTGAAATCTGGCCCTCCTGTTTGACGCCCTGACGTTCTAGACTACTGCTTAATTAAGTGGGCATTATTTCATGAAAATCGCCGCTTTCAGATTGGATCATTTTCGTACTCCGGAATGTCACAAACCTAAAACTTGAATCAAATTTATGAATCCATCCACATATGACCACACATTAATATTTTCATGTATGAATTTGCCAAAAACATTTAACATCAATGACTTAATATCTCGCGTGCGCCGTGCGATCCAATTTATCAGTCTCAATGAGGTGGGCATTTCATTTGAAGACATTTCATTCGGGAATGTTCATCTTTACATGCAAAGATATAAATTAAATATTTATTCTTAGGCACACTACTTCCATAAATGCTTTTTAATTGATCATCCTTGGGTAAACTCGCTCGAGCCACGCGATGCAGTTTTACCCAGTTGGTGCTTCACACGCTTGATTCAAAACCAACTACTTTATTTCATTATTCATGTCACCTCAAGGGCGTGACCAGTAGGAATACTATATACCTTAATGTGGCGTGGTAACTTCATCCGTGAACTGAATCCTCTTCCTCCTCCTCACTTTGGTCACAGACGTTTCGTTGAACATAAATAGTATTTGCATGCGTAATCGGTGTCCGATCTGATATGGCGAATCGCTCCGTGGTGAAAAAAACACGTTTGTAAACTTCAGGAAACAATGAGTATTTTATTACGACCAGTTTTTTAAGCTTTTCAAAAATCTTATAAAATAATGTAGTGCGTCGAAAATAGTCGATTATTACCGGAAAATTACAAACATCTCGTCATCGCCTTAAGGGCATATTTATTTAAGAATTTATATCGTTGCAATTAGGCAATTTTCCTGGTGGCAACGGTCAAGTCTGGTCAACGGTCACTCCTAAAATGCACATCACAAGAAGAAAAGATATGAGACAAAATGCTCTTATTTTCAATCACACTTTCAGATTACCTACCACACCTTTACCAGCACACATGGGTTAGGTTCACACCATACTTAAAACGCTCCGTCAATTGCCGCACTCCGTCCATAATCACGCACTCTTCAATTTCATATACTTTTCAAAATCATACACCGTTAACACATCATTCACTTTTGCAATACAACTTCTCACGCCATGCACTTCACATACAAACTATATTTTAATAAATACAATAGTAAAATAATCACTGACCAGTGAATTTTATCATCCAGGTTTACACTTGTTCTTAAAACTCCTACAATTGGATGTAATATGTTATTTAATCTCAAGGACTGATAGTTTGTAGTCAGAAAAATACATCAGTAGAATCTAAATGCAAAAAGTGCACATAAAACAATTTTTTTGGGTACTTCCATCCGCTCGCTTTGCTCAAGGAAAACACTCCGCATTTCTGTGGGACGGCATGGAGGTAGGAAGAGGTATTATGGCCACAATTTCCTTCACATGTCTGACTCCCCTTTTCTTCTGCTGTGCTTCCTTCCAAAATTCCTCAGCTTTATGTTTCTCAGAAGTAATTATCTTACACGCCCCTTTTGATATACTGTTTTTGAAATGACGTGCACCTCCGGGAAAAATATATTCCAACACTCCTCTCAAGGCCGTTAGGTAGTCACTCACCCTTTGACCAGAGGAGGAAATTTATTGAACCCCGAAAAAAAAACTTCCGTGCATTGACATTGGAATATAAAGTCAGCCTAAGTTTTAACCAAACGTGGCGATAAACATGAAGAGCAGGTTTGAAATGCTAGGATTAAAAATAACTTTGTTAAATATGCGGTATTATGCCGTATTTCTTATAACTACTTCAATTATGAGGTGTATCTTACATGGAGATTATTAAATTGCTAGTTCATATTAAATCATTTGTCAGGCTTGGGTTATTATATTAAAATTACCGAATGCGTAACTCATATTTAAATCGTGTTTTTGGGCCGGATTTGTGTATGATCGTGGCTATCACATCTATGACACATATAATTTACTGATACCATACAAGGAAAAAGTTAATGATAACTTTTTCACGTATTCTGGATTCCGTGAAAACAAGTCACTCCTAATTTATGGCTTTGTGATCTCTTTGTTTCTCCAACAGGAGGTTTGGCTGTGGCATAAATCCATACTATTCTATTTTTTTCCAATTTCTTTATTTCCTCTCAACTATCCATTGACAAACAGATACCTAACCGGAATAGATATCTTCATCACCTACTTTTTTTTAAACTCATTTGGCTTTGGCTCTGCAGTTATTTTTGTTTTCCCCTTCGATTTCTTCTAGCATATTTTTCAGGAAACGGTATTGGGTACACATGAGGTCATTAGGCTTCTATTTTTTTACTTTTTGCATGGATAATATGAGGAAATGTCTTGTTTTCATGAAAAATCAACTTATGGATTTTAAAGGGATGTGTTAAGGTCATCTGACCACTTTTTGATCATATTCCGAAGGTGGATGCCCTTATCCGTGTGTCTGAATGCTTTTTGTAAGCATTTTGAAGAAACGGTAACTCAAAAAGTATTAAAGTGAGCTGCGCGAAATTAAAGAAAAAATTATTAATTGTTTAAATTTTGGGCCAAATCCACCCAACGGAGGTCACGGATTTGGCTTGTATCAGTTGTATCTCCGCAAAACAACCATTGAGATATAATCCCATTAATTTTACCGTTTATAATATCTCTAATATAGTATGTATAAAAATCATCGTTCAAATTTGGGGTTTAATTGTATTTTGAACCATGTTCTTACAGTCGCCATAGATACCCCATCGTCGAATTCAGCTCATTTTCCTTTTCAGAGAGAATGCCAAATATATTCCTCTTCCTTTTGAAACTTTCTAATAGCGCTTTCTAAAAGCAAACTCGCATTTAAGAATGAACTATCAAAAGAGCAGATTTGGAGCCTTTTCCTTCATTAAGTCATACAGAAGCACGAAGAGAAACTTTAAATAGACCTTGTTAATTAATATTCTGTCAGTTTTATACAGCTGTCCATATCTTCGGCCATCAAAGAAAAATGGTCCAGAGAAAGTAATGCGCATATTCCATATCATTTTCTTCCGTCTTCGATAATCTTATTTTGATAATGGCAATGGATTCAATAGCTGAGATCATTTTCCAAATTAACATGAGTATATTATTTTTTTCAAACGAATAATAATCCCTAATGCATTAATTAATTCTTATTTGAAATTTGAAACGCGTCCAAATTAATACATTTCAGTAATTCTGTTGGAATATCATTGAATAGATCTCCAGATCCAGATCGCTGAGCTAAGAAAATAACCACATTTTTCTTGTTACACTTCACAAGTTACCCGTTTCAAAAACACTGAAATTCATCCTTTCCGATACTTTTTACACAATTTCGTATTTTCCTTCATTTTTTCCACTTCCATATGATGTATTAGCCTAACGTTGTAATATTGTTGGTTAAAATGAAGCAGTCAGAAATTCAGGAGTTTGGGCATGCATATCGAACACTTCGTTGCGTGAGAAACACCTTTGTTGAATGCCAAGGAAAGTTGTCTTGAGAATTGAACCAAATTCATCGTGAAACTTCAATATTAGAAGCAGTCTAAGCATTAAGTAGACCATTTGAAATTAACACGTATCACTTATTACTAATAGAAACAGGAATAGGTCTTCTGACGGAAGATTAATTCAAATACAATGCATATAATGATTTAAGCCATGAAAGAAATTGGCAAATTTCCACAAAATATATAAAAAATATTTTGAGGAAATTTACTAATTTTTAATTAATTATGATATTCCACCATATCACGCCTGAAACTTTTAATAAAGCTATGAAAGGTATGACTGATGGGTTGAGCACCAAATTCGATTCTTAACACTGAGATGAATGGGACTTGATTACATTAGGCCTTATTAATGGGCCGGCGAGTAACTTTTTCTCTTCAACCTGAAGTACACCAGTGAGTGTGGAAAGATCACTCATCGAACCAAACCCTATGCCGCCTTGTAAACTTCGCACTTACGCGATTGACAGCTAAGTTATTTTCCTTGTGACACATATGTCTTCCTAGAAGGTTCTGGTATTTCTGGTACTCGTATTTTCCAGATGGTTGGCTGGAAAATTTTCACTCGAATTTGAACCCGGTACTCCACGGCAACCTAGTTCACTACCACTACTGTTTGAAACCATTGGCGTTAGCTATTGATTACACTAAGAAACGACATCAATTGTGAAATGACCTATATCCGAGTATCTACATAAATATCCCTGCGATCCACCAAAAATGTGTTTGGCAGGGTATGCAAGCACCAGGTGGGACGGATAAGGGAAAATAATAATTTGTCTTTATTCGGGCGGGATTGAGGCTGTGGCAGTCCCATCTTCCATTATTAACCAATGGATAAGGGAGGGAATGAGAGCAGAGGGAAAAAAGAAAAAATATTCACAAAATAACCAAACAACGTGCAAATCTATATAAATGCTGGAGCAAGGCTCAATTCATATCAGTTTTAATTTTACCTAATAAATCAGTTCTTTGTTATGCGAAAAAAATTAACAACAACCATTTATATGACAAACCTCCGCCATACCAGGAGTTTTTAGACCGGGAAAGTAGGATGGAGAAATTCTATTGTGTCATGGATATGCAGATCATTGTCCCCAGCCATAGAGTCACAGGTAGAGAATGTGCTACCCCGCTGTTGGCAGCGGACGGCGTTAGGCATCATCCAACACAGAGAGAGACGAGGGGAAGCTTGAAAATTACTGTTATATGATTATATGAGTCTTTAGACACACAAAATTCCTGTAAGCTTCCTAAATACTTAACATTTTTGGGGCGAGGGCCTCATATGCTTCTACGCCCTCGTAAAATCCGCCTTTGCAGGTGTCTATTCTATCCATCGGGGGCTCATTTAACGATGGAAGACGTGCCAACTCCGGATAATAATTGAGTCGAAACAAGAGCTTATTCACCTGTCGTCGGTTGTTCAATAGAGCCCTTGGCTATTCATCTCATTGACTCGGTTCGCACGTGGCGATTGCGGATTTGTCGACCGCCTTTTGGGATTTACACGTGGCACCTGCCCAGAAATCTCCCCACGCCCTAAACAACATGGTGGCAACCGACAGGTTAAACCATACGCTTATCGATCAGCTACGGTTTGAGTGTAATTAGCCTGAGCCAATGATTGAGCGATGAGCATTGTTTTCATTCGGAAGAGTGGCAAGCTCTGTAACATTTTCACTTAGATAATATCGGTTGGTTAAAGTCATACTCTTGATTGAAAGACAACCAAATATGTGACTGATCGTTCATTGTTTAGTGCTTTTACAAGCTTCAGTTAATTACATCTACATACATTATTTCTGCTCTGTACATTGAAAGATTAATGCTTTTAATTAGCTACAGTGCATGTTAAAAGTTTCCTTTCACTTCTCTCATTTAGTCTCCTCTCTCATCATCTTGTCCCTCGCCTATCAATTCAATCAGTCGGATAACCTGCACACTGCGTGACAGCTTTTGTTGGCAAGGATGTCATTTTCAATTGTCCTACTTAGTGAGTGTCAAAGACACATTTGCGTGGATTGGCGATCGAAAAAATTGATTTATTTTGAGATCTCGGAAGTGCTGAATTGTCACTAGAAACACTTCTTTGATTATCACCTAAAATGCAGAACAACAAGGGGAGATTGGATGGAAGGACAATTGGACATTATGAACTCGGAGTATATTTTTATGAAATTGATTTCGTTGTTAATTTTCTTTGATTGGGAAATTACACCAGGGCAAATGAACTTCCTTGGGACTACTTCTTTGGCTGTTGTCCCGTCTTACTACGTTGCTGTGACCTAACCTGAGAACATACGTATTTGTAGATCAATCCCTTCGTTGTGGGAAATGAATTCGTTTGATGGAAAATATTGAAAAAAGTTTATTCTAAAGTGATGATCCGTGTTTTGGGAGCTTCTATCTCACTTTTACCAATTCTTATTCTTTTATTATACGACATTTGATTTACTTTAGCAATTTTCTCAAAAAGGTAAACTCTTCTCTAGAGTTAATCAATAATTGTACAAGGCGTTTCTATGTTGATTCAGCCATGCTCGTCATCTGAGTTATACAATAATTCAATACAATCAGAATGAAGTTTCTTCAAAATGCTTATTCTTGATTCCATCGCCTTTGTGGCCGGGCGGCTTCTTTAGGAAGGAGCAAAAATGCATGAAAACAGGATAGAGCATGGAGTGGCAGCTTAACAAAACTCGCTAAAACGAAAGAATATCAAAGACTCATTTGTGTACAATTTGAAAATATTTCGTACCAGCCAATGCCAAAAGTCGCCAGGAAGACTCGAGAAGTTTCGTCCGCTAAATTAGTGAACACGATAAATGTTGCAATGAATGTGCACTCAGTATGCCTCTAAAATGATTGAATAGAAGTTAAAGGAAGTTTCTGGGGCAGTATTTACCTCTTCAGCCGATACTTAGCGACGGATTTTGTTCATGGGAACTCCATTGCACTCTATGAATTATTTGGATATTCTCAGAAAAACTTTGGCTTTTATAATTATTAGGTACTTACGTTAAAAAAGTCGGTACACTTGTAATTTATCACCAATGGTTGGAAAGCAGTTAAGTAAGAATAATAAGACTACTTACTTATTTATAAAAAGAAGCCTCGATTGAAATATCCGTTCAGGTTCCTTATTGCCCTTCCTATTTACAATGATATTTTCAATTGATGATTTCAACAGGGCGTGCAAATGAAGCGTATGCATTACATAGGGAACCAATGAAATGTTGAATTGTTGCTATAGATAGAAAACTCACACCAGTGCAGTGAAGCAGAAAAGGACCAGTCATACTTTTGTCATTGAAACCCACTTCTTCGACGGCATAATTAAAATGAAACAGAAAATCTATCGTGCCTCCACACTCGACCTTACATTCTCTCCGGAACGATCGGTGCATGAGTAGGATGAGTGACAAGTGCACAGAAATCGAGGTTACAGTTTTGATTCCCACCCCAGTCGTGAAATATCCTTGTTAAGAAGTATGAAAGCAATAAATACGCGATTATTCGTCCTCAGGAAACCTTGATGGAAACAGGTATGCGGGGACGTATTGAAGGATCATAGATTAAAAATAATATGGACTCTTCTAAAAGCTCTTTGAAACTTGGCATTACTCACGCGGACACAAATTTTGGGATTCATGTAATTTTATGAGGTGGTAGTGTCACGTTGATGGATATGGACATATGTACATGTAGACGCATACGTTTTATTGGGGAACTCCGCATAGAATATAGCACAGATTGACCATTTTAAGTAATTTATTTCGATAAGTATTTACATTACTTGTGCTTTGAGGACTTATGTAGTTATATTGTTTCTGATATACAAGGAAGGTTAATTTTATTTCTTGGCTTCTGAGGGGAAATATTTTATTTTTATATTTCTTTTAACCGCAAGCGACACGCAATGCGCTTTTTTTTAACCGTTTTTGAATTCCTCTTTTGTGCCACGCGAATGTGACTGGTATTTCTCTTCGACACGGTTTGTGGTTCCCAGCTTTGTGGCCAATTGCTATGTTAGAACCTATTAGGAATGGCTGGATCAGAAGGCTCCCGAGTTAAAAGTTCCGAAAGGTCCTGGAAAAAGGTAAATGATTAAATTCAACTTCTAAGCGATCTCGATCCCTCTTAATCAAAACCTATCCTTTCCCTCCCATCGCAGCTGATTGCTCGATTTCTAAAGGGACAAAAAAGGTTGAGGAGAGGAAAAAAATGAAACGAGAGATGCCATGCGTGCAGAGATTCAATTGGATGGAATGTCTTCCTAACAACTCACAGCGATTTGTATGTTTTTTCGTCATTCTTACCTGGTGGGGGATGTTAGAATATGGAAACTTTCCTCCTAAATAAAAGGAAAATAAAGGCTTCATTATTTGAGTCACAAAAGTCGAACTTCTATTGAAAATTTTCACGTTTTTAATATAATTTCAATGCAGTGACTAAATCTGTTTTCAGAGTTTAAAATGTTGACAGCACTAGCTGCTACTGCGATGGACTCAAAACATTTAGGCTTAAGTCATATGTTTAGGCTAAAATGATTATTTTCTTTCGGATTGCTGCGATAATTATTACAAGTATACGCTTTACTATTCTTTTCGTCCTGTACTTTATCAGTCTGCCCTTAACTTTAATATTAAGCGTAAACTGTATAGCCAATGTACTGAATTATCCAACACACATAACTTTGAGTAAATCGAAATCTTCAAAAGTGAAATAAATTCAATCGGAAAAGGATTCCTTGAACTATGTTCTTGCCGGCCACGGTGGTGACGGGGTAACGTCCTCGCCTGCCTGCCCAGAGGTCGCGGGTTCCATTCCCGCCTTGGTGGGTTTTTCTCTATCTAGGAGTTGGGCGTTTATAATAGCTTATTCTAATATCATTGTTAAATGTTCGATGTGAGGCCGAAGTGCCGTTTTCGGATTAATGTGAAAAAAAAAATGTTACGGGTTGGTTTAGTCATGACACGACATCCGATGTTAATCCCGCAAATGCTTCGTAAGAGAGCATTTTGTCGGAGGCTGCACAACCTCATTTTCTCTCAGAAGTGTTATAATAATGATCATTCATCTATAGAGGTGAAACTTTCCTCTTGTATGGAGTGACGAGAATGATTTCCTGTTTCAGTCGGCCTAATTTCTCGTGTGAGGTCATTGATTCGGCCTCGCAAGCCGCCCCGCAGCTCAACATAATTGCACCATTTATTGCACCTCGAAACTCATACCCGTATATTTTTGTTTCATTAGCTTTCGGGTTAACATCATGCGTCTAAATATTTCAGGGACAAAAGAGGCCGTGCATTTGAATCGCAAGGCCTACCTATGGTACATTATATTTCCCCACTGCTCATCTTAAGGTCTGTACTCAAGTACTATATTTAATACGTTAAGCGTAAAATACAATTGAATTTACCACATGTAAACTTAAAATTTTATGTTCATTTTCAAAACGCTTCATTTCATGTATATTGCATATATTCAATAATTCATTTAATATTTTCAGATTTTGGGTTATTTCATCACGTCTCAATCTTCGAGAGTAAATATTAAGTGGCACCGTCTTTGAATTGCTGGTTGAATTCAAATATCCTTCCTTCTTTAGATGAAAGGGCCGTTGTTTTCTTTATATATTCTTATATTTTGGAGTCGTCAGTAGCCTTTTTGTTAGTAACTACCGTCGAGGTCGTTACTTAGGCAAATACTTGCCGACCCCGGTGGCGGCGGGGTAACGTCCTCGTCTGCCATTCCTAGGGTGGCGGGTTCGATTCCCGCCTGGGTGAGTTTTCCTCCACCTAGGGCTTGGGTGTTTGTAAATGTGACCATTGTTATCGTTGTTAATAGTTCGATGTAAAGGCCAAAATGTGCTGTTTTCGGACTAATACTGAATGAATAAATAAATAAATAAAATAAATAAATATTCAATCCTCAATCAAGGCAAATTCCGCCGAGAGAATCTTGCTCTCGTGAGCTGAGGGAATCTTTTCAGAAAGATCTCTGTCAACGCAAGAATATGAATCAGTCTTTCGGCGATTTGATTACCGCTCACACACGGCCGCCTTTGTAATTCCAGTTCTCTTCAAGGAAGCAATTTGCGCCATGCCTGCTTTTGCCTTTCTCTCATTACTCTAGTCGAATGATCTTCCTCTCCCTTCCTCCATCTTCTGCCGAGTCTCTATTCCATCCATTTCCCACTTCGTTCCCAAGAACTTTCATCTTCTTTCAAAGTTGTTTTGCCTTCACACTTCATGAAGCTAAATGGAAGGGCATCGTTTCTGGCGAATGCGTTCTGTTTCAGACGATGAGTAAATGGGCCGATTGATGGATGGTTGGTGAAAATGGTCTTGGGAAACAACCCTGAGGGATTTGAGGAATCAAGAATAACTTTTGATCGCTCGTATCACTGGTCGCACTGAGAGAAGTCATCCAATCGTTGCAAAAATGAGGCATGACTTGACAAATGTGAGAATAACTACCGACCCATTCGTCTTCAATTACAGTCGCAGCGGTCTTTTACTTGGGGATGCGTCTGCAAGAGAAGTTACCTTGCAACATAATCACCATCTTATTTCCTCGTCACATATGCACCACTATACAAGTATATTCAAGACGGGATTCAAGCATGAATTATTTTTTTTGTCTTGGTAGCCAACTCGCCATTCTATGAGTTTGAATGAGCAGCGGTGGAATGTCCTCCGGAATAAAAGAAATAGCTTCATGTTCGGTGATTTATAAAATAACGTTCATGAAAATGATGTTTTATCGTCTCGATGAAAATGACGTTCATCTATAATTACTCTTTTACTCGTACAAGAGCACCACTCGAGGGCTTTTAAAATCTCTGTCTGAATATTAGGTTGTTTTTGAAAAATACCCAAGTATTAAGTATTATAAATAACTAAAAAATAATTTTTATATATAATAAATAATTAGAAATATCTAATTTTTAGAAAAAAAAGATGCTATTTATTTTCCAAATAGACATATATGTATATAATGGAATGAGATTTTTTAAAATTTCGACAGGCCTAATGTATGTATTATAATGTTGGCTGATCTGTGCAAATGAAACTTTTTTATGTGATTGTTCAACCATTAACGTCAAATTTTCAAATACTTATGATGGTTATTTTGATTGAGAAAGTAAATTTTTGTTTTGCGCTCACAATAATGCGGGAAAAATATCACTCAGTCTAGGAACCTCGCACAGTATTTCATTCAAAAACTTCAATTATTCTCCTGATAGTGACCATGACTTTAAAATTTGTCGCGTTTATTTTTTTGATATCATTTGAGGTATGTTATTACCTGCATTGAAAAATATTATTTTATTTGATCTGTTGAACGTCACTTGGATATGTTGAAACAGTTTTGGCTCCTCATTTGGCTGCTTTCAGTTTGATCCAATAGTGCCAACAGAAACACTCATTCTTTAAAAGATAACTAAATCCGATATATATTAAGTAGAAAGAGATAGGAACCATCCAGTATAATCATGGAAAAATGTTTCAATCGACAGCGTTATCAAATAATTTGTTGCACCATGAGCAAAATATGTGGGTTTTTTCAAATAATCTCGCTTTTTCAAATGAACAGGTGTGCTTTGTGGATTTATAAACGGTTTTTAGGTCTTGGTATGGGGCAGAATTGAACAGAATTAATTTTTCAGGAAGTAATCACACAACAAATATGAATAAATTTTTTGTACATTCATTTTTAAACTATTTCCTGAAAAGTGTGAAAATAATTTCAGATTTTTTATTATAACCTAATACAATCAAAATATGTCTTCTTTCCGGAATTTAATCTTGAAATATGAATTTCGTAGGAAAAAGAGAATAAGAGAAACTGACCCGTGTAAGGTGAGAAACCTCAGTTTTCAATGTTTTATAATAATTATTATCATTTTTTTATCGGGTTATCGTAGATTTTTTTATGAATCCTTATCTAACCCCTTTAACTAACATGGCATGAACTTACTTAAACCAAACTAATACAAGTTACAGTAACTCATTATTTAGCTCTGCGTGCTCTATCCCGTAATACTATATGTTATAATCTTTTCCTCCCTTCACCTCGCCTTCCCCGAGTATTCTTTTCTCTATTATCGTTTTCGCTCCCGCGTTTCCTCTCAGTATCTCCCGCAACCATTTATCCTAATATCAATGACACTAAGAAAATTATTGCGGAAATTAAATTATTGAATAAAAAGGCGAATCATAATTCAATTCAAAGCATTTTAACTAAGACGAATTTTTGCCCTTTTTTATATCCCCTAATTGTGTAAGCTTCTCATAACAGACCTGTGAAATTATTTACAATTGGTGCAACGTTTAATGATGAATCAGACTTTCCAAAAATATAGCCTTGCATTGTGGCTTTAACGAATTGCTATTTTTAATGGTCTGAACCTTGTAATATCACGTTCCTCTCCTGGTCTTGGGAAGGAATGGAAAGGACAGGTAGTTTCACGAATAGAAAGTGAAGTGAGGAAAATTAAATTTTCTCAGAAAAAAATGGCATTTATAATTTGCAAATTCTTTCGCATATTAAAATATGCTTACGCGTCCCTTCATTTCATATGTGATAAAGCACATTTTTTCAATGGGGTGATCATCCTTGCTAATGATTCACTTTTTTAATTTCACCTTGACACCGATTACTTATAACTTCTCATCACCATCAATAGACATCTATCCAAAGGAGTGCTTTGGCACAGCTATCTATTTCCCTAAATCTGCTAACACCTTTGAATTTTTCATTTAACATAGAGATAAAACTCACAAAAAGAGAACATAATTTATAGGGCTTGCCTGAAATGACTTTGAGTTTTTGAAGCGCACATTCGTGGAAAAGAATCATGAAAAGTGAAGCAAAATGATATTTCTATGCAATGGAAACCTTCATACTCACACAATTTCCGACCGCAATACTATCGGAAGTTAACAATGATTATTGAAATTGAAAATTTTCCCTCTTACTGACTATTTGATTCCTCATATTTTTTGACTATTTTCTGTACATTATCCCCTGCCTCATGCTCCTTCTGCAGTATAAGGAGCATCAGGAAGACCATTTTAAGTTGCAAACATTTTCACATTTCGATTTTCCCTAGAGAATGTTGCCACCGTGTTTCGTTCCGTAATTTTTTTTCCGAGAGTTTTTGCCTCAAACCCCGTGGTACACGATTCCATTGAATTCCTTTCCAAATATTTGAGCTTTTAGTTTGCTGACGTCCCTTCTGCAGTAAAGCCGTCCCATCCACTAAGTCGTCTCGTTTCGAACTACCCACAACCCTTTTCGCCTGCCGATTCATTGCACGCAATAAAATGTTTACGCTTCGCGCCGAAGACCTCGCAAAATTCTTCCGTCCGGCCACGCATGCGCCATTGTCTTTGTCCATTACCGATAGGGAGAAAAAAAAAATCCTTTCCTTCCTTTGTGCTTCCCCGCCAAACCCTTTTTCGCAAAAATGGTCGCTCCCGCTCCTTGGCGCGGAAAAGTACCATCATGGGTCGTCTCACCCTTTGCTTTCCTCTCGTGAAAGGGACACTCCAGGCTTATCCATCGTACCCTTTCGTCAGTCCCCCTCTCCGGAGAATCCTCAGTTCCGTTGTATACGCATAAGGGCTGTAGGTACCTGTCGTTTTTCGCGGACTCTTAGGAAGAATGCTCTCTGAATTGTCACCAATAAAATTACGGGCGGAAGGAAAGGATGGCGGAATGAAGGAAAGTGAAGGGGAAGGAAGGGTGGGAGCGAGGGTGGAGACGAGTGCGTCGGCTGGAAGTGGTTGTTGACCGGAGGCTCTGATTTGCAGACCGAGGTGTTTGCTCAGGAACCCCGCCGACAATTCCCGCACTTTCAGGAATGGGGGTTGTCCCCCATCCTCGGAAGAGTTATGTTTTGGAAGAGCACTCCCTAGATCTCAAGGCGTCAGTTATAAACCGCTGAGGAGTTTCCCCGCGCCAGCCAGCGGGCCCATAAATCTCTTAAGTCAGGATGAAATCCTAAAAGGGTTATCTCCCGGCCGTCAAAGTCGCACGGGCCGCGGGGCGTTCAAGTCAACACGCACGCGGACGAGCATGTGAGCGGCGAATGGGGTTGGGAATCCAGGGGATCGGAGGGAGACATCGACTCGAGGTGACTGGAGGGTACGGCTTGAATTAGCGTGGACACGACCGGGTCGTCATGGGCGGCAATTGCAAGGGACCAAACTTCGCTCCGGCCAGCGTCACATCTTTCCCCTTGCACTGACTCCTCCTGGGGGTGGCGGGGGACGCGATTTACGAGACGCGAGCGCTGCAGTCATTCCCGAAGGGTATTTAGGGCTAGGTTTAAGCCTCTCTCTCTTGAAAGGGATCTGCTCCGGAATGGGCATGAATTATTGTCATCATATCCCGCCGGGAGTCCCGTGCACCGGGGAGGACACCCTTTTTATTCCCCGTGCCGTCCGGGGTCTTTCCCTCGGGGTCGCATTTCTAGGAAAACCGAGTTCGCGTGCGCCAACATGGTAGTCGTAAATCAGCCCCAGCGCAAAAGTAGGTAGTTTTCGGATGTCACCGGCGTTTCAAGAGCAAAAATATTCTAATCCTCCCTTCTGCCTTCAACCCGACTACCCCCTGGTCGTTAAGGAATTTTTCACTTGAGAGGGAAGGAGAGAGACGGTTCAGGTGTCACGTCCTCCTCTGGGACTTGGCGTCCTCACCGTAATATTATCAAAGGGAATATTATTAGAGGGTGTTATAATTAGAAGGGATTAGACTTATGTGATTACTTGCGTGATGGAACACTGTTGCTTGCGGGATGACGTTTAATACGAGTACGAAGGGAAGAAACAGTGGAGTCAACTAGTTGCCAATGATGAATCGTGATTTACCGTAGAAATAGCTTCGAGTTATATCTATTTCTATAGTAGTCTAGTACCATTATTATCAAAGGTATTTCGCTATAAATAATCGCCGGTATATATTCTGAAATACTTATAAAGCGTTCTGGTTAAATTTATATTAATCTTAAATTTAAGTAACAGTAATCTTGCGTATTAGGGTATATCTTGTGGAACATTTTTGAGAAAGCCGATTGTTGGAGCATCCGAATTTAATTTCGCGTGTGATTTGCGTGTCTTTAAAATTCAAACTATATCCTGAGAACTATGCATGCTCCGTCATTGCCTTCAATTATGAAGTATACATTCCGTAACATTCATCTAAGGTCCGTTCATCTCCTCCGGCGCAAATTTATGGAATTTACACAACATTTTGAAATGAAATAAGTAACTGAAAGTATGCTAATATGTAAAGTGTATGTGGCATTACTAAGTAATTTATTCCATTTCATACGGGATGCTTTTGTTTGTTTCGTGGATTTTGGGAAGGCGTTAAGTTGATAAAATGGGTAAAATTAATCATTACATTGCATGCAATCGGGGTATATTGGAGTCGTAGGTGAGTTATCTGCAATTTTGCATGTATCAGAGTGCTTAGGTGTGAAAGGCATATAGAGAGTCAGAATGCGCAGTGTTTTGACTGGGTGTAAGACAGGGATGTCCATTAGCACATGTGCTTTTCTCGTATTTATATATGTGGAGGGAATGGTTAGAGAGGCATGGGATAGATTGGTAATAGAAATAAATTTCGATGAAAAATTCTGAAAAATATTTCGGTTTGTGAATGATAAAGCTTAATGTGTCCAGTCACCCGAGGGGTTTAGGTTAAAAGCTGCTGAGTGTCTTGCAAAATCAGGTATGGGATGATAATCAATTTAAACAAAACAAAGGCTATGAGATATTCGACGAAAAGATAGATTAAGTTAAACGATAAAATATGAGGTAAAATACATATATGCAAATACACTAGGGCATAGTCCTGGTGGAAATGGTAGTTTTTGGAGCCAAATTTGTCATAGCAGTAGGGGTATAATAAGTAGTAGCTAATGGAGAATTTTGTTTGACATTTAGTTTTCATGAGGATAGAGTTGATGCAGGAGACGTTTGAGTGAAAATATTAAGATATTTTGGTCAAAACTTGGATATGGAAGGTGGTTTTGTGCGGCTCGAAAATAAGATTATTGGAGCAAGATTGCATGAGTTTGAATATGAGTGTGTAGGAGGAAGCGAAAGTTGAAACTGTCGGAAAGGAAAACAAACGAGGAAGTGCTTGGAATGATGGGGTAGGAGAGGGAATTGTTGGCAGAACTCCAAAGATGGCGGTAAAGGTGAATCCGAAAAATATGAATTTGTAATTGGATGTTGAACGAAATGATAGAATAAAAACTTTAGGCGAACAAGGAAGAGAAGTAGGATAGGAATATCGGATGGAATGAAGAGAGAAAGAGATATGAGAAGTTTAAAGAGAATATTTTGTTAAGAGAGGCAAGAAATTTAACCTTATTTAGTTAAAGTCCATTCAAACCCTTCTTAAACGGTAGAATTGCAATGATGATCATGGCACGTGGGAGAATTAAATACTCGTGACATATTTTGATTTTTCACTTACAATTGAAACGTTTTAGGCTATCAAAATAGAGAGAATAAAGTAGGAGGAGAGTTACACAGCATAAATCTAGATTAGCATGTAGTGAGGAATATTTGTGTTGATGAAGAGTTTTGGAAGCCTACGAAAAAACAATTTTATTCCCAGGGACTTCCTGAACCGCTTCCTTATTCAGCGTAACGCCTGCGATAATGACGTTTACATGCACTCTTAAATTTTCACGCAATGTACTTAAGAAATTTTTGAAATGTATTCCATTGGTCTCAAAATAAATTATCTAACAATCACTAGCCACTGCATTTTATTGTGACATCAAGGCAAGGTGATATACATAGAATGGAATGGAAATAATGATTATTATATGGATTAGCAGTTATTTCTCCTCAACAATAAATCGGAAATTTCAATGAATTGGATAGTTTCAGACTGTACTTCGGGTAAATTCTTGATCTCTGAATAAGTATATTTTGCATTTTTTCACAAAAACTTTATTACACTTCTATGCTAGCTCAGTTCCTCCTTTCCCTTGAGAAAGGTAGTTTGGCCACCGAAAATTCGGAATACGGGTGAGTTTCATTTGTGTTTCTCTTGTGTTTCTGTTTGCTAGCGTTATCTCGCTTTTCCGTTTAAATTATTATTCACTTCCGCGAGACCTTCCTTCAAGATATATATTCATATATAAACATATATGTGTATGTTATACTCGTATAAACATATATACATATATAAACAAATAAAAATGCATATCGACGATATTAGAGTACTTACAAAGTATTTTTCCCACTCCATTTGCTCGTGGTTAATTCTTTTGCCCTGGAATACCTCTCTATCCGTCCGGTTTCTCAGGGTTACCACCTAAACCCACCCAGCGCTCCATGACCGAGGCTAGACTTAACCAAAAACCATTTGGACTGTTTACCACCAATCATATGCGTGGTCCATCAGTTATCCGAGCCGGTAAACGTTGACGATGAACACCATTTATCAGGATTATGAATGTGCATGTTAACTCTTCCCAAGTGTAGGAATTTAGGAAGGGAACCTTGAATTATTGGTATATTGGGTAGTTTGTGAATGAGACATCGATGTCTCATTTATAGCGTAGCAGTGGTGAATGGTTTGGGTAAAGAGCGCGAGAACCCATACACATATTGAAATCACAGCGCTTCCCTGACAGTGAAATTTGCTCGAGACCAAGCGAACCCCCAGATTCCCAGTGGACACGTGTAGGAACTTGAGTACGTAATTGTTATTCTCCCCTTCCCATATCAGCCATGACTTATACATAAAAATAAAATGGGTAGCTTGGGCATCTAGTAAATTCTCTGGAGTGGCATACGTGATAAATCTGGAATAAATGAATCAAGTTTCGTGTGAAGAAACGAAGAGTGAAATCTTATGTGGATGGTCTTGTATCTCAGTGTTATCTTAGATGAACGAGTTCCTCAGAATTAGAAAAACCTGCATTCAAATGAATCATGAACACGCGCCCAAACTTGTCCTCACGGATGTCCCTCTCTATATTTCCGCATATTATTCCCATCTCATATATTTATCGTTCGAAGTCTCTAATAAGCATATATGTATCCTCAATCCAGAATGTTTTCACTAATATAGTGAGACATAGAGCTTCGTTTTTTCTCCGCCTTTTCTATTTCCATATTTTAATCATAATGCATTTCATTTCATCACCTAAACTAATAATTAATGGAGTCTAGTAATGAATAATGATTTGAAATGCCTCTAAAATCGCCATTTGAGTACTATTTGCTTCTGAATATATTCCTGCTAGCAATGAATATGGTCCAGAAATAAAAATAGTAAAAATGAGTCACCATTTCTTTCGGGTTTTTATTCCTCTCATTTTATCTTCAGTTGAAAGATATTTTGGATAGGAAGGCTAGCACATACCCTTGGGGCTGCTTGCAAAATATTATAAAGGCTTGCAATGTGGTTTACTTACATGGTTAAACAATATTTCGCCATGGGAGTAATTGAAGCCAATTGCTCACTGCCATAGCGCATGCTACGCCACGCATACAGCCTCCAGCTGTAATTTTTTAATGCATTCCTTTGTTGAATATTCGGTAATATTTGCTCAGTTTTTTAGTCTAGTTATGATGCAATAATGACTGCAGTCATATCCAATGTTTTCATTTTAATTTGTGCGTTAAATATAAATTAGATAGCAGGTACTTCATTCCATGCATGCACAAAGTTTTCTCGTTCATTGAATAGCATTAATTGAGTTATTACTAGATTTTTAGCGATTATTATTTTATTGTTGGAGATAAATGAATTTCTTTTTGTACTATGGCACTGCTATATTTTAACGAAGGACACGGTTGGCCATTAGCTAAGGAATAGAGCCAGATGAAGATAGCTATTAAATGTTTGAAAATAGTTTCCTCCACAGCCACTTATTTCCACTATGCCATTTTACTTGCTCGGGGGGATTAATCATTATGATTGCATTTGAAATAGTCTCGTCTATTATTTTCCTTCTCGGGTGATTTTGTCCATTAAAATTCTTAAAGTAGAGAGGTTTCAGAGTACACGGCATTTTATTTTACTCTTTACGTCTCATTATTGAAGCGAAATATTCTGTACTTGATGCAGTTTTTCCATGCTATATTTATATGATGCCGATGATTAAGTTTTTGCAGCCTTAAGAATGGTTTCCAGTATCAATTTAACCCGTAATCCGTATCGGAATGTGCTCCGGTGTGGTACCGCTTTCGCAGCCTCTGGAAGTGAAAGTTCTTGACGTGACGCGACGCGGCCACGTCTTGTTTCGTAAATAGGACAAGAGCTGTCGTTTTTCCGCGAATCGAAAGCCGGGTCAAATTTTCGACTCACTCCGAATAAAATGCTATTTTATTTAAACCGAGAGCGTGATTGTCTTAAAACTCCGTGACTTCACCCACTTTCATCACGGCAGTTTTTTTCTTGGCATTCGTAGGCAACGTAATGCGTAGAATATTTACCGTCATCACCCTCTTTCGCGCATTTTTTTCAGCTGCCGTTTAATGTACTCGGCAGAAGATCTCTCAGCCTTGAAAGGTGAAAATAAATCTCTGGTGGAAAAATAATTTTTTTATCGAACCCAATAATGTCCATTGAGGCCTCGTCAACAAGTTTGCAGAAGGAACATTCACGTAAAGCTTGTTCTAATTGACGTGCATATTAAATATGCCAAGAGATTGAGTTTGTTAAAAACAGCGTTGGCGTAAGCTGCGAGTGAACCCCCCCTCTCACGTTTACGGGGATATAATTTAGAATTAATCCCGTAGTTTATTGATCATTGGATATTTAAGTGCATATTCTTTTTGTATAAAATGTTGAATTACGTGGGGTTAAAATGAATTCTTTAGTCAACTATGGAATAAATATGACGTGGAATGATTACCTATTATTACTTAGGGTTTTTCTTCAAATATTACTACTCCTTATGCTAATTGATTCAGGCTACCATAATGGTAATGAAAATGTGCTTGTTGCGGTTTTAGTATTGGGGCCACCATTTTCGTGGAAACATAATTGCTGGGCTGACTGAGATGAGGAGGCCTTACAGTTCGAGCCATTTTCTGCATGTGCACGGTGGAATGCTCTCGGGGTTGTATTTTATTATATTTACATATAATGGGACCACATTTTCACTCTCCCTTCGACATCATCAACTAATGCAGCCTTTCACGCCAGTCCGGTTTATTCGCGTGGCGTTGCGAGAGGGAAATATAAGAAAAACATAACTGCCTTCCCCTCAACCTCTTCGATAAGGACATCCATTAATGGGGCCGGGTAATTTTGGAACTTTCTCGTCTCCCCCTCCTCCCGTGTATTGGACTCCTCCTCCCCCTCTCCTTTCCTCTCCACCCTCCACCACCTCGCTCCTCTTTCACACTCGCCCACATACACATAAACTTCCTACGACACGTTACGAGTGTGGCGAGAGCACCTGCCTCCTTTACTTGCCACCCAAGAGTGACCACAATTTCGAAGAAGGGAAGTTTTGAATGATGAAAGCGGGAACGTCTTCTTTTCTCGTACGTATCGTTTCTCTTGGACCTTGCATTCAGGAGTGAGCTTGTTGGGGCTGCTTCACCGCGCACTGGGAACTTAAATGGTATGTCAGGGACCAAGGTTTCGATGCCCGAGCAGGTTTCTGTGCAATGCAGTGCCCAAGCATCCACATCGGTAGCGTTGCGTTAGCCGAAGATCCACGCGTGTTGATGTAACGACAGCGCAGAATAAATGGATCGCATCGGCAATTCCCGTTGCTGCACCATAATCGCGTACATTATCCCGCTTACAATTTACAGTTGGGGTGATAATTTTCGCACAAGCCTGACTTTCTTGACGCATAGATGATGTGTGGAATATTTCATGTCTGAAAAACTACATATCTGCTCGTTTCTCATTGCTAAGATCGATTTCAAGTCTAAAATTCCCTTTCTGCGTTTAAAAAATAAATGTCTCTTAAGAGCAGTGATATGAAAATTCATAACGTTAAATGGATAACAGACAAATTATTAAACTCGTAACACATTCTAATGTTAAAGAACGGTCAATTTATGACTTGAAATATATGTATCACGCACCTCTAACCTGTAACATGTGATATCGAATTCGATATTTTATTTGTTTCACGATATAGAATTTTACAATCTGGTTTATTATGCACTGTGGCTTAATCCGCTTTTTCTGCATTCCAAAGGATGATGTATCGCATTACTTAGCGAGTCAGCATTACGTACATGAGCATGTTACATTAAATTAGAATGACACAGCAAATTAGAAATATCTCTACGTAGAACAGAGAAAGTTGAGGACTTGGTGGGTTGAATTTTAATCTATATCCAACGGAATAGTTCAGCTATAGCACAATATATTCCGTAGTATTTTTCAAATGGTAGAATGCCTTCGAGCCGCTCAGCATAGGACGCTGAAAGAGGAATGGCTACCGGAACTTATTTTACGTCACGAGTTCAAAATGCCCTAAATGGCGTAGTTAACTTACCATTGCAAAAAGTCAAAATTTCTGTTATTATCTTACAGGTACGATAGAAAACCCACGTTATTTATAAGTTTAAACGTGATGACTAAAAACCATAGAATTGCCATCACAGGAAATTTAAGGAATTTTGGTCTCGCATGGAATGTTATGTGGAATACCAATCTCGGTGTCTGCTCCATGCCGAGTGCACCGTCCTTCGAAAGTGGCTCTGTGGTCTCCTTGGCGCCCTTTCGTTGAGAGAAGGCCAATGCTGCCGTTGGGTTTGTATTCACTCGTCACCTTACAGCTTAATTCCCTTTGGGGCCCTGGTGAGTCATCTAAGCCCATGCCAGTAGGTATTCCAGAATATCTCTAAGTTAGTTTGCTAGCATTTGTCTCACGGATTAAAATACGTTTTAATGATTCAATGAACCACTGTACACTAATGACCTTCAAACCTTGACTAACACGACACGAGATATCCTAAAACACCATATTGCATTTTACGATAAATCATTTTAAAACTCACATATATTCTACCTCATTTATTTCCAATTCGAATACCTTTTCTTTTCCTCTCTCCACCATGTTTCAACAGCATTATTCCCTCTATTTCCATCTTCAGCATCCCCACCGCCTCTAATTATCTCTTGCAGCTACTTGTCCTGCCGCCTTCGAATTTATTCCAACAGCTGTCTCCCTTACACCACCAACCCGAGAATATCCTTCCCGTCCATTTTATATTTTCTGTTCCTCTTCACACTCACATCAAAAAAGTCTCCATTCTACCTCCGCTTATCGTCTTCCTTCACACGGCCAAGTTTCCAACCCAGCCCTAACCCATAGAAAATCACGCTCGATAGAAGTGTTTTCAATAGTATTTTCCTTTATTCTTTACTTATTTTGCCCGTAATAAATTTCCGCCTCTTATGTATGATAAAAGCTTCCTTGTCGAAAGAAAATTTTGCATAAATATCCTATTAATTTGCTCATTTTTTTCAAAAGCACTATCTAAATTCTCACTTCCCAAACTGGTGAACTGTTGCTGAATTGAATACAGAATTTAGTTGAGGATATCTTTTGCATAAATACCTTTTGTTCTAATTAGATCATTCACGTATCGACTTCGAAAAAGAATAAAGAGGATCCAATTAGACATACTTTACTGCGTATATGTGTGTAACTAAATTAAGAAGCTCTATTAAATAGCAAATAATTTATTTCCAAGTGTCTATTTTTAGTTTCCGATAAAATGTAATGAAGGAGAGGAGCTGAATCTATTGTAATTTTGTAAAAGTCCGTCTAAATGGGATGTACTGTTTTTGTGAGTAAGAAGTTTCCTTTGACTTACTAGAATCTTATTCTTAGTTCAAATTTTACTTTTGCAGATACTACTCTGCTTCATTCCTACTATTTTTATCACGTCAGAATATATTGGCGGCCCATATTACATCATGTATTCATTTTTGAAGTAAAAAATCAACAAGTGTGGATAAATTAACGTCAATTGTCAACGTTAGGTATCTTATAGTTTTATTAAAATGAATTATTTCTTAAGTGTCTCTTTTAATGGATTTACAATTGATTTTTGATTTAAATGTAAAAGTGAAACTATACTAGTCCTAATGGTTAAATGGTGGGCACCAGGGCATTTGCGAATTCCCCGTTCTAAGTCAATGCACATTCTTGAAACTAAAGCTTCAAGTCGTAAATCATGATTTTTTTCTCACAAGGAAATTCGGTTCTGTAAAATCCCGGTTATATATTATAATGCTACTATTTGGTTTAGTGTTTATGGAGTGATAGTGCATTCATTATATGGCTATGATTTTTCCTAGTGTCGGTCAATAAAATTCGACTTCTAAAAATGAAGCTCGATCTTTCATGGGTATCTAGGAGACTATTAATTAGGAGGAATTACGTTGCAGAGAGTCTAAGCAAGGTAACACGATATAACTGACCAGTATTTACCAATTTAAGCCCAGTATTAACGCAGCAATCGATATAAAGAAGAAAAGCTACCCTTAAACACTAAAAATTATATTATATCAGTGAAATGGTTTCAAATTTCCATCTAGTGTTTTTTGCGATTTCTTTCAACATACTATGGTAATTTCAAGTAAATATTGAAGCCATAATTTGAAGTTTTTTTGCTTCAATTAAATACATTCGAGTTTGGTGGTGATAAAAATTTGATCAAGTGAAAAAGAACTAATTTCGTTTTTCTTGTCGTCCAAGGCCAGTTCTATCACATAGCACCCAAAGTAAAATTATATAAATGTAAGCCTGCAACCCTTCATTTTCACTCTTCTCAAAACTATTACTAATGTATCGGAGAATATTCAGTTTAATTATGAAATATTATTTGTTATTTTTTTATGTTCCGTTTTACCTTTAATTTATTTTTTTCTGCATGAATTCTTCTGAAGGGCAGTTATTCCTGTCTTTTTGATTCGAGAATGCGTGTGTAGTCCGCATATTTCAAATTATGGGTGTAATAAGGATATTTTATGCCTTATCTAAACTAATAAATACGCATTTTTTAGGCATTTATCTCCCTTTAATGTAAATAAGTAGTTTTATAATTGTAGTAATTTATCCATAAAACAAAACGCTCAGGGATTTTTTCATAATTAATCGCTTAATTAATTTTAGGGCAATGTCGCCTGACAAATTAAAACTCGAGCACTTTGAGACATTCAAGTATCAACGATGAATCATTCAAAAGGAGCAGGAGACCACTGATCCATTTGTATTATCGAAGCAAAACAAATGTTATAACTTCCTTTTCTAATAGTCTGCCCGTGGATTGGAAAGCATTAATAAATTCACGCTTTCATCACTCCTTTCATTTATTTTTCCCATCCATTTAGCGTTCCGAGCCACTTAGAATCATTTTCGGTGCACCTCACTGTGCCATGAGAATGAGATTTTTTTCACATACATTTTATTGATTTCCTTATTCCTCTAACCATAAATAAAATATATTTAATACTTACTTCCCCTTTAATTAACATATGCATCTCAAAACAAGATCCCCCTCGCTCTCCGTTTGTTCTACTACGAGGAAGACTATTGGATCACATTAGCACTAGCTAAAATAAATATTCTTGGTTTTTGTTATTATTAATTGCAGTGCTTTTAAATAATTGGTGTTAAAATTAGGAAAATTAAAATTCGCAATAGCATCATGTCATGCGCATATGTCACTGAGTTTCTGTAATCTTCTATAGCCCGTGTGTCTCTTGCTCACGAAGACTTAGGCACCTAATTTGGCATGTTAATGTACCCCATTTGGGGTTAAAAGTCTCATGCTGTGGCCAAAAATAAACCATAAATCTATTCCACCTCATCCTCTTTTACTCCCTATTTCTCTGTATCCCCCTCCCCCACTCACGAATCAGTGACCTCGCTCAAAGATACGTGCTTAACGAAATTCTCATTCCGGTTTACCCAAGCGTCAGCTGCCTCACCCTTAGTTTACTGAAATATAAAGAATCGACTCCCATCCTCTCTCTCTCTCTCTCACACACACACACACACGCGCGAGTTTTTCTCTTCCTACTCTACCTACCGCCTATCTCTCCCCGGCCTCCATCCCCTCAAATCTCACTTCAATTTTCCCTCCCTCTCCATCATCTCCTTTCCCGACCTCAGAATGAAATTACCATTCAAATGACCAGGCCTCAGGTGCCAATTTTCTTCCCAGAAGTCAAGCCCCTTAAAAACCCCGGCACGAGGATCAGCCTATGGAGATACTGCTGTGCACAGGTTACATGATGGAACTTGCCCCTCTCTTGGTTAAACGTTTTGATGGATTTTGCGGGGGTGATTTTTTTTCTCTGGAGGGTGATGACTTGTGGCCAGGGCACCCGCTAAGCAACTCGTTTGATCCGTCCTGCAAAGCACTCCGGGACGACTTTTTTTGTCGCCCGGGTGAAGTTTGAAACGTTGAATCCATCTCGGGTGAATCTCAGCTCACTCTCGATCAATTCCGAGCGCAGAGGTCTTCCTGGCTAAGCCGAATCCCAGAAATGATAATGATGAGATATTGCGAGAGCCACGGGTTAGACAAGGTTTAGTCTCGAATCAGTTTTCATTAATTATAAGCTCGTGAAAAGCACTTGGAGACTGTTAACATGCATTAGACTATAAAATATTTATTTAAGTGAAAAACTTGCCAATTTATGAAATGATTGAATTTTTTACGCACAATAGCGATCGATACCTCTTTGGCTTCAATTTTCAGTTAAATGAACGAATATGAGGAAAAATTGGAAAAAATAAATACGGAAAAAAATGTTTGGCTTCAATTTTCAGTTAAATGAACGAATATGAGGAAAAATTGGAAAAAATAAATACGGAAAAAAATGTTTCCAGTTTCCGGTTATCAGTGATGAAACGTGATTTTTCACAATGGAGAGGATAATTGTTCGTCAGTATACGATATATTTACTGGAGCCTTAATTGCGTATTTGTAATTTTGAAACATCGGATGCTATCGTGAAGTTTCTTAATGGGAGATGATATGGCTACGAGTTTTATTAATATTTATGTATTTAGTTTACTTTCATATGCATATCTATATTTTAGTTCAATTCATATATTTCAATGAAATGCATTGGCGACATTTGATTGGGATATATCGCTTGATGTTCTGGAAAGCTGGAATAACCTGTGGGAATTGGGAATGAGTATTGATATGGATTCTCGTAGATTGGAATTAGAGATTCATTATAGATAGAGAGAAAGAGCAAAAGGAGACATAAATCCGAAAGGAGTGAGGCAAGGGGATACAGTAAATCTAATATATACACGTATGTTAAATAAGTTTTAAAAGGATTGAAAGAATTGGAAGCGATGATGGATTTTTATATTTGTGGAATAGCAAAGTGCTTTTATTTCCCACAAATCAGTGAGAGAATTGTAGTCTGTTAAAAGCTGAGTGTGAGTAATGGAAGAGGTTGTGTGAGGCGTGCTAAATTTGCAGACGATATTTCTGTTTAAGGGGTCGCGGTAGTCCAGGGGTAGAGCGTTGGACTACTGGTCGGAGGGCTCGGGTTCGATATCCGGGCAAGCCTCTCTGGGCCCTCTCAGCTCCACCCAAGCTTTGGGATTTCTAGGGTACCAGATCTTCGTGGGAAACCATAGCCGGGAAAAGTAAAGGCCCTGGCCCCCTTACCCTGATATGTGATTTTCACACGCCGTTGGGCTTATAGGGTGAACTCTACCATCACCTACCGAACCGACATTACGGTTGATGGTTTTATGACTGTTCTGACAAAAAATTAGTTATATCTCAAGTACATGCAGGAAAGCATTATGAACTAAGGTGAAATGCGAGAGTTAATCAAGACAAAACAAAGGACCTTTGGCAAGGATGAGCGACAGATTGATATTGTAATGAGCACCTGGGACACTTCAACACGTTTATTTACTGGGGAGTAGCTTTTTCAAGGGAAGCGCGAAGTAGGACGCTAACCTTATTAAGAAAAATCGCTTCCAACAAAAACGTAACTATTTCGGCGACTTTAAGTAACAGATTTATAATCAGAAAAGGCTCCTGAAAACCTAGTTTTGCGGTACACCTTAATATGTTTGGGAAGCTTGAACCTTGGGTGTGAACGAGGAGAAGAGAAAACATTAATAACTAATGTGGTGGCTACAGACGTACGTTGTATGTTGAAAATTAAGTGTGCAGAGAATGCAGTGGATGAATAAATGCTCCAATTGTAGATGCAAAGCGTAGTTTGTACACCTTATGAGGAAGGAGGCTCCCCACAATTGCAGGCCCCTGAAATTGATAATGGAGGGACTTGAATGAATTGAAAGAGAGGCAATGGAAGGCCATGATTGACGTAGAGAATGATACGAGTATGGGATGGCTGCACTACTTAGAAAATGAAAAGAAGACCAAAGATAGAGGAGTTGCTATCAACGAATCTCGGAATTGATCACTAATGATTAATGCGTTAACATTTCCTTAGGCCTTAATTTTACATTGGATAGTTTTATGAAACTTAAGCTTGCCACATTGCGTTTACTCACGTTATTATTGGTATTAAATAAACGCTAAAAACTTTTAAAGACATTAAAAACTATTAAAAACCTTTTGAGAAACCATGCCACTAATAAGTGAAGCTGGGTAAATTACTAGGAAATGGCAGTCTTCTTTTAGTAAGAATTTAATGAATAAAATATGCTTACATAGGTATATAGGTATACGGGAGAGCAAGTTTTCCTCTCAGGCTGTCGGCTACATAGAAAGAAGAACGCGGCCTAGAGAATTCAGGACGGTTGAGGGAATCGACGGAATATCAAGGACTAATTTTTTTGCGTTTTGGAATGTGCAAAACCGACACATGCCAAATTCTCACTTAATAATATCATTTCGCATCGTTGTCAGTGAAACTCAGTGATTAAGCCACTCAGAATGTTCCGAATATTATTAATACTTTCAAGCCGTGCATCTTACGTCTGATGTGTGCTGCTGTGCGGTCAGTTTTAAACTGTACTCATTCAAATATCATTATGGAATTTCCAGTGTGCCATTCTAGCAATTCTTGGTGAATACGTACATGGGGCGAATCAACCGTAAGTTTATCGTGCATTTTATTCATCGTCTATAATTTGGGCACCCTATAATTTCAATGCTCCGAGAAAAATAGAAATGGCATTAAAAAAATGTTTGGAATTCACAAATGCATCTGACCTCTCTCGCGTCTCGACGCCGGCTAGACTTTGGGAATTTAACCTTTAAGGGCAAATGCAACTACGGGAGTGAAAATAAACGACCTTAAGCTTTCCGCCACTCATTTTTTTCCCGCATATTTCACTCCCCGGTATATTTTTATTTTCTTTCTCGTGAGCGGCTCCTAACCTTGCCCCGCAATGCTCCTTCGCTCGCTGATATATCTCGAATACGAACACACCTGTTGCCCGCCTCTTCCACTCACCCTCCGTTTCTTCTTAATTCACCCCTCCATTCTTCACCCAAGGGCCCCCCTCCAACTCTCCATTCCTTGCATCACCTTTAGGTAGAGTTCGATGAAATTTGGCTACTATGTTTCGAAAGATCACCTTTGTGAATAGCAACCCAAAGAAAATATGTAAGAGTAATATCGTCGGATTAGTCTCCTCAGCAATGCTCGGTCTTAGAGACCCCAATGTACGCATTCTCATGAAAGATGTCTGATTTTCATATCAGTTCCATTCTTTTCATGAGGTACACTCTGAAAGTTGATGTAAGGTACTTCAAATTATCATCATATTATTTCTTTTCATCGGTGCTATTTTAAAAGTTAATTTTCTTTAAAATTCTCTGCAAAACATTTTTGGTTGTATTTTCAAAGTTTGGACGTTTTCACACTTTTTTACAATTAAAAAGTGAGCAGAAGTCTAGGGTTAACTCTCGAAGTTCCATAACTTTACGGGTAAATTATTCATAAGATGATCTTGGCTCTCGATTTTCTTTATATTCTAAATAAATTCAAATTATATCTCAACATTTCCTCGGTGGTAATAAACAAATAAAATCAAAATCACACGATGACTCACTTTTAGCCCATGATCGATGCACCGGAGTGGGAATTGCGATCGTTAAAAATGTGATATTTTGTCAAGGAACATCTCAGCCGCGATTTCCTTTTGTAAGTTTTTGAGTTAGAATCACACACATTATATGAATGCGTGGTAGAATCATACTTCATAATTATTCATCTTTTCATTTTTATTGGTTTTTCCTTCAATTATTTCATTGATTAATATTATTAATTTAAATCAGATGTGCATATATGTACGCGTGAATTGGAGGTTTTCAAGATTCGGTTGTGGAGAAAAATGAAGTAAATGGGCGGATGGGACAGCAAATAAAGTTCTGGGCATGACAGAGGAAGAGAAACGGCTGTTGGGTGGAAATCGAAGAAGGTAGGACA
This sequence comes from Hetaerina americana, assembly GCF_022747635.1. Classification (NCBI taxonomy): domain Eukaryota; kingdom Metazoa; phylum Arthropoda; class Insecta; order Odonata; family Calopterygidae; genus Hetaerina; species Hetaerina americana. The sequence continues at coordinate 2,595,748 of NW_027286897.1, read as the reverse complement.
AGTGGATGCAGGGTATGCTGATAGATAATGGAATCCTGAAGATGCTAATAGAGAGAAGATTACTGGGGAAACGAGGCAGAGGGAGGAAAAGAGTACGCATTTTGGACGGAATTGAGGGAAGTAGAACGTATGCATAGCTAAAATATGAGCTATTCTACTATATAGGTATAATGTAGGGCTGACAGATATTTTTTCATGTTATTAGAGGGCACAGTACTCTGTAGCTTCATGTCCCATCGAAAACCTATCCTAACCCGGAGGACTATTGCTAATAGTAATGATATAAAAATTAAATGACTCATATTTCTTCCATCTTCTTTTATTATCAGTGGTGGTCCATAAGTGGAAGGTATTAAATGAGCCCATAAAAATGGCTACTTAGGGAGCACGGTTAGACTTCAAATCCCACCGAAAACTATGCTATGAACCATAGTAGCCTGCATTATATTTCATAGTTTTCAGCTTAACGTCAAATCTACTTTCCTTCTACCTTCGCATTGCCTAATATGCATGTTCAATTGTTCCTTCTACTATGCCTATCCAACATTACCTATTGCAGTTTTGCCTCCCTATTTCTTCCCAGTTTGCTTCATTATTATAATTTACGAAGAATGTCACATTAAAATCATCTTTACATAGTGCCAGACCCGTTTTTTGTCTTTGAATATTTTTTATAAATATTACTTCATATTTAATAGACAACGCAATGAAATCACGAGCGATACATGTGACACTGGAAATAAATTTTTAGGTGCAGAAAACGGCGACATTTGAGGATGAGAATTATCGTATTCCTTATGTGTTTGCAATAGCGCATCCGTTCGTGAGCCATCTTTTTTCAATCTGTAGTTCATTTATTCTCTTAATACTACCTTGATCAAAAAGTTCCCGGAATAACCACCGTGTGACGCTCCCATCGTTCCGATTTGAGTTGTTTTTTTTGTTAAATTGGTACATCTGTTGTTGATATTCCCTTTAAATCTTAGTGTCATAACTTGACATTTGCAAAAGTTACGTAGCCAAGAGTACATCTATCTCTGTGTGTGTTGGCGATTTTTTACAATTTCAGAAATGGATTTAAATTTGCAACAACGAACTTGTATTAAATTTTGCGTAAAAAACGGATTTAGTGGCGCACGGACGTTGGAAATGTTGGAAAAGTGTTTCGGCAACGATTCTCTAAAAAAAACGGTCGTTTACCAGTGGCACGAGTGGTTCAGAAGTGGTCGTGAGTCAATCGAAGATGATGAACGCAGTGGCAGACCATCGACATCGAAAGTCGGTGAAAAAATTGATAAAGTAAAAGAAATGTTGGTCAATAACCGCAAATTAACCATCAGAGAAATAGCGGAGGACTTGAACATTGCCTATGGATCCGCCCAAGACATTGTGGTTAATGATTTGGGTTTCCGTCGTGTAGCAGCAAAGTTGGTGCCAAAAGACCTCAATTTCATGCAAAAAAGAGACCGTGTTGACGTCGCAAAAGACATGATTTGCGAGGCTGAATCCGATCCCACATTCATCAAAAGGATCATTACTGGAGACGAGACGTGGGTTTATGAGTACGACACGCAATCCAGACATCAGGCAAGTGAATGGCGTTCACCAAATGAGCCGAGACCAAAAAAACCACGTCGTTTTCAGTCAAAAAAGAAGGCAATGCTGACGGTTTTCATGGATTACAACGGTGTAGTGCATCATGAATTTTTGCCAGAAGGCCAGACAGTAAACAAAGAGTATTATTTGGGCGTTATGAGACGTTTGCGTGAAGCAATTCGCCGAAAGAGACCAGAAATGTGGGCAGAAAACTCGTGGATTTTGCACCATGATAACGCACCGTCGCACAGTGCTATCATTATTCGTAATTTTTTGACGAAAAATGCAACAAATACCATCCAACAGCCACCGAATTCACCTGATTTGGCTCCCTGTGACTTCTTTCTGTTCAATCGAGTTAAAAAACCATTACGGGGAACGCGTTTTAGCAGCCGAGAGGAAGTAATGGAAAAATCGCAGGAAGCACTGATGGACATACCGAAAACCGAATATAAAAAATGTTTCGAGGATTGGATCAAGCGCTGGCATAAGTGTGTTGCAGTCGATGGGGATTACTTTGAAGGGGACAATATAGATTTAGATGAATAAACTTGTATTTTTAATTTTCTGAATAAATTCCGGGAAATTTTTGATCAAGGTAGTATTTTTCCTTTCCCATTCCATCGTCCCTATTGCTCCTCCCTTTCATCATGATTAACCTACAGCATTCAAATTCTTGATAAAGAACTTGTGATATTGTTTATTCACTCGGCTATAATTTATTTGCGTTGGATGGTGGTTATTCTTCTTGGAAGATGATGCGAGAACAAATCATCCTCTCCCCGTCAGTGCCCTACATAGACGTTGGGTGTGTTGTTTTGTGTAAATACGCGACTTTCTTTTATATTACTATTATGTATGTACACACGGCTGGGATTAATAGAATTTTGTATCCACTTCCACTTATACCGTTTATTTTTAGGACTTTTTGTATTCTTGTAGAGATTGAAATTAAAAAAAAGCCTTAGCACGGAAGTTATAAAATATGAACTGTATGATAGTGTGGTAATTATGAGTACATATATACAGGCATTACACTTGCTTATTTTTTTGACTAAACCACCTATTTTAGTGTTTTAATTCTTTAGTTCTAACACGATATTTTTGTAACGTGAAAGAAAGCATTACAAATTTACCAATGTGAGTTGATTTATGTTGGTGTCATAATGCCATAGTAACTACTCTTTAATTTTCCCTGGTCAACTAACAATGACTGAATCCGTGTGCGTGCGTTTAAAGTGCGTGTTTTTCTTTTCATTTTATTTCAATCTCTCAAGGATACTGATGTAACTGATTTAAAGAATGAATGATTCTGAGAATTTAATTTTTTGCACCATCCCACACAACGTTTTTCTGTAATTTAACTCATTTTAGCTTTTAAATTAATATTGTGCAAAAAGTGGCTATTATTACATTCAGAAATTTACTTTAAGTTCAAATTTGTATACATTTTAAGTGTCAACCGATTCTATTGAACGCATGTTGTCAATGTAATAAATAGAATACCATTCATATAACATTTGGAACACTCTAACGTATCTCACTCCGTTCAGTCAGGGTTTTTACTCGCACCGGTTGGTAAGGATGTAGCTTAGTTGCCTTGGTTCTCCCTTGAATTCCTCATTCCTAATTGAATGAAAGTCATTAATTTGCAAAGCATGCCTTATATTTTTTTTATTTTTATAATGAAATGTACACGTATGTAACTTACTACAAAACTGAAGCATGTGAGACTTCCAAAAATCACCGTCTTATTCTCGGCCACGTTCCTCTGTCGCATGTTACGAAAGTTATGTAGGAAGTGCCTGTTCATTTCCTTACCTACTCAGTAATTCTTTCGGATAAAAAACACTTCGGCTGCGTAAAAAAAACCTTTTTGGCACTTACACGTCCCATACACTCGGCCCCATTACACCGAATCAGTTTGGTCTTATCTCGCGGGATAATGGTGAGACATGGATTCACCGCCATGTTGTTTCAATGACCTGCCACATGTCTCTCCCCGGGCGGACCGCGGAGGTGCAACCAAGGAGTTGTACAAAGCACGAATCCCTTCCTGAAATTTGCATTTTGCATCTTTTATCTTCGGAGCTTGTCTTTTCGGAGCGCCAACAAGCAAGCCCGAAGGGATCCATTAATTGATTGTTTCGCTCGCCCGAAGTATATCGTATCGCAAATAGTGAATTTCGATGGTCCCCCTTTGAAAGTTTTTCAAGTGCTCTCTGGCACCGATGTATGTTTGCTGGGGTGAGAAGGCTAATTCAATCAGTTAAATATTGAGACCGAAGGAATGCCTAAGGAGGCTAATTTCTCGAGCATTACGTTCTCTTTAAAATCGTGATATCCTCCGAGCAAGTGTTTGAATACATAATCAACCTTTATTCAACCACTGAGGAAAAAGCAGCCGAAAAGATATAATCAAACATGACTGAGGGCTAAGACTGCCAAACTTATTCCTTTAATTTGTATTCCAAGTTATAATTTGTGCAGTTTTTATAGGTTTTAGACATCCAGTGCATATTTTAGAAAAAAATTTAATCTCAATTTTTTTATATCATAAATTCCTTACATGTATACAAATTGAAATAATATTTCTGTATATCTACGATTTCAGCATTTACAGAATATTTCCTTTGAATTAGCAGTATCTGTATATAATTTCAAATATGGATTTTTGTAATTCCAAGCTGTAGAATTCCATTACTAGGGGAACCTCACAGATGGATGAAACATTTATTTTTGGCATCATCTCATTTCACCAATTGTCAACATTAATTTTTATTCCCTCGCTACAGCCGTCATAATAATGAGTCGCATTCCCCTGAAGTAAAAATACCTATGTATCCTTCAACTACATTTTTATTCGGTACAACTAGTTTTGACGCATCGGTGTCATACCGACATCGAAACTAGTCGAACCGAATAAAAGTTTTGTGGAAAAATATGTTGCTATTTTTACTTCAGTGACAATGGATTTTTACAAAGTTAAGCCTTAAAACATAAAATTAGTTGATTGTTTAATGTAATAATTAATAAATCACCCTGTTAACTGAAGTGTGTGGTTCTTATATTTGAATTATTTATTTCAGTTACGACGATAGGTGTGTTATTTGTATTGATAAAACAGATACCTTTTTTATCTATCTTCAAAACCTGGTGAGGCAAGTGGTATCAGGTAAAATGCACTTCGCAGTAGAATTTGAAGACAAAAAAACTATGTGAATTTTAGTGTACTTAATAACTAGAAATATATCCCATGAGGGCAAAGCTAGCAAATAATCCTTCCATAAAAATAAAAATTTCCAAGAAAAAAGGGTATCAATTCCTTTTGAGCATTAGAAATAGCATAATTATATGTTATCAATTATTATTTTATGTTTTATTATAATAATTACGTCATTCGCTCAATTCCGTATTCTTTGTGAAAAAGTTATCATGCATCGTCTAAAAAATTGCAGTCTAACATTTCATGAGGCTTCATTTTACGATTTCCTGAACACGCTGAGACATATTATGCGTTTCATTTGAATTTGTCTGTATGATATTGTAGCGTGATCACTTGGCAGTAGTGTCTGAAGGTTTATTGCATTTTCTCTGATCCTAGAGGATGATTAAAATATTAGCATCTCTCAGAATTATATTGAATCTATCTCCCTACTATTGTGCTTCATGAGTGAGATAATTGTTATTAATCGTTATGTATCGGTTAAGGTTGAATTTGGATTGAAAAACCCAACTTACAACAGATGCATTTGTTAGTCCAAACTATGACAACGAAAAGCAACATCCAAGACATCAATAATGCAGTTAGAATACGTTATGCCACATTTTTTTCCCACTTTATAAAAGTCATTAGCTGTCCATCTAAATATCTTGGAGAGCTTTTTTTTGGATAAAATCATATTCTAAGTAGAAATGTGTCCGCTCTATCCTTGCCAACTGTAAATAAATAATTCCTTCTTTACAAGTATTTTATAATCTATCTTATTTTATAATCTATTTTGTAAAGGTCTTAAGTCTTATATGCTGTGTAAGTTAAGTTGGAGCAGTGGAATAAATATTTTCAACGCTTCCCAGACTTTTGAAATGTACCTAAGAGACCCAAAATTTAAAAAATAATAACGTAAGGCATAAGCACTTGTCGGGACTTACAAAGCTACGCTACTAGGAGAAACAGAAAGTTTCTTTTCAGGGAAATTTTCTAGAAGAAACGAGTCAAAGTGAGCTGACTACCCTCAGGGAATGGAGACACGGCGTGTGCCTTAATTATTTAGCCAAAGAGAAGCAGTGGAATGTAATAAGTCATAATTCAGAAAAAATTCGGGCGGCTCCTCTTTCAGTAGCTATTTATTTTTCTTAATCGTTGCACGGCGATGATGATACTGAGAAAATGCTGACACACTTTGTCTCCTCCTGGATATAGTTTTGATGACATAAATTAACATATTATTTTAGGCATTCTTCTCAAATTCACACCTTAGCTTATTATATTTAATGTGCCAGCTGCTACGTGAATTTATCTACTCGTCTCCCGCGGCCATAAAACTCTTGTAAAGTTTTTCTTATATCTGAAGAGTAAAGATTTCGTATGCATGCCCCGGGCTTCTCTAAATATCAGGTCATTTGCAATTCGCTGATTCCATTTTGCGTTTTGTTGCTTATTCCTTATCTCACGACAAAATCTCTGCCTCTTAAAGGAACAAAATGTTGTGACGGAAAACCGTACATACAATGTCTCAAGTATTCGTAGTCGCGCGCGATGCTCCCCTTCAGAGAGTTACGGTCCCTTCAAATTTAAGCTTCATGTCTAATGATGGCTGGGCGCTTACCTTTTTCATTGCTCCTATTTAATTGCGATATTCAAATGATCATTTTAAAAAAATTGTGCAAAGGTACAATTTGAGTCATAATATCTTTAGTGGTTTTAATCTGCTTTAAAGAAAAATGGTTTTTATTAAGAATTTACTATTTAAACAAGAACATTGGTATAAATTCACCATTCATGCAATTTCATCGTGATGTATAATAAAAATTTCGTGTTTTTTGTTTGAAAAATTTTCTACGTGTAAATTTGTAATACTCCTTATAATGTTGGCATTAAAATTTTATTTTTTATTCAAATGTATGAGTCGGGGATATTTCTGAGGAATGCAGCCAGATATAATACGCGCAATAGCCATAAGTTCAGAATGAATTTGAAGTATTAGAAACATATACTCAGCTGTATATATGCGCCGGAAGCCAAACTGGAATTTCGTTGAATACACTCTCTGTATTTACATGTAATTATGTGCCATTGTTTGACTCGTTCTTTGCTTAGTTTATGGAAAGAACCTGATTGGCAGTTGACGCCTCATTCATAATCATTCACTTATATGTGGTTCTGTTTTTCTGTTATGACATGAATGACGACACTGTGGAATGGATGATTGTATTATGTCTGCAATAAAAACTACCGAAAAACTACCGGATACCGGAACTGCTTTAATTCGGCATTCAAATAAAAGAGAGATGTTTTCTAAAGTGTGTAGCTCAAATGCGAATGGAACGTGAGTACTTACCCGTGCGGAAATAAATTCATTTTTATCGTCACATATGCCTTTTTTTTGCATAGATTAATACGCTAGAAAAATGCTATTTCTAAAATTTAGTTCTTTAGTTCCAAACTTCGGTTAGTTCTCCGGTGTAGGGAGTGAACATCAAATGGGATAAAATTTACGTAAAACATGCATTTATCCTAAAAATCCTTTCCACCCGACCCGGCTATTTTTTTGTCGGTTAAAAAACTGCCGTCAAATGAGGTAATATCCAATCCAATCCGGACATAAATTCTCTTACCTTAAAGATGGAAAAATTTTCCCCATATTTTTTGTCACTATACGCAGAAAACTTGCAAAGATCCCATGGTTATTCGCTCTTCATTTCACCCTAAAACGATCTCAGTGATGTAGGTGAAACTCGTCAATTCACTTCCAGATCCTTCTCGCGTCGTTTTATCCAAACCTAGTGCTAATTGTGACTTTTCCGTAAAATGGTGGAGGAAATGGGGCGTTCCAGGCTCTTTCCTTTGCTTCCAACCTCCCTCTCCTTTCGCGCGCGTAATAAATTTTGAGCGCTAAACGAAGGGTGCATGAACTTCCCCCCTTTACCAACCTCACACCCATTCCGCCGCCACGCTCGCCGCCCCACCCTCCCCTCCCTCCACTTCCCCACACGCACGCAGCATTCGATACCATTTCCCTCCCACACACATGCACACACACACACTCCTCCCATCTTCCTCCCCTCCATCAGCCCCCTAGTACCCAACCCTCCCCGCATTCATCCCCTCCCCCCACCTCAACCCTCAGCAATCCTCTTTTCTCTCCCTTTCTTGAGGCCGCTTCCTTATGATAGCCTTTGGAGGGAGGGCGCCTCTAACGCATAAATCGGCCCAGTGCCAGCTTCCTTAAACCGGTTCAACACGGAGGCACGCAATTTACCCCTTCCTCTCCTCCCCCCCCGGCAACCCACCCTCCCCTTCCTCCCCAGCAAAACAACCCCTTTCCCCATTCCCTTCCCTCAACATCCAACATCCCGTCCTCGATCCTACTCGTGACGCACACAAACGGCGAAATTCACACGTCGAGCTCGTAGCTCCACATCCCTTTCCACCCCCCCCCGCATTGCCCCCTCCCCCGTTTCCCCCACAACCAATCCTACCCTCCCCGTTTCAGCAGAGATTGTGGCTCGGTCGTCTTGAAAACATATAAAAGGTGAGAGTTTGAGGTTCAGAAGCGGAGCGGGATGCCGCGATGAAATCGGGGGGGGGGGGGGGTGAGGGTGGCTAGAGGGTTGGGAATTCCTCTCTCCTCCGTGTATGCGCTATCTTTCTCTCTCAACCCCCTTTTGGCGCATCGCTGTTTTTTTTGTTTCGACCTGCCAAGTGGCGATTTTCCTTCTGCTTCCCCTCCCCCCTCCATGAGATACTAAAATTGGTGAGGATCGCAAACGAGCGGATCTAAAATGGAAAGGTCGTTGGTGGAATTGCGATAGAAATTGAACTCACCTCTTGTTCGAGAATCAGCTTGAGGAGTCACTCGCCTGATCCATCGCTTTTTATTTCCGAGAAAAGTGGCAGGGGCCTTTTCGGACGATCGTCGGCGGGAGAATAATGGTTCCGTGAGGCTGCAGAAAAGGTAGAAAAAGATTACTAGGTGGCAAACTCTCTGGTTGCTCTGAAATCCTCAAATTTCAAACTGGTAAATGTTAACTTTCAAGAAATACGTTGCGTTTGAACTATTGTCTATCATACGAAGATAAAGAAATGTTTTGTGCTTATTGTACATCCAATCGTTCCCCAAAATTGGTTTCGAGGCACACTCCGATAGGCGTGGTCTGGAGATGAGCAATAAATTTAGGAATCATGTCGCAATCTTCCTTACTTAAGGCACGGCCAAGAAGTTCCGAATATGTTTTTAATTATCAAGGGTGATGAGAAATATGAATGCTTAAGTAAGTATGCTGGTGTCATGGGTTTCGTAACGAATTCCTTTCCCGTGGCTACGAAAATTTCATAAGTTTACGCCTTATGACTTTTTAGGCTAACGAAAACTTAGCTAAAGCTACCATAATACTGTAATACCATAAAACCCATGAGTGCATCAAGTTAAAAACCTATGTATTGATATCCGCTCAGTTGGCGGGTAAGAAAAGAAATATGTTAGTTTCGAGGAAAATTGGTATGTTAAGCTGGTATAAAAGCACCGGGTTCTTATCTACATTCTTTTAATAAAGTTACATATCGAAATAGTCTACTAAAATAAAAATAAAATTTTAGGTTTTAAGGAAATGCACAGGAGAGGCTAGTCTAATGAGCCACGCACTTTCTCATATGAAGGATGCAGAATGAGCCATAAGGAATTCGTAGTGATTTTTATATTTTAACCATATAAACCTCATGGAATGATGGTGGTCATAGGAGTTGCCATATTTCCATTTCATTGGCTGATAATGAGTTACCTATGATTTTAATTTAAGGCTATACCATTAAGTTATGTCTGATTTGCATAGTATTTGCAATTGAACGGAACGTATTAATCCTCTATGAATCAGTTATGCACTCGCGACAATCCTTCAAGAATAGTAAATTGACCTAAAATAGCATTTCAACATAACAAAAATTGTTGATTATAGGCAAATATTTTCCTAAACAAAGCTAATTCTCATATTCCCTAAAAGGATGTATCTTTTCATTCCCCCATCATGGTAAACGTGAAGTTAGATCACGAGAATAATAATTCATATCCACCATATTCTCCCGGAAAAAGAAGCACTATTGAATAGAGAAATGCAGCCGACTCCTCAAACCTATTCGAGCCAGAATGGAGCCGCAATGGATTGTTTTATTCGATCCCACAAATACTTAACCCGGAGTTTTTTCCTTTTCATATTGGTCTTGCTCCGGCATCTGTATGTTACATTCCCTCTTCGTTCATCCAATTTTTCAGCTCTTTTCTTTTAATTTCAGCCTCTAGTAACAGGTTTCATATTCTGCCTTTCTTGCTTTGCCCGCTTCCCAATTGATTGAAACAGTTCTAAGCTTCATGAAGTTTTTCACATGTACGTTCTTTTCGGAAGCCGTGTGTTGAGCAAGGTATTTAGTTATGAGCTTCATCTATTTTGTACTTTTTGTTCATGCACGTCATAATATGTTACTTCTACATGCAGGTGAAATAAAGGTATATATTTCACTTGCCCCGATTTCCCTCCTTTCAACGTAATATCCGTTGTCGGTCGGTGGATTATCGTGTAATGTGCTTGAATTTAACTACATTTTTTCTGAGGATACCGCGTAAGTTTTCATGATCCCAGCTTTGACACTTGTCTAGCCTGCAAAAAATTAAGATGAAAATTTCCTGAATTTTCGTTACATTAATTTTTTTATTTTCTCGATTTCCAGATATTTATGGTGACACAATTCGCCTTTGTAATTTTTTTGATAAAGTGGAAGTTCTATTTTTCTCCTGTGCTTCACTCTCAATGAGACCACTTGATTCTTGTTCATTTGATAGATTACCGTATGGTAGTTGTGATCTATTCCAAGATATAGTAAGTGTGCACCCTTTATAACAAACAAGTTCAAATTGTTTCAGTTGACGCTGTCAAAGTTCACAAACGACAAATATATTTGTTTTCTGGTTTCATTTATTATACCGGTATCTTAGGGAAATATGTTCTCATCTCTCTTTTTTCAAGCCAAGATTGCTTTTCCGGCAATTATTCTTTAATTTACCTTCTAGAATTTGGCTGTATGTTCATGTTCGTACTCATGGTGTGGCACCAGACTCAAAGTACGAAGCTCTTCGCATCTCCCTTTTCTGGTCTTCTACGCTTCCGCAACCAATACACTCTGGTCGAATTCCTCTGGCAATCTTCCATTTTCGTAAGCCATCTTCGATTATTCCAAAGGGGATGCCTTTAATTTTACTTTGGATTGCCTCAATAATTTATCCAACCATTTTGTCAGCTCCGGGCACCTTGTTTGTCATCTGGATTGTTCCCGGTAGGAATTCACTTATCGATATCTCTGGTCCCCGGCTGTCATCCTCCACAAAGACTTTTTTTTTCACGAAACCATCGTCCAGAGATTTTGGATCTGGATAATATTCCTTGATGTATTCAATCCAATTGTATTCCATGCAAGTGTCCCCTATCGCTATACTCCTTTTTGCATCTCTGATGTTATTGCATTTCATCTTCCTCTCCTCCAATTTCTTCCTCACTAGATTGTGTACTATTTCGGTGCTTCCTTCTTGTCGTCATCCAATTCATTGCTACCTGGCGCTCACAAACTTAGGTAATATCACGCTGCGTCGTCGGTTCGACTATTGTTATCTCTTTTCTTCGATTAATGGCGCAGGTGCTTGTGTATTTTCGCAATTGGAAATGGACTTCACCGTTTCTTTCCCAAGTTTATTACCATAAGGTAACTTTGAAAAAAAAAGGTGGATCCGTTCATGTACTATTTTTCCTGCGTCTCCAATTAGGTTTCATGTTTTACGTTCTTATGACTCTCTTCCCTCTATCTCTCGGTTAGTGTCTGCTCAGTATATTATGGCGCACGCTCCATTGCTATCTTCCACTGGAGACTGTAAGTGAGCTTATAGCTTATACCATCCTTCGACATCGGTATCTTATGGCAATAAATATCATCATATGCATTTGTTATAAGTAGTACATATTTGCGCGACTCATAATAAATTTTTGTGTACCTGTCATTTGATGAATATTTTCCTCAATATCTGAAATTTTGACACCATGCTTCACTTCTAAATGGCTGATAAACATGCATAATTGGAATTTAAATTTCAAATAACATAATATCATATAGACTCAACAGGAAGCAAGCCATGAAAATGGGTTTTGATGACAAGAGTAGTGTTATTATTCATTAGTTTTGTTGGTGGAGTTGAATATCAGCACGTGCTATGTAATAATTCAGGAATAGCACCAATGCATATTGGTCTCATAAACCATGGTGCTAAGTTTATTTCAAGATACCTACACTCGAGAATGAAGGTTTGGCTATATAGTAGCAGAACGTTTTTGGTTGTTTTTTTACCGATTCACTCGTGGAAAAGAACTTAACGTCGGAGCTAGGGTAAGATAGTATGTGACTCGCAAATTGGGTCGAAATACCTTTGCCATTGCTTGAAATAGGATGTCGATATCTTATGGAAGAACTGCGTTAGAGTGAGAATCGTTTTCCTAAGAGATCGGAATGCATGTCTACCTTAAGGCAACATGTTCCCATATGATCTCAGGAATGACGTTCCACTTTATCCCGAATAGTTATTACTCCCATTCATCTCAAAAGGTTCATCATCCTGTAAAATATAACGAAATGTGGTAGTAAGCTTCTTAATCATATTCTACTACAGAGAGCACGTTATCTATGAAAAATCTCATGATACCAGAAAAAAAATATGATGCGCAGTCGGTACCATACATGTATGTGTATAACATTCTAAAATCAGAACAATGGATGAGCTCAATAAATGTAATATTCCAGAATTGATGAAAGATTAAGGTAAACTTTCACTTGACTAGTTGAAATACAAGTTGAAAAATTATATTTAAAAATGATAGAATCTAGAAATTTTTTTCAGGATTTCGTTACAACATCGAGCAAAGATAGTGTCAAGTGGTTCGAGTTTCAGCCAAGAGGAAGTAATATTATGACTACCCTCGAGAAGTTGAATTGACTTTCTTTAATACAAAAATGATATTAGTTGAAAAATATCAACATTAAACTTTTTGGAAAAATATCCTTGAAACAATGAAGTCAAATGAAATGGATTTCACGAAACTTCAAGCCGACAATACCGTAATTGATTAAAATAAGTTGTTTTGCATGATAAATTGAGCCTTTAAAATTGGAATAAAAATGTAGCATTTAAAAATTGCGTTAAAAATACAATACAAATATTAATTCTTGTTTATAGGAGGTCACTAAAATCTATAGATGGAAAGAAAATTGCTTTGAAAAGCAATCTCGTTACGTAAATTATTTAATGAGATTACTATTGTCATTTGGCACATTGAGGAAAATATAACTTCATACTCAAAAATCATACCACCTGAATTAAGGTTTATTCCTCTTGAGGTTTCACAGTAGACCTGATTTGAAACATTTAAATCATTATATTACGAAAAATCCAGCTGAAAGCAGTCTTGTTAAAACATACTAATATCCCATTATTAGTAAATTGATCGAATCGTTTGATCGTCATGTTGAAATATGATTTAGCCTGATGATGAGCAGTAAAAATATTCAAGAACTTAAATGCATATACGTATGGGCGAGTAATTTATGAGCAGGTGACTTCAGATAATCATGTCGTATATACTGCTTTTCTGCATTGCAAATTCTTTTAGTTTTAATTGAGAATAAATGTCTTAGTTGCTGCGGATATGTCAATGTAATAAAGTAATGGTTCAGAAACGGAAACACATTCACTTCCAGTTTGTTCTTGAAATGCTCCGTCGGCAAAAATAGCAGTCAATTGGAAAGCTTAAGTTTTATTTTCAGTACTTCATGGAGCAACTGCCGTTTTATGTTCAGTGTGGTATGTAACAGCATGTTTTATATTTTTTCTGAGACCAGAAAACTTTAATTAGGGAAAAATAAGTAGAAATTCCACAATTATAAGAATAGAGATGGGTAAAATTATATCACAGTGGTACGACTGAGTATATATTATTAAAATAAATAATTTGTGAACGGCATAGTTTTGAAACTCAGCTCTATTCTGTGTGTTATGCGCGCTTCTGGAAGTTGACTTGTGAGAAACACTAGGATACCTTAACGACTAAAAAATAATCCATAGAATCATTGCAAAAAATGAATATTTCGCCGAATACCTTTCTCCCTTGTGTGACTCATATTATTAATTTTACAAAAATTCAGACGCCAATAATTCCGGCGTGATCTGGCAAAGTTAAAGGTTACCTGGGTTGTGTGCTGGTCAAATAATTATTTTATAAATGTTTTTTTCGTGCCAAAAATTAAAAGTAAGATATTGCAAAGCTTATGAAGGACTTAATATAGTGATATAACTATGAATGCCGACAAATGTTTTTAATTATAATGTGAGAGATGGAATAACTCTTTTTAACAGCTACATGTGAAATTTTAAAAAAATAATTTTTCTCTGTTTTTTCATTTTAATTCCATACTCCACGTGTGAAACTTCATCCTCGAGTTTCTATAATAAAAAACTTTGTTCATTAGAATTCAAGTGTGATATCGTGGAGAACGTTATTCAAAATTACATTCCCTAATTCAGTGATCAGCAGCCATGAGAACTCCCACTCTTCCGCTGATTAAAATGCAAGCTCTGGATAAATTTTCCCAGTTAGAGTATACCTGATAGTAAAATAATAAGCGTGCACCATATTTCAGTGTGTACATTTTAAAATAGTACTTATTCAGATTTTTATGAAGAGCAAGCGAAAGGTTCTTTAGAAAAAGTAATCCAATTACTTGTGCAGGATATCGTTTGGTGAGGAACACGGAAAAATGTGTCTTGGTGCATTTCATTTCTTATCAAAAATTCACGAAAGTATTCACTGATTTATTTGCATTAGAAAGTCATTGAAAAAATCAAATAGTTTTCAATTTTTTTCGAAAAGGTGAACAGAATATTCTAAATTGATAAGTCACTGAAATCGCTTTAATGTAAATTAAAACTTAAGCCATTTATTTCCGTTTCCAATCTATTTTCAAGATTAATTTATGTATTGATTGGTTTTAGCTTCCTTGTGAGACGTTCTTCCTATTTTAAAAAATCCTTGCTTTTCACTAGCTGCACTTTCAGGCTAGAAGTCAGTTGGTATCAGGTTGCTCTTTGGACGTCAACGGAGATAAGATTGTGCTTAGATGTTCAATGAGAATTCCGGGGCACAGAGGTCACCACAGGCTAAGAAACTCCAAAGCCACGACCAATAAACACTGGCATAGGTCATCTACATCTACATAATACCCCGCAAGCCGTCGCCAGGGCGTGTGGCGGGGGGTGTTAAGTCACATGCCATGCATGCATAATCTCAATCATCACACCTCTACCCAAATATCAGTTCGATAATGTACTCAAACAAAGTTCATCACACGAAAGAAGGTACTTACTTACAAGAATATTCAATAACAGGATACGTATATTCAAATCATGTGGGAGGAGTGTTAAAATTCATTCATGATATCTACAAAATATACACAGCACCAATGCTAATGATTCCCTTCGCGCCTGCGATCATACAGGTATCTATTTTGACCTCTAATCGTACGAGAAAAACGAAGTTTTGGATCTATTTGTTCTACTGTCTATCTCCCTGATTATATGTATGTGATGTGACCTGCCATAGTCAGTGACATATGTGACATATCTATAACATCCCCGGATTAATGATCTGCCTCAAACTAGCGTAGAAAATTTAACCTGTATTTCAGCCTACGGTCAAATTGTGGCTTCCATCGTAATTCTTCCAATAGAGTAGTGAACCTACTAGGCTGTTCGTAAAAACTTTTCACAAACCTAGTAGTTCTTAATCGCCCTCGATCTATTTCCAAAACTAAGCCTACCTAGTGAGATCCCAGATCCTCCTAGCGCACTCTAGGTGGGGCCATCTAATGTAAAATAACAAAGCTCTTTGAGCCTCTTATTACATTTGCCAAGTAAGTAACTTTTTATGAATCCTAACTTTTTATTGATATTGCTCAAAGTTCACGAATCTGTTTTCCCTTGGGCCTGTCTGTGGTTATAATAGCATCCAAATATTTAACCGATTTTATGTTTGTTATGTTGGTTTCCGGAATAGTTTCTTTTCGGGTTTAATACTCATCCTCCAAAAATTCATTGACAGACAATTCTTTAATTTTAATTCTAACTTCCACGTCAAACAACACTTTTGGACCACATCGAGGTCATTGTATAATGATTACCTATCTTCATTACCGGTTATACCCCTATATATCACTACGTCGTCAGCAAGTTTTCTGGAAACATATGCGGCATATGGCGTGGTAGATCGAAGACGAATTACGAGCAGGGAATATGATCTAATTCGCGGACACCCGATTTTTTCTTTAATATTAATTCCGACCGAAAGGTTCTCAATTTATATATGTATCATATCTTTACTATTGCTTACCTATATTAGCGTTATTAAGAAACATGATAGTAAAATAAAATAGAATTGTTAATATTTAAGTAATTAATCATATATTAATTCTAAATAAATAATGTTTTATATTATTTCAATATATGTTGGTACATTTTAATTAACATTTATTTTGTTTGTAATTTCCGGAAACGAGTTTTAGAACCATAGCCCTCCCTCATTTCCGTAATATTGGTTCTAAACAACTTTCATGTCAGGGGTTTGGTGGTAGAAGAGACCCCATAGTCTCAATCTCGCCCTATATAAATTAAGACATGCGCGGAAAAAATACGAATGCTTGAATCTATTCGTTGGGCCCTCTATTTGTCTATAATTTTGTGAAAATCGTCTGTCCTGCCTATGTAATTGGGGGGTTGAATTATATTTTCTATCCTGTTCAAGGTGAATAATTTTTACACTCTGAAGTTGTTGCATTGTAATACATTTTAGCGGATGACTCCGTCAAAAGTTACTGTTGCGGTATATGTTGCCTTTGAATTAATATTTTCTATATCGGATGAAAATCACACGATTGGCATATTTACAATAGGTTTTATCTTACTGTAAATCTTCGCATGCATAAAAGTTCCCATCCCGGATAATTTAGTAAATATTTGACGCTTATTGTTTTTTCGTTCGAACATGCCTCTAATATTGTACAATTTGCCTCTGTATCTTGTACAATTATGTAAACAGTGTTTTTTGAGATGGATCCCTTATGCACATTGCATAATTTATATGGGGTCTAACGAAAGAAAATAGCACATCTCCTACGTATATTCATCGTTACATTTTCCATCTATAGGTTTGATGAATGCTAGCTTCTTTACGGCCCCTTCGGAAATAGTGCATTGGGTGTTTTCTCCATTTAAGTTCAGGGAAAATGGAAATTTTGGAGAGAGAAAATTTTTCATATATAATCATTCACAATTCTATAGTAATGACTTCATCCAAGACCAAAATCCAATTCTCAAGCAGTGTTTAATAATTGTCCTAAATGGTGCATCCCATCCTTCAATTCATACAGGGATTTAAATGGCCTATTCATCAAGCTGTAATCAATACCTTTTAGTGCAGAATATGTTATGGGCAGTATAAGCTCTGCGTGAATTCACTGAAATGATGATATACTTTTAAAAGTATTAAGCAAATATTAATAATGTAGGTATTGATTTCTTAAATCAGATGATATTTCAATGATTTAGAGTTTCCCCGGCGAATGGTATGGATGAAGTTCTCTCGGGTTTCCAGTCAGGCAAGGTAATCAGCGTCCAACGTTTCGACGGGTGACTCTGCCACCGTTCTCAGGTTTTCGAGTCCTAAGGACGATGGCAGAGTTAGCTGTCGAAACATTGGACTCTGATTACCTTTCCCGCATTGAAACCCGAGAGAACCTCAACCAGATGGTATTTATTTACTGATTCGGACACACAATTAGGAATATCTGCGATGATTAAATTGCTTACATTTATTTAATGTTGACAAGCATCTGTATTGATGAAGTTCACTTGCTTATAATTTATAATATATGAGTTATATCGTTTCCATTAAGTATGAACTATGCTAAAGTGATTGTAAATATTAGCGCTGCCTGGATTTTACGCTTGTCTTTGATAAAGAGAATTCCCTCTATTTCCAAGTGGATCCACTATTCACCCTTTTTTTAAATAGTTCTTTTTCGCAAGGCATTGGCAATAGTCTATATAATATTTTATATAAATATTTATTGTATTTATATTAATAAAATTGTTTTAATGTTTACTGAATAACCAAACATTTTTCATGTTTATTCTAAAAATAATCTGGTTCCTACGTTAATTTTTCTTTGAATATTATAGAAGTCTTATGATTTAAATTGGGTACAGCGATGTTTATGTCCTTGAAAAGTCAATCCTGGTATGCCTTTAATTTCTTTTGACAGGTTTATATTTTTTAAATTTCATTTTTATGGAGATATTTTTTAATTAAATTTGATGGAAATGCTAGCAAACAAGGCATTCGTATGAACACGCTAAGCTACCGCCTCAAACTGGTAGTAACTATAGTTTTATAGTGAAATAGATTAAATTTTCATGCAGGATTGTAGTATAATTTTTTGTGGCATACAAAGTTTGCTCTTTAGTCTGTTAGCGTGTATTCGTGGGAAGATCTAAACACATTGCGATCGGGAATTACTTCTTTTCGGGAGTAGCAAAATAAATAAACTAGACTACTTCTCTTGGTGCAGATTCGAAGACCATTTTCAATTTGTAAACAGGTGTAAATCGCAACCTTGAACCCCAAATGATATACGGAAGCGGTTAAATGGATAATTTATATGGGAAATGAAAAAAGGATTGCCCGTGAAATGTTTTGCACTAGGATAAATAAATTAACGATAAAATTTATTAAACCTCTAAGATGGCATACTCATGAATGCAATACTCTTATAAGCGTTTGATAAATATGGGATGAGCGTATCAAAAACATTCGTAGGATCACGAAGACCAAAAGTGGTTTTCTGAGAGGGGGTGCTGAAAGTGCTCTCTACCGAATATCACGTCTTCCAATCCATTTGGATCTCTGCTACTCAGTTCCTTGCCTCATTATCTCCTCAAATTTATCCATGCCGTCTCACATTACGCTTTCCACTCCTGTCTCAAAGCTCACCGTCTGTCAGAGAAGCATACTTCCACGCACTCCGTCCTTCCCCAACTATTATCGTCCCAATCATTGTTTTGTTTATTCCCGTCTCTTCGATGCTCCCTCCTGTCCTCTCCATCTCTTCCGCGACCTCTCCCCTGTATCTTCCCCATCGCTATTCAAGGCAATCACTTATTCTTGCATTTACCCAGCGAGATGCGATGACCTTCAGAGGAGTCTTGATTGAAAAACACCTCCACCCCTTTCCCTCGTCACAAGGAGGAACCCCTTCTCGGACTTTCCGAGAGATCATGGCGGCGTGTCAGAGCAGTCTAGGATTTCACGCTGGTTTTCTCATCAGGTGAGTCTTCAAAAAGGTTCTCATTGCAGCGGAGCTTCAACGAGGGTTTTTGTTTACTTTTGATGCCCTTTTAAAACTTCCTAAAGGACTTTGCTATTTTTTTCCTTCTTGCCACGCAGTTTTTTTCCGTAAAATCGTGCCGATCCGTGAAACTTATTTATGACTCAAGGATGTGTTTACTCATCGCAGTTAGGCATTTTGGTTTAGTCTTTAATACTTATCTTTGGGGAATTTAATCACATTCTGCTGGAAATACTCGCCAAAAAACGTCCCAGATAACTTGAACTATTCCGGTTAAGAAATTTGCATCATCCTTCGCTTCCACGGATAGGTACTACATGTAAGCGTGAAAAAAAAATTGCAATGCAGTTATTCTGCTTCGTCGATTTTCATTAGCTTCTTTATTCTTCTTTCATATGATATTTAGTTAAGTGCTATAATCTATATTAATTTCCTCTCGCATAAGTATCGTAACAGTTTTTGTGAGGCAAATAATGTCTTATTCTCTTCGCAAAATGACACCAATAAAATTATTTTTTCCGATAAAAATAAGATATCATGCATCATCAAACGTTCCGTGTGCTCATCAATAAAATATCTCCACAATCTGGGACAGGAGAAAAAGTCACTAATTTGTGACCTTCAAATAGTGGAACAGAATTCTGGTTGTTTAGCTAACCATTTTTGTATATGAGAAATAATTTAACCTTTGATTTTTTCTGCTTCCTTATTATCACCGACATCTTATCTGATTGCTAATCTTAATGTAAGTACTAATATAAATCTTCTCTGTTGTCAAAATGAGGCACTGGTCTGTGCATTCAATGCAATGGTTTTTCTGGCCATATAAATGTAGCTACACAATAAAACTTATACGTGCCTATATTTTCACTGATTGATGCCGCTATGGAAAATAAATATAACCATTTCGTCTCTGGTGGAATTATAGGTAACCTGCATTGAGAATGAACCTCATAAAAAATTATATATGTATCAGACAAATTCCAAAGAAACTGCGGGAGATGCCGCAACAGTAACTTTTAACGGAGTCATCCGCTAATGTGCATTTCAATGCAACAATTTCCGAGTGTAAAAATCATTCGCCTTGACTGGGATTTTCAAATTACAGTGTTTAAGAGGACGCCTCGATAGCTTAAGTGGCTAAAGCACTCGACCGGATATTGAGGGATCTGGGTTCGTATTCCAGTCAAGGCAAACGATTTTTACACTCTGAAATTGTTGCATTTAAATGTATCAGCTTTGAAAGGGGTTTATCTCGAGTTTAATAGATCGAAATACATCATAAATGATTTGATATTTTCATAACGAAAAATAAAATAAATATCTCCATATTTTTATGTAGAATTCTCAAGACTAGTAGAAAGAAAGTTATTCAGTGTCTCTTTTGGATGAAAATATCCTCCGTACCGATTGGAAACAATCTAAAGAGCTGGCAGGGAGTGAGTACACAATTATTTCTTCATTAATTATTTATTAATTACAGCTACCTTTACACATAATTGTAGCTTCGTGTGGATTGAGGACATTTATCTACGTCCTTCCTCCGGCTCTCAATCTCCGCCGACGTATCGATGACAGACTCGGTCTTCGTCTCCAGGGCTTGAGAAGTTGAGTGCGGAGTATTTAAATAAGTATGAATGCGGTCACTGATGTGCGAGTGGAAAAGGTCCATAAGCTGTAGGGTACACTCTTAAATCTGTTAAGCTAATGTCCCTAATAATTAAGCATCTAATTGGGTATCGCATTCATTGCCTTACTTTGATTACTTTTCGACCCACACAGTGTTTTGAAGTCATTCCGGATAAGATAAGATATGGAGCAAAAGACCCTACAAGCGAACGTTAACCTGTTTCAAAATTGATTCTTTATCCGTGCGTGATGTTCCACATATCTCTTTGCAGAAGAGGAAGTCGGCAAACATGGAAATTAACGATGGTGGTATGGAAAGATTCAAGGTCGATGGACCCTAACCACAGGGGTATGGTAAACCGCCGAGGACATGCTGTGAAAATGAAACAGATATCAAGTGATGTCAATTGTTAGCCGTGAAACTTATTTATAAAACGTGGATTCTGTCATTTTACGTTTCTGAGTGACCCTACGTTTTATCATTCGATGGGGAAAACAATCTTGTACACTTGTATTTTCGTGCTATTCATCTCCTTTAGCATACTTATCATGAAATAAAATTTATTTATTAACTTTGCGGGCAAAAAGAGTTATTAATTGTTTCTATATGTATTTATTTATTCTTTACACCTTTTAAAATATTTTTAGTATAATTTTACCACAGATTAATTTGGAAAGAAACCGAGTGAATATGAACGAATTCTTCATCAACACGAACAGCAGCCTGTCAATTTAGACCAATTAGGTGGGTCTCTGTTGGGTGCGTATTTCATCGGTGTTATGTAATTACTAGTTGTAGTAAATACTAAGGAATATAACAAGGATATAACACAAGCTCAAAAGAAACAATTTGAGGGTGCTATTAAAATGAACTAGTGTTTTACAATGAAAGAAAAGAATGGGTTGGGGTCGATGCACAATTAGAGAGACATGTTTAAGATTCCAACCCTTGGCACCCGAGTACTAGGGACTATTTTCCAAGGCACGGGTATCAAAGTCCCAATGTTCAGCGTTTGCAACCCAGTTACAGGTACTTAGAGTCCGGTGACTTTATTTTGCCATGAACGTCAGCCACCGCAGAAAAGCTATTTTTAACCATTAGTATCGTATCACTGCTTTATTTAATTCCAGTTTTTTCATTTAAATTATATGCTTAGTGGCTGAGATTGGCGTAAAATCTTGTGGCCTTTTTACTTCAGGGTTTTAATTCAATTCCTTTCTTAATTGGTATCTATGGAAGATATTTTTCAAACATGTTTTTCACAGATATTTTATTACCATTCCCGTCCGGGTAAATACGGGTCTGGCAGATGGAAAGCTACAGGATCAGTGCCAAATCTTGAAAATACTGTCCTAACTGGAAAGGACTGCATGATGAAGAATAGATTTAATGGTGCCCGGCGTCTATTTGCGGAATATATACACGCTGGAATTGATGGCAGAAAGATTCATATCTTCATTCATTTTATTTTTAAATTTGACCTGGCTTACATATCATTAGATGTCGGCTATAATTTAAGAAAATACCAATTACGGAAAATAATGCAAAAACCAATGTTTTACAAAGTGAAGCTCGATATTATTTATTTCCTTTAACACTAAATATAGTCTCACGTTGGTTATGTTTCTTCCAGCTATTTACACCTTCTCGTCATCTTATCATAGAAGTTTTTTAGTATTCAATTCATCCTGGGGCTGAGGCCATGACATGCCGTTTGGTCTGCTAGAAAAGCAGTCATTACACACATAGCTTCAGCACCTGAGAAATTCAAAGAACGACCCTTACTTTACTCGGCAGTTTTGCCGCATTAGACGATATTCCGTCCAGTAGGTGACTTAGCGTTTTAAATCCTAATTTGGAGTGTAATCCGAGCAAAGGTATACGATTTTTAATTTGATGAGTTACATTGCCTGTCAGTTTCGATTACGTCAACGGCGAAAACGAATTTCCATGGTCGATAGGAAATACTACCTGTACGAACGAACTACGCATTGATTGACCAATTCGTCAGTTATTTTTGTGACTGCTTACCTTGCTCATTCCTGTTGTAACGGTGACATATATTCTCCTGATGAATGATCTATTCACACTCATAAATCATGATTCAATCAAGGGCTAGATTTTGGCAATATACTAATCCTCGAAAAGCGAGACCAAATATCACCATCTAAAATTTTCCTTCCGCTCCCCTGGTTAAAATCAGATGAACTGTGTCAATAGGAAACCATTAATTTAGCTTTGTTTTTATTAAGTTTAGCATGATTATAGTTAATGGCATATTAAAGGGTAAATTAAAACTTGGTAAAATATATAGATAAAGTTTTCTTCGCTCGCAGTCATACCAGTCGGCAGTCTACGACCAGTACGAGTGTGCTTTATACAGCACAGGAATTTACACGTGACCGTTTTATGCTCTGAATCTTCGTGGAAGGAACGTATGCTGACGAGATGGATTTATATTGAGGCTCGCTAGTTGAGAAACTTTAGCGGTCTATAGGATTTAAAAAAGGATATATTACCACACATAACCACTTCTCTTCATCCTTAAAGTCAATTGAGTGGGGTATTGAGAGGGGTACTTGGCTGCAGGTACCTGTACTTCCCAACCATTCCGGGAAATTAGGAATGGTACGAGTTTCGCGCGGGGTACGTGGTAACCAAATTTTCTTTTAGGCGAGAAGTGAGAATCTGGCGGTCCAAAATGAGTTTTGGCTTAAAAATACAATTCACCGGCACGAAGACTTTTGCTGGGATCGGAGTAAGGAGGAGATGGGGAAGGTAGGGCGTCAGAAAGCGAGAGGGAAAGAGAGAGAGAGAGCGAGAGGGTCGGGGAAAGGATTGAGATGGGAAACGTTTGGTTGGCTGATGTAATTTTCGACCAGTTTTTTTTAGGCAACCATTTCGACGAAGTCCACGGATCAAGGTCTGCGAAGTATTTCAGAAAGCTGTTTGGAAGTTGGAGTATGTGTGCGTGAAGTCATTTGTTGGAACCGGAGCTTCTTTCAGTCAGAAAATTCCTCCAGCCTACGGACTTTTTTAGGTGCTTGCCAGACTTTTTAAATCCTCGCCGACAGTTACGTAGACTTATAGTGAAAGCTTCCATTAAAATTTCTCATTGGGATTCAAACGAATTCAAGTTTACGATCGAATGTGGAAAACCATCGCAATCTCGTGAGATACCATTTGCGTGAAAATGGCCGCAGACTTTCGGTTTAATGATTTCTGTCATATTTTCACGTGAAACAAGGATTTACGTTTCCACTTTTAAATTTCGATTCTCCATGAACGTTTGGGAAGAAAACAAATGAGGAAGTACTTGGTATGGTGGGCGAAGAGAGGGGTTTGTTGGGAGAACTCCTATGGAGGCAGGAAAAGTGGATGAAGGGGTGCTGACCGGCAGTGGGATGTTGAAGACTGTAATAGAGGGGAGAATGTTAGGCAAAAGAGGAAAGGGAAGGAACAGGATAGGGGTGTTAGACGGGATGAAAGGAGGAAGAAAGTACTCAGAGATGAAGAGGGACCTGATATAAAGTACGTTATTGGATTTTGTGTTTTGTTAGGAGTCACAAAATGTTTTATTTAGTAGCTGTGTCCATCCAAAAACCTACCTTAATCGGTAGATTACCTAATAATAAGCATAAATGTTTATATCATGATTAATTTAACCGTAACACCTTGATGATTTGTTCCGATACACGGCAGTGCATCAAAGCGACCCTCGATGCATTGCCCCCATCACGTGTAACTAAATTGATTGGAGAACCCGCGCCAAAGGTCGCACTAGAGTGCTCCAAAGTTTTAGGTGTATTTACTTTTCGGAGAGATACATTCGAGTTTTATCTGTGCGCTCATCCGTACGTTGAAGGCAAGTAGAATGGAAAAACACAACCGGTGACAACGGGAGGGAGAATACAAAGGCGCGATAGAGGGAGGGAGTGTGCCGGGAATCGGATGCCGATGAGTGGGACCCAGGTAAGAGAGAACAAAGGCGGAGGGGCGAGCGTGTCGCTGCAAAGGGAACGGAAGTATGGGTAAAGATATTTTTCGTGGGGAATTAGGGTCAAAGAATATCCTAAGGTGAGCGAAGAATACGTAAATAGGTTATTTCTCTATGCTGCGGTGTGCGGTGAATGAACGCCGGTTGTGAGTTGTTAAGGATGGGCAGGGAGAGGGGAAGGAGAGGCAGTTCGAAGTCGTGCGTCGAATGAATAAAGTCGATCCAATCATCTTTTTGGGGGAGGGCATGGAGTGATATCTTGGTTATTGATCGGAGGCAAAGTACGGGTCGTTGTATCGCCTCGTGGGGAAACGATTTACAATCAAAATTCCCTTTCAGCTGCCCGAGAGTATTCTTAGAGATTGTTGATATTTGTTGCGAGGGGAACGTCCATTTCCAGCTGATATAAAATCACCATGAATATAAACGGGGTCGGGCTGGTTGATTCCGATTTTCGAAATTTGAAAGCTCGAATTGGCACACTCGCCGAAAAGCAGCTATCGACATTTCAAAGTATTGTTATAAGCATGATCGCCTATAATATTTAATGTGTACGTTTAGAACGTAATAATGGATTTCAAAGAAACGATAAAAGGCAGAGTATGAATAGATCTAGAAAGGATGAGCATCCGATTTGCTGACCGCATAGCTATTCTAGCAGAGAAGATGAAATTCAAAGAACTGTAGGAGATGCCGTGACTGTAACTTTAGTGGAGTCAATAAACAGAAGAGAATATGTAGAAGAAGGCCAATAATAGATCCAAGTATTGTAGAATGAGGCCACAGATGAACTACAAGAAGCAAGTAATGGTAAATACCGGCTCACGGAGGCAAGAAGGAACAAAGAAGCTGGCAGTGAAGGGGATCGCTTTGAGAGCGGCTCCATACAATCCTCGGGTTCATAACTTAAATGATGATATGAACGCCTTCAACAATCGGACATAATTGCCGTTAGCATTTGAAAATGGGATGAAGACAGAAATTAAGTGACTGCATCTTAATATCCTGGTATTTTTCTGCAAATCCAGTTCATTTAAAATTGAGTTGACGATATTTATTTACAAAAAAACGTACCAAGAGTTGTTTCGAGAGTTCACTTTGACTGAGTGACATAGTGAGGTGAAAAGATAAAATGTCTCCCAAGTGGTAATAGGTTTGTCGCGAAGGGAATAGGCTAAAAAAAGGAGGGTTTATGGATGCATCTTGTTGAATACCATTTAACCTAATTGGTTTCAAAATGTAATCGCGGGGGAAAACACGCAAGCATGAGCAGGTACCATTATAAATGGGAAAGGGTATAAGGATGAATACCTTCAAGGGGTCAATCAATCTTGCATCAAAGATAAATTGCTCAAACTCTTAATATGCCAAAAATTAACAACTGATGAGGGAAATTAACCCCTGTATTTTACATTATGACCAAGGGAAGAGAGCTGGTATTTAATTAATTTTCCTGATACGTTGAATTTCTTGATTCTAAAAGTGACGCCAATACCGTTATGAAACTGGTAAAAATTTCCTTCATTAAGGAAACATTTAAAATAGCCCAAAACGTATGAGGCCCTTGGACTAAAATATTTGAAACAAACTTTCATAAGAGCACTATCTTTTTTTTTGTTTCCTTATTAAATGTTTGCTGTCTATATCTATTTCTAGCCATAATCTATGTTAAGACGGTATGCTAGAATGTACTATATCCTTGCATATTTGAAGTTACCTGTTGAACAGAAGCCAATACCTGACCATATGGTGGTTATAATTAATCTTACTCAGAAGGTTTATGGCCAACAATCAAATTAAGTTTAAAAATACGTAGGCTGAAATCCAATTCACTTAACGAGAAATAAATTGGTTAATAGTTGGCATAATCGATTGAAAAAGTGTGCAGAATGTAGTAATACCCGGCGCAAAATGTTGCGCTGAACAGTACTTCCATCAAATCTGGTTTCTTGCAGTTGGAATGCGCCCAGATGACATTTTCTTGCCATCTCGTCTGCTAATTTTTTGATCAAGTGAGCACCTGTCAACGATACATTGATCGAGCTCCCAAGAAAATTAAAGATATAAGGGAATGGCAAATGGAGATGGAAATGAAGTACGGAGCATTGAAATGAAGGGGATAAATTAAAAGCAAATTAACAGGAGATCTCAGTTGAGCCTTGGTGAATCCTCGCTAACTGAAAGTAAATGGCATGTTTACAATCGAAATCAGATATATCATAAACAAGGCGAAAATTTTTATGGCGTAAATTGTTCTTTCAAGAAGTCTTCAGATCATTTTCAAAAGAGCCTTATCAAAACTGAGGAGCTATTAGTATTTAATAAGCTTGAGTTAGTCATTATTGATTGGTATTCAGTAAGATTAATGAAAATGCTTTCTGTCAGGAGAATATGAATAATTTATAAAATATAAAATTAATGAGAATTCTTACATTCCAAAGCTTTTATTCTAATGAGGTCGCATGACTCTGATTAAAAATACGGTATTTTCCTCTCTTCAACTTGGAATCCAATATAAAATCGTTTGCAAGATCGTTAAAAAGCTGACGAAAGAAGTAGTTCCGCTTTGATTGATGGAATGAAAAGGTAGGCGTTTATTCTTGAATTAAAAAAGCGATACCTAATAAGGGAAATGAAGGAATTGAAAAATTGAAATTCTTCTATGGTTATGTTAAAAACTGAAGGTTTCGATACACTTCAACAATCTAGAGCGGTTGCGTTCGGCGGTATCCCGATCCTTACTTGAAACGTCCCATCCGAAGGACGACGTACCCACTCCAAATGCTCTCCACAAAGGACCTCAAGTAGGGATCGGGATACCGCTGAAAAAGATCTTCCGTCTCCAGCATTCGAAGCTAGTCACCGCATCATATTGATTCCCGATAGATGTTTTTATTTTGGCTGTTTTTTTTAGCTCGGTAGCGTTAATAAGTGGTATGAAATTGTCGTTGGAATGTAACGAATACAATCCATTTTTCCATATTAGCCGTAGGTCCAGGTTTTGCAAGGGATGGAGTTACATATCATAATTTAAATACAAACTAGTATGTATATTCTCTATACTAAAGCTTACTGAAGATTGCACAATCCACTCAAGATACCTGTAATTATTATGGTTTTTTACTTCGGAGTATAAAATGAAAGAAGGCACGCGCATCAGAGTAAACCTTATTTGCCTGTGCACTTGATTCCAAGGATTTTCAAAGTTTACCATTTGTACTTAAATATGGGGAACATTAGTTTATCAGAAAAGCAAATATTATATTGGAAAATAAAAAATAACCGGTTTTTTCTTTCTTAGGAGACAGCGATTACAACATATTATATTTACCACTTATATTTCGATGAATAATTGGCTAAAGATCCACGTTACGCTTTGTCAAAGAGAAAACCTTTCAACACAACGAGCCTATCCCATTGATTTCGGTGTAAGAAAGAATATTGCTAATAACCAGCCCTTGAATACGATTTCCGTAATTGGTCAATATTGACGCTGAAAACGTCGATAGCTATTTCACCAGCGATTGCAGTCGGGCATCAGGAATCAGGGAAGTCACTCCAATCCACCCCCGACCCACCCATCAGTGAATGAAGTGGGGGACGGAGGTTGATGGAACGACACCACTCATTACTCGGCGGAAGGCTCAAAACGTTTTATTTATTTTTGGCGTGCCCCCGACGCATTCCTCTCGACCTTGGCTCCGGTAAGTGAAATGTACCCGGTCTCAAAATATCCAACCAGATCATACATCCTCCCCCTTTCGTCCACACTGACGCGAGCACATCCTCCCTCGCGTCCCCCCCGCCGGCGATCCCTCCCCCGTCCACCCCATGCTACGTCGAAGCAACCTTCGAATAATCGCGCTCCTTATCCCGTCCCCCCGCCCCCTTCGCTCCCCTCTCTTCCTCGCCCGTCTCCTCCTCCTCTCATCTTCTCGGCTACAGCTTTCTTCACCCTCCCTTCTCTTTGCCGATTGTTCCAACGCGTTCAGGTAATCTCTAGGCATGGGGTCTCCCCCCCCTCTCTCTTTTGCGGCGTTAACGAGACGCTTCGCGCGCCTAGTGATTTAAAGGAGCCGAAAGGGGGAGGGAGGGAGCGATGCTACTCTCTCGGAATCCTGATCCATTATGCTTAGAGTGCTGGGCCAATTTGAGTTACTGTCAGAGGAAAGCAATGTTTGATCATCTGGTTTGCGCTGGCAGAAACTCAACGGCAAGAAGTGAACATCACTGTTTTCTTGGGACAATATTTAACCGATTTTATTAATCAATATTGCTTAAGGAATGGTATTGCAAAAAAATTGACTTTTCTAAACTAAAAATTAATTATCTCATCGACAAAGATTAATATGCAAGTTAAATAAATTTATTTATTCAATATTTACTGAAAAAGAATTCACGCTGTGCCTTTGCATTAATTCTTCTCATTAACTTTTTAAAAAATTTTGTTGTGCGGGCAAATATTCCATCCGTTGATTTTTTCTGTATTACTTGGTCGTTTCAGACTAGTTTGTACGAACATGTGGTATAGTTGAAAATCAAATCGATAAAGCTGTATGGTCGATTACTCTTCTTCCACACCAATGTTCAAACAAATTAGCGTAACAGTGGAAAACAAAATATTTTATATTCCCTTTCTTGTACCCTCTTGAAATCCCTCCATGTAGATGGTAATGCAGAAGTTTAATTACCAAACACGAGCGGTTCCTCCTTAAATATTAACTCGTCTATTCTCTTATAAGCAAAACTTCTGCCCCCTGAAACAATTATTTATGGACAGTTTCTACAGGTTAGGATAGATTTTGGATGGACATAGATTATAGAACGGTACAACAATACATTTCCTTAATTTTCATGACAAAAAAAATCCGATATCCGACACTACAGTAAGACCTTCCACCTTTCATTCCGTTCAACATACCTAAACCATTCCTAACCCTTGCTCGCTTCCCTAAAGTTCTTTCCTCTATTTAAGACTTCAACGTATTATTACCAATCAAAACCCTCTGCATGAATCTTTCCTGCATCCTCTAAATTTCTCTCAACAATATTTTGCCCCATACCCACATATAAAATATAAAATCACCATTAGAATTTACACAGTGTATTTAAAATGAAAGCTAGGTTTAAACCTAGGTATTTGTGGAATTACCAAGTTCTATCTTTCATTTTAATATGTTTACCATATAGTTCTTCTAAATATTCTTTCCACCTCTCGTGAATCTTCCCAGGTTCAATTAATGATTTTCCTGACTTTTATGCTTGAATGCTTATTCGGATTTAGTTTTATACTTCCTGTTTATTCTGCCACCTTCTTTACAGCGCTCCAATTTTACCCTTCCTGTTTAACTTTTGCAATCCTCGAACTGTGTCTTTCACCATGCTTCTTGCTCCTAATCAGTTTCCTGTCTCAGTTTATAATTAATCTCATTGTACTTTTTCTGTATATCTCTGCGTTTATATTTTTTCATTTTCTACTCTTGTCTATCTTGCCGGCCTCGGTGGCGGTGGGGTAACGTCCTCGCCTACCAACCCAAAGGTCGCGGGTTCGATTCCCGCCTAGGCGGATTTCCCTCCATCTAGGGCTTGGTTGTATGTGATTGTCTGCAAGATAATGTCTGTAATGTAGGTGGAAGAAGGGACTGAAAGAAGGTCTCAACCTCGCCCAATTAAGTCGATAAATAAATAAATATCTTCGTCATCTCTTGTGCAATCCGTATTTCTTTGTCTTTTCCCTGTTTACTCTCCCTATAATTTCGTTGAAGGTTTCCAAAATCCCTTATTTGCTGTTTGAATTTTTCTTCCATTGTACCTAAATTCCTCTACTCATCATAATTTTATCTACAGTCTGGTGATAATTCTGTCTTATAGTCCCGGAGAATGCGAGGGCGGTTCAATAAGTACCCGTGTTTCACGACAAAGGGCGTTCCTGAGGGAAGTTTAAGTAATCATCGTGTGTTTCCATCTATCAAACGACGGTGAAACGAATTTTAGACTGATTTAAAGGTTAGTTTGGATTTGGCAGCCATTCGAGTAAGACGTGTTCCGTGATTTTCGCTAAGATGGAAAAAGAGCAGTATCGTTCGGTAATTCGCTTTTTGTTTTTGGATGGGAAGAAATGCGAGGAGATGAAAGCAAAGTTGGATGCTGTTTATGGGGACACTTCGCCATCTATGACCACAGTTAGATATTGGTTCAACGAAATTAAACGTGGTCGAACATCTGTTCTTGATGAGGAGCGACCAGGACGCCCGGCAGACGTGGTTACCGAGGAAATCCTTCAAAAAGTCCACGCCATGATTCTTGCTGATCGACGAACGAAAGTGCGCGAAGTGGGTGTGCCAACCGGAACGGAAATTAATATTTTACATGATAAGTTGGCGATGAAAAAATTGTCGGCCCGATGGGTGCCGCGATTGCTCACGGTGGACAGCAAGCTGATCCGGCTGTCAACTTCGAACTTTGCATGAACTACGTTATGAATTGCTACCGCACCACCCGTATTCACCCGATCTGGCTCCTTGTGACTGTTTCTTATTCCTTAACATGAAGAAATGGCTCGCGGGAAAAAAATTAGCTCAAACGAGGAAGTTATCGCCGAGACAGAGGCGTATTTTGGAGAGTTCGACAAATCCTAATTTTTGGAAGGGGTTAAAAAATGGCCGGAACGTTGGGAGAAGTGTATCTTTTTAAAAGGGGACTATGTTGAAAAATAAAAAAAGTTTTTGAAAAAATGGCTTCTTTATTTCTAACACGGGTACGTATTCAACCACCCTCGTATATCTGTATTCCATTTTCTTGACCGCCTTCCATGTTTTATCTTATTGAACCAGGCTTTGCGTTATTACTAAAATACGATCTGAATCTGCATTCGCTCTGGTGAGACGGTAATTTTTTAATCACGCAGTTCTAAAATCTGCTCCTCCTTCATAAAGTAGTCTAACAAATATCTTTCTGGATCCTCGTGCATTTTCCATTTAAACTTCTTGTGGTGAAGTCTTCTTGGACCAATGCTCGTTATGATTAACCCCTGGCTCCTGCAGAACTCTTCAACTTTCTCCTTACCTTCCTTGTCCTTAAACCGTATTTCCTTTTCTTATTACCATATCTTCCTTCTCCCATCGACACCTCATTACTATCAAATTGTTCCTTCAAGGAGCATCAGGAATTATTCCCTCTTAATTGATCGTTTCGCTTCTTCCTCCGCAGGATTGCTTTGTGTCATGCAGACCAGGACAATGATCAAATTCGTTGGCTCGGCTTTAAATTCTAATAATAATATTATATCGGTCGCTTTCTCTATGTTTGATACGCTTCTTTCTACCATGTTGTTCCATATTATTGCCACCTCTCACTGGGCCCTGCTCTCCGCTGTATATACTCTATAATAATTACTCAAGTAATCCCCGAGTCCCGTAGTTAACAGGACTCATTTTCATTGTATTGTCCATCCTAATAGTCTTAGGATTTATAATTTACATGGTTTCTTGTTGTCTTTCTTAAAAGTGTTTCTATTACGATATAATCGCTCAAATAGCTTCCCCCTGGTTCTTTTCCATTAGCCACAATGAGGCACAGCTACTGCGCGGACCTTTCGTCAGGTTAATATTCTTCAAACTATGTGACATGGGTGGCCCTAACAATAGTGATTGCTCCCCCTACTACAGATCTGGGGGTTAACAGAACACAAATGACCTTGCTCCTCGTCTAGGCCCATGGTGAGGGTCACTAGAAACAGTATGAAAATTTTATCACAAAAACCATTGCAGTTGTAATGCCATGCTACATATATTTTTCCCTTAATTCAGAGATTATTTGGTGTCAAATGAAGGTTTCAAGTTAGAAGAAGGAAATATTATCCCGCAAATATCACAAATTTTACTAGGCGAAGAAAATTTATTCTCTCATTTTTTGATTCCTCAGTATTACCTCCACCCCTTTCTCTGCATGTAAGGAAAATAGTGTAACAAGTATGTTTTTTATGATACGTGCAGCTGGGACTAATCTTATATTTTCTTAAACGGAAATAATTTGAACCTACTTTGTATTTTATCATTCTTTTTCTGTTATTAATTATTAGGTCATTATTTTACTGGTTCTCATACAAGCACAGTTTAACGATGAAATTCTACGACGTTGAATGAATAATTATCGGCCAAATGCCGATAATTATCCAAAAGAATGTATTCGTCACATTGCCAAAAAATCTTAAAATACTTATTATCATTGATGTTTTTGCGAACAGAGGAGATCTGATGTTTCAGGTGTGCTGTGTGGTTTTCGGGTACCAAATTTCCTGGGAAATCGTAGGCACAGGGAAATGAACTGACCCCCTACCCTATTAATGTGTGAATTTCACCCGCCGTTGGGCTTATTATTGGATAAATTCTATCTCTCCTATAAAACCAATCTTCGAGTCGGTAGATTTTTTTATTCAGAATGTCATATGCAGTCTGCAGTCGCTTAATATAGCTTGCAGATGATTCTATATAGCCCTCACACATGGGAAACGGTTCATAAAAACGTATATATTAAATTAACCTCTCCTGACCTTGAGGCGTGGCGAATGGAGCAAATGGGAAAAGAACACTGGAAGCGGTGGAAATTTAGTTTAATCAGGAGGATGGAAATGAAAGCTTTACACCGAGTGACCAATGAGGTTGTTCACGCAATGATTAATACTGACGCAAGGAAGGAGAGACCCGTTTTGGAGCATTCAAGTAAACGATTATAATGCCATAGATATAATTGCAGGAAAAATAGAATGAAAATATGACCAAGGAATTTGAGAAGTGATGGGAATCCTTAGCGGAAATAACTTTGTAGGAAATACGAGTTTGTCAATGGGATAGCTTGTAGGGTTGCTACAAACTAATCATCAGATGAATATCAATCATATGATATCAACCATAACTTTATTAACTTTTAATTTTAAAGCATTTTTTCAGTCTTTTCCAGAAATAAAAGTATTTTAGTATATAAAAGTAAATAAATGCTGGATAGCTAACTTAAAAATTTTAACAGTAGGAATATTACAATATTTTAAGCCTTTTGAACTAATTAAAATCATCGTCGGGAAATCTCACAACTCCGATAGCATTAAATAACTACTATTTTTCGCCGGTCGTATTTGCATTAAAGATCTCTGTAGTTGGAAATAATATTAAAGAGGAACAGCGAAAACCTTTCTTCGCGGAATTATCGTTTGAAAAATTTTGCTTTTCTTTGAAATTTAAATTCCTTGCCAATCTCGTTTCCTGGGATGCGTAAAGATAAAGGGATTTGTGAAAATTTATAAACACGGCAAAACTTTTAGTTATTATTTGTACTCTCCAGCCCTGGTGATTTTTAATAACCATCATCATCGACAAACAAGAGTGATTCCCAGCAGCTTTTTAAACTCTCATAAAATTGGAGTGAGGCAGCTCGATTAATGGTTTTTTGGGAAAATAAATAATCATGCGAACCGAGGTGATGAATGTGCGCTTTCACTCCCTCGAAAGAGGGTATTAATTACTCCAGATGATATTTAACCTTTAGGCGATTGGATTAAATTCGCATCTTACGGCTACCGCGCTCACGAACATGCCTCGTAATTCGTCAATTTCCTTCCTTAAAACTTTTTCGAAAATTCTCTCATCTTAATTTATTTATTTAACTTTTTT
The DNA here is from genome assembly GCF_022747635.1 of Hetaerina americana. NCBI lineage: Eukaryota > Metazoa > Arthropoda > Insecta > Odonata > Calopterygidae > Hetaerina > Hetaerina americana. The sequence continues at coordinate 2,561,156 of NW_027286897.1, read as the reverse complement.
TCAACGTCCGTCGGGGCAACACACCAACACCTCCCACCCTGACTAACCGTCACCCCTCCCTTGTCCCTTTGCTAACATAAGCGCCTGCCGGCCTTTCTTCCTCGCCTCCCCGCCATCCCCCATCCCTCAACCTCGTTCCTCTTCTCCTCCCTCCCATTCAGCCACCCGACATGAGGACGCCTCCAAATGACCTTGCTGGGGGCCTCTTCTGCATGACACACACAAACACATCCCCTCACGCACACGAAAACGATGGCACACATGTAAACACATTCTTCCGAGAATCTTGGGCTTTCTTCTCTTGCGTAGCTCGAAGACTTCGGTCGATGTAAAACGGACCTTTGACGAGTGGAAGGGTGGCGTTTGGGAGAAGGAGCGGGAGAGGGCGAGGGGTCGGGAGGGAAAATACTGGTAAGAATGCGAAACAGAGATTTGGTTGATGTGTTGGGGTCGGATGGAGGCTTATGGAGCAATCGAGTTGCCGATGAGTTCGGAAATGAAGGAAACCGGTACGTTTTATGTCAGGTACCCAAACAATCTGCCGTGGAGTTACTAATTACAAATACATGAAATGGGTAATTTTGTACTTAATTATACCTCTCTTGTTTCAGAATAAGCACATTATGATTTCATATACATCTAAAGTTGATTAATTGCCTCATAGATATTTTCGATATTTTCCCTGGGTAGTGGTACTGAATTTTTAACCTAGTTTTTCTAAAAGAAATAAATAATTTAATTCATTCTATGGTTCCTATCATTATGTTAGGAACCATTTCCTCAGGCTTTGAAGATTATATGATCGTATCCAATGCGATTGATAACTATCTAATAGAATGCTCTTGATATAATGATTAAATTTGGGTTCAAAATTTTACTAACTCTTCAATTCTTATATTTATTGTGAGGTGTATGGCCTTCCAAATCAATTTGATTCACTGAAGGAGGTAGACTGATATACGCTGTACTCCGCTAACCTGAAATTCTCCCAATAGTTCATCCTATCTCGGGAGGAATCCACCACGTATCCTATCTTATCATACTAACGCTTTGGTTGTGGTGGGACAGTTGGGCCGTGGAGGGTGTTCTGAATTGAATCATTGTCCTACGGCAATTCTATTCGAAGCCAACTTCTGGGAATTAAAAATATTTGGATTTTGTTAAAATTAAGAACATTAAATAAGCAGCCTGGATTTTGAAATGGATTCTTTCTGCCAGAGGATAAATTACAGTGGATCACAAATGAGTAAAAAATAACAGGAGACACTTAGACTTAGGAAAGAAAATCGGTGAGAATTAATTGTACTATTTCCGATAATAGCAGACAGCTGAAAAAAATTGAATGGTATATCATCATTGAAATCGGCGTCTTAATTCACTTCAGTTTCGGGCGTGGTAGAGCAGTGACCCGAGGGCTCAGGTTCAATTCCGGGTGACTACCCCTGAACATTGTCAGCTTCACGGTGTTATTTTGTGGGTACCAGATCTTTCTGGCAAACCACGGGCGGAACAGGGGATGAAATTGGCCGCCGCTACCTTGATGTGTGAATTTCACACGTAGTAAGGAGTAGCACTACTTACGCAATCTCTACCCTCAGCCTACAAAGCTAACCCTCCGGTTGATCACTGTTTCTTTTATTTCCTTCTGTGATACGCACTTCCTAGACGGTCGGCAGTGCTGGTAATCCTTTTTCCTGCCCCACCATTCTTTTTCTGCCCCAACATCCTTTTATGAGTCGTAGCAACCTGTTCTGGTACTTTCATCATCATAGACACGAGACGTTTCCCGACTGGTCCCGGTTGCCGGTACCGGTATTGGGAGTGATACGCCTCCCGCCACCTTTTTACTCAAACTCTTTTATCGCCACAGTAGCCATGCATTATATTTCCTTGCTCGTGAAGTAATCATCATCGGTAGACCAAATGGTAGAGCAGTGATTCTTAACCCATTTTATCTCAAATCTCCCTTAAGAACGATCTTAATGTTCCCAACCTCCAAAATAACAATTATCGAGCAATCAAGACGTTTAAAGCAGCAATTTATGGCCGGGAGAAATCTCACACCACCCCTCAGCCAATTTGAACCTTCCCTAGGGAGTGGCATTTCTCAGGTCAAGAACCCTTGGTGCAAGGGTGTGCTTTAAACTGCCCTAAGAAACGATAGGGCCGCTTAATGGACAATGAATACGAAATAAATATATTTTCTCTCTAGCTCTTTCCAATTCCAAATAATTACGTCGTGTCCTTATTCGATTCTTAAATTATCTCTTCCCGTTTCTTTGTTAGTCAGCGTAACTAATTATGCCATATACTTCCATATTCTTCTATTTATCCCCTCCGTCCACTTTCCTTTCATTCTACCGATTTCATTTAATAGCATACCTATTCTTCCTTTCTCTCCAACCTTCCTTATGTTTCTTCACCTCAAAAAGTCTTCTTTCTGGCCTCCCAACGGATCGCATCTAACCACATATTTCCCTTTCATCAACTTCATTTTTTTAGCCATGTAGTGTTACGTACCAAATGGGCTCCCATTTTAACGAATGGATTTGGTGTCTTTATATCCAGCTCCATAATAATTAGTATCCTCACATTTGTATAAACATATCAAGTTAAAATGACGTAAAAGTATACTAATTGAACGTTTTCAAGCGTGGCGTATAAGTGACAAAAATAACACAGGAGTCTTGATTTATCAAAATAACCTAAGTGAGGTGAGAAAAAGATTCGCCTTCTATCACCGTTACGGATAGTTCTAATGATCCCTATGCTTATGTTTTTTTCTTTCGGAAATCCAAGAACAAAAATTTATGAGAATATATTAATATCCTTTTCTTAAAGGTTTAATATATTTTGATGCCGGGGGTATGGAACAAAATGATAATGTCGAAATTCCGTCTTATCCATCCCTCTCCTGAGGCAAACATAAAGACCAACAATTTACTCAATTTGAATTATTCATATTGCTAAATTAATTCAGCAAAATGTACAATCATAATTAAAAAATATAGTTTACGAAGACGAATAAATGTGAAATTATACCTGATTAAACCAGGTGAAATTCAAATAGAATGAAAAACGAAAGCCAGCATGGCTACATACACGGTTACTGGGTTATTTATACAATTGTTTCATTAAATGAAAATATATATGCTTTGCATTTTTTCAGAGGTTAAATTGTTAGGAAAGAAAATAAAAGTAAATGTGACAGGAGAAAAAAAGTTAAAGAAAGAATTAGGAAGAAAGGAGAGAATGTACGAATCTGATGAATGAAGTATAGCCATAGCACTGTCTGAATAATTAACGAAGAAGCCCTGCCGCAAATTACGAAAAGAAAGGGCGTGGTAAAAACCTTTCGGAAATTAAATTGGCGCAAGGTTAGTTAATGACAGCATTGATGAGCCAGCAAGTTCAGAACGATAGCCAACGCTCACTGGCTGCCTCGAAGGCCACGCGTTCGAATCCTGCCTTGAGCATGGGTGTTGTCTGCGCCAAGGTACATTGATATTTCATGCACGTTTTCTAAAGGGTTTGCTGGCCTTACTTATTGCATCTAAGTGATAAAATTCGTGTTGTTGGGCACTAATTAATCGGCGAACAGTCAGCGAAAGATACGAAACAGATAACAAAAAAAATTATCGGAGAACAAATGATAAAGAACTCTTGGAATGAACAAAGATCACGAAAATTAATTCTGCAAACCCTGGAATCAGTCTGACATATTATGAAAGCCTATTTTCATCATGGTTAATCAATATGGGGATCGGAGGTTTGTAGTTTCCTCCGTCGCTTTATTTTTCACTGCCATTCTTTTTAATTCTTCTAATTTTCTTCACCTGCCCACCACCTTACCTTGCCTCTCCTAATCGAACAATGGACTTCCTTCCCTTTAATGGTTTCTTGGGAGGCTTTAGTAAACTTAAAGCGCGTCGGGATGTGTCCTAACGATATCCCTCTTTCTCTGTTAGTTCTCGTTGGGTCTTCATTCCTTCTCTTCAAGCGTGACTAATTTGCGCGCCTATCACAACACACCCGGCCCTTCTCCGTGTAGTTTCCATGCACTGTGTTAATTACTTCTTCAATGTATGTTCAATTTTAAGATCAGTGGCCATAATAAGCAACCCAGTCACACTGCTGTCTTTATTTGTTTTCCCTATGCTTTCTCCTCATATAATCATTGATGTCCTGCTCTCTAGATAGATTAGGTATAAACATTCAGTCGTTGAAAGTCATTCCAGCTTCTTTTTAGACGAGTAGGATTAAATTCAAATGCATACTCAGTGTCTACTCAATAGCGTTCACCATATTCATAATGTCCGTCGATCGCTTGGTAAGTTTGTATTCGCCTCTGTACGATAAGTCTGAGAGGTAGAATGTTTCATTGTCAATGCATATTGTTTCTCTCTAAGGTAAGGTTTTTGCTGCTTTTCACTGTCTTATTCGGTCCATTATTCTAGTATAATCTTAAAATTATTTTGCGCCGGGCTAATTGTTTTTAAATTCCTCTCGTTTTTTTCCCTTTCTGGAGATTGCATACTTCATGAAGTCCTTCTATATTTTTTCTCTTGGCTAGAGAGCAAAGCTAGCGTGTATTTTCTCGTCAGTTCCTATTGTTTGTAAAAGTACGAGATTTAGATGATCACTGTCATCCTGTTTGCCTAAATCAAATCGATTTTATAGTAGCCGCTTTTAATTATTTCTGAAATATCCCTTAGGAATGGCAAATCAAAGAATTGTAAAATCAATAAAGGCTTCGCTGATCCTTCGCATATCCCAAAACAAGGACGTTGGTTTCAATTGGGATACAATTGGTGAGTTAACCTGGTATTCCTCCTTCGTATGAAGCCCAGTAACAATAAAGATTTTTTCTTGTGGAGCAACTCATCATCAGTATCATCCCAGAAAATGTTGCCAGGACTCATATTCATATTTGAGTTTTTCGGTTGTGAAATCATTAATGGTGTTGTTGTACTCCCCTAATATTGTTCATAACATAGCACCACCACAATCGATAACCACAGTAATCACCCTGAAGGTTTTTGTTGGATGCATATATGGCTCTCCTTGTACAAGTACCAGGTAGTGGGTAGAGTACTGGGCTACTGACCGAAGGCCCCGAATCTAATTCTCTCTCTGTTACCTCTGCTTTCCCTCAACTTCAACCAAGATGATTGATTTTTCGGGTAGTAGATCTTCCTGGGAGACCATGGGCGGCGGTGGGAAAGGTACTGGCCACCTCTATACCTTGATGTGTGACTTTTACACGCCGTTGAGCTTAGTACAAGGGAAGCTCTACCTAAGCCTATCAAAATAACTTCTACCTTAATAACTGTAGTTATTGCTTTCTTCAGAAGTACTTTTACTTGTTTCGCCTTAAAAAAAGGTGCCTGGGCAGATTTTACTGGAATTTTTAGAATAGTCAAGGCCAGATGAACTGATTCAAATTTTCAATATTTCCGAATGATAGCGTGATTTTTCTATAGATGATTATTTAACATGCTGCTTTACTAAGAGTTGTAACAGTCACAGGGGTAATAGTAAAATACTGCTCACATTCTTTCTATAGTGATCTACTATATTTTAGATTTTCGCAACAATCATTTATTCGAATTTGCTAATTTTTCCGCAAAGTAATGTGAAAATGATAGTGTATAATATATAACTTAAATTAATACTAGAGTCTTAAATATTTTTTCTGCAATATAGCCATGGAAGGAGAGTAGAAATGAATTGCAATAATATTAATTATTAATACGTACTGCTGTGCCTCCCATGGATTACGGCCTTGGCGTTTTAGAAAAGAGTTGCACGTTCGGATAAGTCTTTGAACTCTATTAGTGAGAAAATTATTAAATACGTCTGGAAACTTAAAAGGGCCAAGGGAAATGTTGCTAAGAGTAGTGCAGAGCTTGGATAAATTTAAAATACTGGAAAATGTAGAACATAAACCCTAGCAGTAGCTTGCAGGGTACTAAAAAATACTACAACAAAAATGATGCTCAAGAAGTAAGTAGACTGAGTTTATGTGTTAAAGGAACTCCTTAACTAGATTAGTTAGAGCAGTTTACGTACCTATGCAGTATTTTGGAGGAAAATGGACATAATAATACAGACATTAGCAAGTGAAATACGTTGACCGTAGATGCATTTAAATGAAGACAATCGATGAAAGGTATAATAAATAAAAATTTAAATAAAATATTAATTAGGATTAATATGGAACGCAGCTCTGTATGAATTCTAAACCTGGTATTTGAGGCAAATAGGATGGGCGCAGATATGAGGTATTTGATATGGAGAAATAAATTCGAGGTGAAGAACGAGGACGAAATGTTAAATATGACAAGAGAAGAAAAAAATTTTCCAAGTGCCCGAGAGCAGAGAAAGTTGGAGGAGATATTGTGAGACTGTACGCTGTTAAAGGCTTTTTAAAAAAATTGTTATCTCCGGCATAACTTTATGGAATTTGCGTAACATATTGAAATGAAATTAAATTATTGACTTTGTAATTCCAAACAGTTTGTAAAAGTGTGTTTAATTACAAAGGCGACAATTTAATATAATTTCAATCTGTAGAAGGCTGTTTGATGAGTTGGGTAGAGGATAGGAGTAGGCTTTTTGGATGGTAGGTATTAAGAACTGACAATGGATATACTTTAAAGCAATTAAGTGCAATTCTAACAGAAACGAATTGCATAATAAACCTTATAGTTTGAAGCTTCATTTCAAGGATATTGTACACATCCATAACATAAGAAAAAGCAACGTACATTTTCAGAGAATTTTTATTGGCCAATGCGCTTCAATGTGATATGGAATCTATTCATGCAAAGAAGGTACATACTCTACTATCTTTGTACTTGATGATACCTCACATGCCAATGAAACGGGTCACGGAAATAGAATCCTGGGAAATAAATAGTTCGTTGTTTCTTCCCATGTTTTGGTAAAGTATAACAGCTACCGGGACCCTAACATTATTAACTATTACTACCATTGTTCCTTTTTACATTGGTAACCTAACACCCCCCGCCACACGCCCTTGAGGGGTAATATGTAGGTGTAGACTAAGCAGCTAATGATGAATACTGATAAAAGTAAAACCGTGACGAGTAGTTTAAAGTAGTGTTTATTAACTATTTTTTAAAAATTTTATTAGGTTTCTTATCATGGCATTTGTATTATGATATTTAAAAAATAATGATCAAATCAAGCCTGGCAAAAATGGAACATTTTTGAGACTGGAGCATCGAAGACATTCATACCAGAGAGACACCTTCGACACTTTTTAGCATTTATTTAAGTGTAGAATTAATAGAGACGGCAATAGCATGCTTGAAAACGACGGAGGAACTGAAGGCTAACTTATTCGTCGAAAAATATTGAATTCCATGGAAAGGAAATGTATGTAGTTTATTTATCGAAAGACTTGGAGCAATTTAACTAAATCTTCGCTCAACCCAACGAAGTAGGTAAGCGACTGAACGGTCATGTTTTCGTGACGAGTAAGGAGGAATCCGAAGTTTGAGGACGCATTTGCCAGCGGGAGGGATATCATATAAGGTGGCGAGAAAGCAGAAGGGCCCTGGGAAAGGCGAGATGGAAAAAACTTTTTAAGAGGAGAGAAGGCAAAAGGGAAAGCCCAGAATGTATGGTAACCAGGGTGACCTTGCCGAACGATCGGCAGGTCACTGGGCCATGGCTGGTGGGATGGCCATCTCCCTTCCACTCTAATCTCCTATTTCACCAAGCACCACCACGAAGCACCACACACCTCCCCATCGTCCTTTGCCTCACTCCCATTCATCCCATGCTCGTCCCTCCCTCCCACCCAGCCCAGCCCAACCACACCCCCGCTCAAGGGATCGCATATATTTCCGCCATAGCAGGTGAATGACGTGGATCGCGCCCCTCTCCCTTCCCCCCAGGTGCAGCAACCAGTCCGCCGCCTCGCTCACACCCTGGTCTCGTTGCCACGTCGGACGGTGACGAAGAGCGGGCGAGCCGATCGCGCGAGGGATTATCGCCGGCATGAAAAAAAGGTTCGCGTGGCCCTCTTCTCCCTTTCCATCGCTCCGCTGGGATTCCGCCTGGATTTTCTCCCTCTCCGTCCCTTCGCATGCGAGGAGATATCCGGTTTCCCGCAGGACCAAGAACTCCCAGCCCTCGAATGGGCACCCTGTGGTTTTTCTACATTCCGGAGCGCATAGCCAGGAAAAGAATCCCTAATGTGTCTCTTGAGGCTTCGTTTATACTCGAGACTGAGCAGATATGCTGGAGTCCTCGCGAGGCATAATCTCAGACTTGATTGTACCGAAGGTGTATTCCGCGAGAGATGATCTCTCACTTTTCGCGACACTTTTCGCGGTGTCTGCGTGAATCTGAAGCTGAGAGTTTATTACCGTCTGTCTCGACCTGAAATATGCACTTAGAAACCGGAGAGTAGATCTCACGGAATGGTCAGGACGTTGAAAACCTGTTGGACACGAGACCCAAAAATAAGTTCCCTTTGGCTTTTAATAGTCTCCGTACACGGCTCAAATCCCCTAGGTTGTTTGTTTGTTGTAAGTCAAATATTTTCAATTGTGACTTTTCAATTCTGCATGACGTCTTGTTATGGTGGAGACCTGGCGTGTAAATAAATGGTTTTCGTTCATTTTCATTTAATTTTTTTGCACAACAAATTACTAATTAATTAGGCTAATTAACCCTTGTTTTGAATTAAGCCTTCCTCCAGTATGTATACAAGTTTGCACGTTATTTGACGGTTTTTTACTGAATATTTTTCCCTTTTCCTTTCCTCTTCCATATCCTCCCTCATCACCCTCTTCCCGCCTTTCCCATCTGATGCTTACACCCCCTGCCACACACCTTTTTGGTGGATTGTGGGGTATTTAGGTTGATGTCGATTTTCCTAACCGTTTCTGTTCCTTCTTGTGAATCTATGCGTTGCAGACTCTATATGAGATGACTCAGTAGTCTTAACAAAACTATTCAGGCTTCTCAGCTAACTAGGAAACTCTTCTTTCCGCTCCCCAATTCTTACCTGAAATTATCGTTCACGTTTTAGTCCAAAATTTGAGGGCCTGGCTTGAAGAAACTGCCAGGAATGGTCGTGAAGCTGTTGCCACACCATATAGTTCAGCATAGAAGAATACCTGAGGGCCATTAATCTTCAATGTACCTTCTTTCTTCCGCATAATTAGAGAACACGACAGTGTCAAACATTAGGCATTTTGTCCATGATCTGGTAAAGATATCATTACGCCATGGTTTTATTGATTGCATAATCACATCAAACATTCAATCTAATGCCTTGTGGTTAGCATGCCCTGCCTTAGGCAATTGTGGCCAATATCAGTGTTACAACCGCCAGAGTAAAAGGCAATAATGGATAACTTTTATCGCACTTTATCTTCCATAAGTTCCTGATCCCAATACATTATCCTATCCATATTGAAAGAATAAATCCTGAAGCCGAAGGGTGGATTGGAGTAAGAATATTTGTGCTGATAAATATTTAGATTTTTGTGTGGGATTCCATTTGTCACAGAGCAGTGGGTGGGTAGTTTAATATTAAGATTATAAAATGTTAATAAATGGAATAAAATGAATTTTACTTTAGCCCGTAAGTCAAAAATAAGATAAAAAATTCAGCCTACCCACACCATAATTTATTCGACGAGTTAACATTTGGGCCAAGCGTTTTTTTATTCTCTTTGTTAAATCAATTTGCCGTCGAATAGTGTTTTTGGAGAGTCCCTTATGGTGACAGAAATGAATTTGAGCGAATTAGAGGTATTATATCAGAAGGTAATGCGTCAGCAGAATATATTAAATAATGATGCCTTCCCGTTATGGCGTCGCCAGATAACTACTGCCATTTATAGGAGTGGCGGCTTTAATTAAGCCTGGTGGGTTACACCTTTTGCTAACCGCTGCGGAAGAAAACCGTTTTTCTTCCCTCATTTTGTCCTATCACAGTCCAGATGGCGTAAGTATTCCTCTCCCGTCCTCCAAATAAGTCTCTCATAACAGCGCACTCGCTCGATAATTCCCCTACAATCTGCGTAATCAATGTTTGGGGCTGTGGAGTGAGTAGGCAGCAGCTTAGTAACGATTTATGGTATCCCATTACCGACTTTTTTCTTTCCCCTCGGGTAAATCAAAAATATTTTGGGTCCCATTTGGTGTCCATCTGAGAGGATTTGAATCCATAACGAACTCTATAACTATCTCGCCCACCATTTGTCATCGGAGGAACCAACTGTTCTTTGGACATACTCATTCTGAAGGCTATTTCCTCTCGGTTGATCCTGGGCACCTTTTCTAGCAAATAGTTTTTCTGAAGGTTATTTCCGCATTTGCTTGCTACTTCCACTAAGTGAAATAGGAAGCTGTGCTTCCATTCAAATTATTCGCCACGTCGGGAATGATCTACAAATATATCTACTTAATACCCCGCAAGCTTCCGCAAGGGTGTGTGGCGGTGGGTGTTAGGGCACTACCCGTAATTAAGAAAAAAAACGTATGCAAAAGTCACAAATTTATACCATCCACAAACAAAACATGGTATACAGTCATGCAAAAGCCCTTACTCCCACACACACATGCAAATACACAAATTACCAACCAACATACATATGCACCTACAAATACACCTGATATCTTTGCAATGTTTAATTTTGTTCCGACTTTTAAATTAAGTGTTTTTAATATTTCTGAATTGACTTCGGTTTCTTGCTTTTATGATTTCTGATTGTTCGGGGAAAGAATGAGCATTTTTATCTACCTGAACTGGAATCAATCTCCCTTATTTTATCTTTGTGGTCTGACCTACCTAGGTAGTGTGGGGCCATTATAATTCCTTTAGTAACATCGTTCAACTCGTTTGTCGTGAACCTTTCTAAAAGTCTACGTCTCGCTTGTTCTCTTCGTATTCTAAATGGCTTCCAGATTAATTCCACTATGAGACCTGTCACACTTGTGTTCTATTTATAACAATTTTTATCAAATCTGGCGGATTTTCGCTGGACTTAATCTAATTCTTTTTGCCAAATTTTCACTCAAGGATTTCATATATACTTGCGGCATATTCCAAATGAGGTATAACCCGAGCAAAACAACACCTCTCTTCAACCTTCTCATTACATTTCCACACCACCCGTTTAATGAAGCCGAGTTTCTTTAAAGCGGATCCGCACATTGTCCTTATATGTGCTCCCCATCAAAGGCTTGATGTTAGAATTACCCACAAATATTTAACGTAATTGGCCGTAGTTAGCACTGAACCCTCTATTTCATAGTTCTGTCCTGTCCTGTTCGCCACTTCCTTTGCTCCCAAATTTCAAAACTGCCCATTTGTCTACATTAAGTATTAATCCTCATTCCTTGCACCAATCCGAGATTGTGTCTAAGTCTCTAGAAAGTAGCTTTCTAGTAGATCTAGTTGGTTCCTTATTTCCCTGTATACCACCGTGTCGTCATCAAATAACCTGAGATTACTACTAACGTGCGCGCTTAAGTCATTAATGTATATTAAGAAAAGAAGAGGCCCTATTACACTTCCCTGAGGGACGCCCGAAGTAACATCTCTATCCGTTGAGCACAATCAATCGATTGCTACTATTTGTTTGCGATTTAACAATAAGTCTCTAATCCAATTAATCATTTTCTTATCGATGCCATAGCATTTATGTTTGTGTAACAATTTATTGTGTGGAACTTTATCAAAACATTTTTTGAAATCTAGGGATACTGCATCGACTTATATGTTGTTTTCTCCCGAGCTAATTATATCGTGAATGAAAAAACATAATTGTGTTTCAAGATCACCTCTTCTTAAATCCGTACTGGTTGTAGCGTAGTATTTTCCTACTATCAAGAAATCTCATAATGTTAGTGACAATAATGTGTTACAATATGTTACAAGAGATCGATGCTAAGAAAATGGGTCGGTAATTTGTTGGTTTATCCTTCTCCCCGCTTTCATAGATGGGAGTTATATGGGATAGCCTCTGATCGCGAGGTACGGGGCCTTCTATCGATTTTCGATCGAATTTTTATATCGAATGATGTTTTAAATAAACGCCCTCAGCGTAGACAAATTTCCATTCAGTACAAAATGCCCGTTAGCATAAATACTCACTTACGATCAATCTTGGTCGTGCATGCCCTTCCAAAATATTTGCAAGATGTTTTGCAGAAATATTTTTTGTAATATTTCAACAAGCGCTCATGTTTTTGCACGTGAGTTGAATGGATTATCGTCCATTCTTCGACGAATGTGGCCCGCATTTATGTGGAAAGAAAATAAGTAGTAGCTGCGGTAGTAAAAATGTGAAATCCCTATTTACTTGTATTTTTATTTTTAACATCAATTTTCATGAAAATTTTCGATAAAAGCCCAATTACGCTTTCCCTCTTATTACTCACCATTAAAACCTATAACGGGGGTTTTATATGCAGGCTTATTCTGTAATTTTTCAATGATTGATCGTCGAAAGTTGAAATAATGTTCAATATTATGAAGGTTAGTTCCCAATTTCTAAGAAACTGCGGTAGATGCCGCAATAGTAACTTTGAACAGAGTCATCGGCTACATGCGTAATATAATACAATTCCAGTACGTAAAAACCATTCCACTTGATGAGGCGAATGATTTTTACAAATTGAAATTTTTGCATTGTTTAGTTCCCAAATTTTCAAGTAGTGTGTTTTATATTATTACGGGCCTTGCTAATTCGTTGCCGTCCCTATTTTTATCGAAAGGGCGTAGGAATATTATTTAAAGCTTTTTATCTAAATCGTTACTGTATAAATATGTATCAGTTGTGTTTTGCCTGAGGTATACCCTGATAGCCTGTTGATTAATGAGAAATTATATGAAAGAGAGCGTGGCGTACATTGGTTGGATTTGCAGGATTTCCTAAAAATCAGAAGACTAAGGCGAGGCTAATCAACCAATTACTTTCCCATCTCAGAACTAATAACAAACCTTTTGTTCTTATCTCATGTGTAAAATGATTAAAAATAGCGGAGAAGTCAGGATAGAAATGCTCATTTTGAAGCGCACGAGAAGGATGAAACAATCGGGAGATGGAGACGGCATACGAAGCATAAAAAGGGATTATTTAAAAAAATCTTTTGAGTTAAATATCCTCAGAAGTGATGTGTGTTTCTCTAAGTAGAGATTTATCAGAAAAATGCAAAGAGGTTGCAAATACCAACATATAGCAGATTCTGCATTCTCCTAGAAATCAATGAAATTAGGTTTCAGCGATAAGATACTGTGAATTACAATTAAAGGTAATAAGAATTAAGGAAAATATTTAATTTTAAGAGTAAAATACAAAATTTATTTCACTATGAAACATGTAAAAAAACAAAAAGGAATATAATGAATAATATTTCAAATTTATTGAACATTGTAAGAGACTGTGGAGTTATGTCGAACTTTTGGCAGCACTTTATAAAGCTGGTCCAACTTATCGGCAACTATTTTCGGACGCTACACTCTTGTGGGGACGAATGGAATTGGAAAAGTTGTGATCTAATATTTCAAAGTCATTCGGTGGACTCTCAGACAATCCATAGAAGACAGCAATATTCACTCTCTTTTTTACCCCATATTCCAAGCCCAATATGTTCAGGAATATATTGACTAATAGATAGTTATGTTGCAGCATTATTAGTAGACTAATAATCTACATGTAAAACTTTAATCGTAATCTACCCCGTGGAAGTGGGGCATTTTTTTAGATGACTGGCCTAGAGAATAATTGTTAATTGATAAGGAATAATTTGTTTTAAACTGTCCTCGTCTCGAATTCTGTGAACAAAAGATGGTTTCTCGTATATACTGTTCGGTTCTGCAGTCAATTTCGCTGTACTTATTCTTTTTATTTATTTCGCATTAATCCGAAAGCAGCGCTTTGGCCTTACATCAGACTATTTTAACAATGATATAAAAACAGAAACAATTAAAAACACCCACGCCCTCTATGGGGAAGAACCCATCCTGAGTTGCAGGCGAGGACGTGACTCCGCCGCCACCAGTGAAATCGACGGGAAATCGATCCCGGACCGTCGTCGTGTCAGGCAAACATTCTACCACTGAACCACCGATGCCTTATATTGGTGAGAATATAGTGTGTAAGTCATATGATTCATATGGATTTTACCCGACATGGCGATGTTATTTGCATACATACATACCTGCATATCTCTCGAATTCTGTTGATACAAGGGCGCAAAGATTTATTTTCCCATAATTTCAATCCTGCAGCGTTTTTCAGATTGAATTGGAGACTCAAATCCTGCCATCAAGCATCATTAATATTGTTCCTTCGCATGTTTTCTCGAGGTGGATTCAATGACCTCCGCACGTTTCTTGGATTTTCACCCCGCTTGTTGACTATTGACAGACAACGGTTTCGCCTAACTTCCAGTTGGCGTCCTCAGGTCAATAGTAGATTACTGCAATATTCGCCACCTTTGCATAGGTCATCTCATCTTCTCATTGCTGCCCTTGAATTTTCAGAAAGCCGTAAAATGTCGGTGGTTTGGTGGCTGACAAGAGAAAACAAATTCACTAAAAAGACGCGCCACTATGATGTGAGCGAGATTGACGCCATTACCTACCGCTTACCCAGTTACTTGTCTTAGTGAATGGAGCCCCATGATAGGGAAACACCATTCTTTTTGAAGAACTTAAGCATTTCATCGGTATCTTAAAGAACGTCACAATAAACGATAACGACGAGATCCTGGTCTGCTTCGACATCACGTTCCCCATCACAAACGTTACGATTCAAGAACCGGTGGACATTGTCAGGGTATTAACATCCTTTGAGATCTCAAAGGACTTCCTCAAACTCGTGGATTAATGCCTCCGAAATTTCCTTTTCCTTTGGCAGGTGAATTGTTGCGTGCAGATAGATCAGCGATGGGTTCATAATTCTTCTCGGTGGTGGCGAATCTCTTTATGGAGAAATACGAGAAAACTGTGCTTAACTCTTAGAAACGAACCCTTTGTCTTAGATACGTTGAGGACACCTTTGTCGTCCGGCCGCATGACTCTTACGAACTGGATACATTTCTTCAGCACCTGAACTCAGAGCATCAGGTCATAAAACTCACCGTGGAGACGAAAACGTTCAAACTAATTGCCGTACTGGGCGTTTTGGTGAATAAAAGAAGCGGAGGGAAACTTAATCATACGGTATACAGAAAAAGAACCCATATTGATCGATACTTGAACGCGTTACCATCCAAAGAATAAAATTTCTCTAGTAGCCGCACTCGTGGATCGTGAATATGGTTCGTGAAGTAATTATCGACTCGCTATCCGTAGAGAAAACACACGTGACACTATGCACAGCTCTAAAACGTAATGGATATTAAATGACTTAGTTCCTGAAAAGGGCTGCGGAGGAAAGACGCGGACACAAACGATCCATGAACCGGAAAGATTGAGGCTCAAGGTATTTGCCGCCTTCACTTTCGTCGCAGGAATCGCCAAAACGTTTGGTACCAAAGAGAGTTCAGAGGAAGCATGACGTTGGCACATGTACAACTCAGTGACGAAGATAATTAACCGTCTGGCAAGGTCTAAGGACAATATTTCGCTAAGTATGTACAAAGGAGTGTATCGAGTCACATGCTCTTACGAGAAGTCCAGCATCGGTGAATTGTGCAGATAAAAAAGTGTCCAAACAAAATAACACGAGAGCTTCGGAGAAAAATAGCGCTGTTCATTGGCCATCACAGAACACGCTTGGAGCAAACTACTAAATTACATTAAATTTTGAAGACGCGTGAGTGAGAGTAAAAGAGAAGCGACAGTATTCCAGATGGGTAGAGGAAATCCAAATGGTAAAAACTTCGGAAAACTTGAACCGAGGAGACAAATCCACTACAGAGTAAGTGGAAGAGCGCTAGCCGCAACCAAGAACAGGGTAACGATGAGACGGGATAAACTATATCAAGGCGGTGAAAATGACAGCAAATTACCTTCGACCTGAGAACTTCAACTGGAATGATGGAAAAACTGTTGACATTCCAATTTATTATGCGCGGTGAAAACTCGACAGACATGCAGAGTTCAGACATTAATATGATCGAGATCCTTAGATGAGCCTTGAAGCCTGAAATGCTACTTACATCGCAGTAGATAACCCCGATGACAGGTAGGAATGTTGAATTTCAAAGAGATATGTGATTCAATGACTTCTCGACGATCTGACTCACAATAAAAACAGTTCTTTAAAAAGGCATTGCTTGTAGGTTAATTTAGCACAAACATACTCGGCAAAAGCGCGGTAACAATGTAGTTGTTTATTTTTATTAGTAAAATGTTATTTATGAACTTTAGCATGACGATGACCTTAACTATTTTTATTTTATAATACTTTGAAGTTAATAAAATAGATTCAGGCTCAACATGATAATTATTCATGATCACTGACGTCAAACAACTATGATTCCTTGGTGTGTTATTTGATTCCATACTAGTTGCATCCACCAGTAAACGACATCGGTTCATAACAATGTAAGTTTAGGTAAATATACATTCCCTTTTAAGAACTGAGGGAGAGCAGGATGAGGGGAACAGGAATAGGATGAGACGAGGGCTAGGTAGATGAATTGGAATTGAAACCAGGGGGCTGTGGGTGAGAAGAATTAATGGGAGAGATTGGTAACATGGCAATCGACAATGGAGGTGGGTCTTGGAGAAAGACATGTGTTAGGGTGATGAATGCACTTTGACCAAGGGTAACTTCCAAAAAGGAGGATCTTTGACAAACATTTTAGTCCAAGGGCACATTGTCTAATATAGACTTGAAATTTTTCAACTTTTGCCGAGGAATAAAAAGCTAAGTAAAGATGTTTAAATGCCTAATAATTGCAAAATATTCGCATAAATATATGCACTACAGCAGTTTTAATCGAATGTTTCCTCTCTGGTTAAAAAGCGAAGGTTATTCTTCGAAAGTTCTCATAAATTTACATTTTAAACTTTTATTTACATTTTAAACTCGATTATTGACGGCATTCCTTGATATGCTATATTAAGGTTTATTGCAGGTTTAGTCGAGTAGATTACCAATATAAAATTTATTTTCTTCGAAAACAATTCATCTAACTTTGCCAACCACACGGTTTGCTACGAGCTCTAGTCGTGAAAGTACTGCTACAGAGCATCCGAATCTTCATTCGGGTGTTATATTGTCCTCTTGTTACATGCACAGGGTATCAGAGATACATTTTCCTCACCCGGACCATGGTTAATGTCCAACTCTCCTTAAGAGCACCACTATCCAGTACAACCGAGATCAAAAGTTGCATTCAGAGCATTTAGTCGAGGGCGTGGCGCTCCGGAGAAACTTTTTCCGTAATTTCCCCGCCGTTGGCGCCACCTCGCGTACCTTTCATTTCCATCCTCCTAACACACTTTTGTGCCCGCTACCATACGGTGCCGATTAATTGCTTCACCATGAAATAGGTGCTCGTTTTTCCTCTTCATTCTATTCTCCTTCCGCTCTCTCCTCTCGTCCCCTCCACCTTTCAAGGGGACAGTAAATCCAGTCCGCAATAAATCAGCCCCTTTTAAGTGGCCGGATCTATTGTGTAGAGCTCTTATTTCAGGGCGTCTCAATATTTTACGGCGGTCTCCTTCGGAGGGGGCGAATGGACGGGTGGCATTTGGGTGAGACACCAGTTTGGCGACCACGGTGACCCTCATGTCTTGCGCCTATCCATTTAAAATATTAGCCATTAAAGTCGCCCATTTAGAGGTTTTTGTCTCGAATAAAACCTGTGGCTTTTTGGCTCGATTCGATAAATGCCGTGATTTGTGTCGTGTTTTAAAATTAACTGAGATTGGGGGCAAAGCGTGTGCAAAAGTTTCGCGCTGGCAAAAAAATGGGGTAATTGATTTAAATCGGAATGAATCGATCTAAAAATAAAATTTTAACTTATGAAATAGTGAAATAGTAAATATGAAAGTAGTGATCGTCAGATGCTTCTTTTTTCTAATATTTAGGTGAAACTATACTCATTTTGAGGTTTTTAATTTTTTCGAACGTATTCAAAGAGACTGCGGGTAATGCTGTCATAGTAATTTTTAACGTTGTCATCCGCCAATACATATTACAATGCAATATTGCAATGTGTAAAAATCATTCGCCTAGATTAGGATCCCGGTCAAGGTGTAAGATCTTTACATTTCGAAATTGTTGCAGTGTTTGAACATGTCCACTCGGCCATTACTAAACGACACTTAATTTGGTTCTCTGAAGTTTTTCTAGGGCTTTGGTTAGCATATATTTAAAAGGTGATTTGCAAATTTTAGCATGTAAAGAGAAGATGCATATGAGCTAACAGAGCCTTAAATGATTCTGGAGAATATATTTGGATGCTTAACCTTAGTCAATTATCCAAATGCATATATTAAGTAATTACTTTAATTAAATTAAACTAATTACGATGAAAAACCTGCTTCATTAAAAAATGTTGTTTTCGAAAGTGACTAAAAACGTATTATCCAATAATTATTTATTATTTTTTTAATTCTTCCCTTCATGAATTTAGGCGATTTGTGGCAATTTGATCAATATATTTTCTTAACGTCCAGTTTTCACTTAGTATTGGAACATTATACAGTTCTGATAAAATTGGCCTCAGTGTAAACTTAGAAAATTTGGATGCGGGTGATTGTTCTGCTATATGTAACTTCATGTGACAAAGTGATATTTTCATATATTCAAATTATTTAAAATACTTCGATGGAAATGCATACTTTTCATATATCTCATCGTCATTATTTCTTGAAATGCGCCTTCTTGGTTTACTCAGTAATCTTTTCATGCTGATTTTGAATCGAGAAATAAAGGTTTCAACCATGGGAAAGATTTTTAACTTACATGACACATTTGCAGGATGGGAAATATTAAGATATCAACACACTCTTTTGCTCATTGTTTTTAACAAATGAGCATATCCAACATTTGTCTTAAGGAATACCCGCTGACATGCGAGATAACATTAGAATTAATGCAAACCTTATATCTGTTCAACATTCATAGTCACAATGTGTCGTTGCCATTAAGAAAGATGTTCATCCAGGTCACATGAGCCCTATAAGTGATGTCGTTCAACTTTCGCAATTCCGCTGGGCAAGTAAAAGCATTTATGGCGTTTTATTTCCCATTGCAATACAAAAATTGTCTTTCGTCCTTTTCTCTAATTTTTGAGAATTCGAATTTGAATACTGCAAGTATAAATTTTTATCGGTATTTAAAAATTAACGTGTAAAGTATTGATCAAATTCCCTCCCCACTAGTACTGCCTCTGTTAAAATGTGGTTTATATTATTATAGAGGAAATATCAAGTATATGGAGATTGCATCCGTCACAATTATCTTGATCTTAATATTTGCAATATATTTATGTAGCAAGAGATTTATTTATTATTATATCTTTCTAGCACTTTCCCGTACAAATAGGGGAAATTTGTAATGAAATTCGCCCCTAATAGGTTGTGGTTTCTATTCCTAAATTATTTGGGTTTTGCCACATACAATTTCTATGTTAATATGTATTGTTTAAGAATCAAATTTAAGGGTCAAAATGGATAATTTTTCTAGTTTTTCATCAGCTCTTAAAAAAGCCACAGAAATAGTTTCCGTCATCTAAGTATAATATTTAGCGTATTTTTTCCTATACGAGTATGGAGTAGATATTAATCTCACATAATCATGGGTCCTAGACTCTTCAACTAAATCAAATTTCAATGAAAAATTATGAGATTAATATTGGTTGCTTATTTTTTCTTCTACATTAGTATCTTCCTCATTAGTATCTTCCTCTTTCAATTATCTTTTTTTCACAAAAACGTTAGCAGTTTTTCAGTTACTCCTTTTAATTTTTCATCTATTTTTCCTTCTCAATATGAATTTTTCACCTGAATTTTTAATAGCCTTTGAATTATTAAAATCTCTTTTTAAATTATTAAAACTTTTCTTGCAACACTATTTTGCTGCTCTTTAAATAAGTTTCTCATACATTCTCGGTAAGTTTTTCAAGAACGCTAATGGTTACATTTATGATAATTTTATATTTTGCTCTTAATTTTTTTTACCTATATCTACGTTTTTCTTCTTCACTGTTTCCCTCCTTCTGCTCTCCGATTTCCGTTTTTGTGTAACATGTCACCTTCAATGATTTGATTCCTTATTACTGATGGGACGTTCAGCAAGCCCGTCCTTTCCCAAATAACCACAACGATATGATTCTACAAATTTATGATGGGCACAATTAAGAAAATGAGACTAACTGCCAGACTCAACCCACTGTGCCATATGTCGCATCCGAAAGCTGCAGAGGCAAGGCTTCGGCAGCTGTCATGAGACAAAATACCTTGCAGGACGGAATCACCGGCAGCAGCACAGGAGACACAAAAGAGGACCAAACCAGCCAGGAACTTTGAATGCTAGGATCACGTTGCGGACAAGGACATTGGAAAATTGAGGACAAGGAAATTGTATCGCAATAGGAACTAGGTGTGATCACGAGGAGGCAGTAGAAGACTTTTGCAGGAGATATTGTTCAATCATGGCGAACATTTCGTTTAATGTGTGACTCTACCAGGAGCAATTATCATTGCTCCCACCAGCTCAATCTAGGGGTAATCAGAACACACAAGCCATGCTATGCCTAAGGGTCTTGTTAGTTTTGGACCACTGGTTTTTGAAGTCTTCCACCACGTCAGGGTTGTAGTCTATTGGGAGGGCTTAGGCCGTAAAAGTACGTAAATTATTTAAAAAATAGTAGTCTTGTTTCTTTTCTCAGGCTCTTTCCCTTGTTGTTTGCAATCTTTTCCCTCGCGTTTTAAATATGTCTGGATGCACCAGTTATTCTTGTCTGAAGCTTCTTCCAAGAGAAGGATTGCTTATAACTTCTTCTCTGTGTTTTTGTTACCATAATTGGTGGCCAATAAATTAACCGAAGTGCTTTTTGATTTTCACATGGTGGTTGATTTTCCACCTCAGTTATCAAGTATTTGGACAGCAGTGGGTTATATATTGAATGAGCTGTGAAGGATTTGCGTTTTCACCTTTAGTCCCTCTCGAATGCACAGAGAAGTTTAAAACAAGATTTGCTTCTTCGAGCGTTCAAGCAAGCAGGTGTTTTCGAACGTGAGCAGTACCGCGCCAAGCGGCACCGGATAAGATATTCTTATGAAAGGCACTTGAGATGGCCTCAGCAATGCAAAAACATATTACGTTTTCATTAGTTATTTTTCGTAACGTCGTCCGTCGCCTTGGCAATTCCCAAGTGAATTCACGGATTATGAAATTTAACCGTGGAAACGCTCTGTGATAAGAATCCAATTATTTCGTATTGTTTTTTTTATTTTTACTTCACATTGGGCAACATCTGAGTGTTTCATACAATAATTCTGTTACTTTCTATTCTAAAAATTAGCCTAAATATAATAATGAATTTGTTTTTCAATTTAATAGTTGTTTTTTGTTATAGAAATGGCTGATGTCTCATTACTAGTGAAATAAATGAGTAATTTTGTTGTATAAAAATATAAGCTCTAGAATTTATCAGCAAAATCATTAATTTTCATCCTTTTTTTACATGCAAAATCTGTGCCCTTAGCTATCATATGAGAAGACCAATTGTTGAAATCTCACCTCAGATACTAATATTTTGTGTCTTGCGGTCTTTTAAGAATTTTTTTACTGAATTGAATGTATTATTTTATTATATTGAATTATTTCTGAAAACCAATAAAAAAATAGGTATTCCTTCTTATGCTATGGTTAGTCAATAGAAGAGAAGATTTTAGGATAGGCCCCACAATGAAGGAATAAGGGTAAATACAGCTATAGACCGACTACTTGGGGGTTTAATACAGAGGAGAAAGGTGCAAGAAACTAAATTGGAAAAGGAAGACTGAAGGGCTGAAAGACTAACTGTTTTTGTACTAAGAACTAACGAATAAAGTTTAATTCATTGGGAAAATATTATATAATCACTGAAATTCTGTGCGAAGAGCGTAATCGACATTTAGCGCAGTAATTACTGATATTATATCCTGTTTGTTCTTTCTAATATTAACAAAGAAAATTTCTGTGGCAGATTCAATGGTAAAAATATTAAATACTATAAATTCATTACTTCTTTTAATATTTCCAGAAAGTATAAATTCATTGTGTCTCCGAGTCTCCATTTTTCTAATAATCATACACAGTATCTATTCGTTTTTTTCATTTTACGTCCAGCTCATATGCTCAATTCCTCTCCATAGATTTCCATTGCAATCCTCCCTATACTGATATCTGTAATTAACTCCACAATAGTTACTATGCCTCCAAATGATGTGTCTAACTTACTTATAAATGAAAAATTGTGCCCTGAAAGATAGAAATTCTCAATGCTGCTGGCATAAAAAGTGTCACACTCCATACAGAGTATGAGAAACACGAAAGTTTTAATTTATACTTTTGCTTCACTTAAATGTGTTTTGAATTGCATTCTATGACTGTGATAACCACCTCATGTAATTCACCTAATTGTCCATGGAAAAATTACCCGCATGGATGAGCTTTGGTTAGAATAATCCAATTCCCTTAGGTTTTCGCGCATTTAGACCAAGACCAGGCGATCCCTGAAGGAAGGCGACTGTCATCGCCTGCCTGTAGAGGTCGAATTTCTAAACTTACGAAACCAACGTCTCTGTAAAAATCATGTAGATCCGCGGATACTTTGTGCGACGAGTAAATGGGCTGGGAAAAACTTGAAAGATTTTCTTCGTGCAGTAGTCTGTTGTGACGGACCCCTGCTACCCGATTCTCCGCCTCGAAAATGCCCCTTGTACATCAATGATGGAACTCCTTGACATCTCCCGGTCCCACGAGTCGTCATTGTCTCTCCCTCCTGACTTTCTCATCCTATCCTCCACCCCACCTCGTCCACTGCCCTAGTCTCTCTCTCTCTCGCCCTTCCGCGTGCCACACACTACATTCTCTAGCTGAGCGTCGCCGAGTGGATACTTCTCTCATCATTTCTCGGTCGGTAGGTGATAAGTATACTAGCGGCTTCAGCCCCTATATATCAACTTCCCATCCGCCGACATCTCACGATTCATCCCCGCAACTTCCCGACCTTCTCGCAATAAATGAGGTGTTTGTTGGCAGATGCGAGGGTTGGATGCTTGTCCTCGAGTCCGAAGAACGAGGAAGACGATGTGGTACATGGGGATGAACTCTCGGTTCGTCATCAAATGGCTATCAGTCCCCAAGATGGTTCCTACAGCATTCCAACGCATCCTATTCCTCGCCAGTCCATTCCTTCGTAATTTCTTGAGCTCATACCTTTATTACTCGTTCTACGTAATCAATATTTGCTCTTCTTCCGCGAATATCCTTTTCGCGATTCTCTCCTCGAAGGTCTTCAATTTCCTCGCTATTGTTCCTTTCTCTCCTTATTGTCGTTTTCTACCATGGATTAATCTCTTTCACCACTCTTAATAGGCCCAAGAGTATTGACGATCATTTAAATTCTCAAGAGTATTTCCTTCAAAAATTCTATTGCTCCATTTCCCTCTTAGAGTAAAATTCCCATTTATTCAGCATAAAAATTCCTCTGTCGCAATTTTTGGGTGGAAAGGCTAACGCGTCATTCATCGGACTACGGCTTCAAAGGGAAAATCTTGCAATGACACCACAAAAAATTTTGTTTCAAAGATATACTAATTGTAAAAGGGCTGTTCAATAATGAATCCTGAATAATAATTTATCCCCGTAATTTATCGTATCAAAATTTAATTCTATGTGATATTGTGAGGTTGAATGTGTAATCTAATTATGTGGTAAAACTGTAATTGAATTCTTGAGTTACCTTTTATTGACTCCGTTAGCGTCATCCTGACGTACTGTAGTCAAATGAATGAAACCTATACCATCTGCATATTGTACATTAATTTTGAAAATATAACGTGCAATTAAAATTGTACGTCATTGAAAAGCCCTCATTTTATCTTACAAGGAAATCGAAAATTATGAGAACTAGATGCCACGCATCCCAGTTTGACAAAGA
Organism: Hetaerina americana; assembly: GCF_022747635.1. Lineage (NCBI taxonomy): Eukaryota > Metazoa > Arthropoda > Insecta > Odonata > Calopterygidae > Hetaerina > Hetaerina americana. The sequence goes on along the minus strand of NW_027286897.1, from coordinate 2,537,042 downwards.
TCCAAAATCTGGGTGTTGAACAAGAAAGCACCCTATAGTATATCCCCTTCAGTGCACTACCGTAAACTGTAGATCATTAAAAGTAGCACTATACTTAGTACAGCTCCATCCTACTACTCTTAAAACCTTGCAATTAAGCGATTTTAACTAATCTTATTACTTAAAAACTGTAGCAAATAAAATAATATTACCATATCTCAATAATAATCTTCACATGGTATAATGAGTGTTTTTCCTAGTCCAATAAGGAAATACGTAATCTCTTGAACCGTTGATCATACAACTAAAATGTTTTAGATTCAGAAATAATTTTTTTAAATTTTCATTTATGTATCTTATTCTTAATTGCAAGAATTTTTCAATTATGCTATCGCAAATGCCTCCGTAACATTCCCTAAGGTCACATGTTTCATAATAGTTTGCAGTACTCCTTTAATAATTATAGTCACAATTATGTAAGCTCCCCAACTCTGGAAATATTTCCTCAGCATGTATAGGCAACATTATTACTTCTAAATAGGTTGCATAGTGAACTACCTGATGGTATAGGTTGAGCAGTGAAAAATGGAAAAAAATAAATAATTGATTGTTTTATATGAATAGGACTACCGTTGCAAGTAATCAGAACTAAGTCAGTACAGATTATCTGCCCATTTTGTCTTTAGTGATTCGAATTTTGTGTCGTCAGCTCTTGAAATAATTTTGAAGATTTTTACAGTGCCTTCTTTCATAATCCATACTTCCTTCGAATCTAATGCAATTTTTCATGGAATAATTACATTTATTCAATATTTCTATTATTTATATGGCTAGACATTATTTAAAACCGAAAATAACAATTTTTCCCGTAGTTGTCACTTAGTACTTTCCACGCAATACGAAATCTATTCTACTATTTCAATTAAAAAATAAATCGTTTTCCTCACTTGAATGAGATTTAGAATAATGATTATTGATCTAGATTAATTTTATGTATTTCATATACTTCTGGAAACCCATTTATGTATTTGTATTTTTTGAAACTCGTCTGTAGTTTACTTCATCCTAGCTGAACCACATTTCAATCTCCTATGTTAGATCTTTTAGATATTCCCTCATTTGTGGTATTTTATACTTCTTATCCTCCATTACATACCTTGTTGTTACCTCTCACTGCGTCTCTCAAACAATGCACTTTTCCAGGCTCTAAACGATTTAGTTTTTTGTCGCTCTAAACTTCCAATGCAGCCTTGGTGAAGAAAAACGTGATTGTCTACGGGCAAAAAAGGTTTTCACGCTGCCTTTATGTCTGAGATCGCGTCACGGAACTTTCTTTTTTATCGTCTCTGGTTGAGCAGAGGGATTTGGCATTTTTTTGCGGGAAACATATATTGCGTAGAACTTGGCGGAACTCGAAACGCGGCCGTCATCTATCAAGGATTTCCGCAGTCGAGATTTGGCTCGAGTTTCCGCGAAGGTCCCTTCTTTGCCAGGTAGTAATGAATTTTACCCCTCATCCTTCGCGTTTTCTCGTTTGAATAGTGACAGCTGTTAGCCAAGTGTGTTTGTTTATATATATGTATATATATATATATACATACATACATACGAGGGTCATCCGGAAAGTAGTACCCGTTCGTGCCGCATGAAGTGCTGACGACGCGAGTAGCCGCTGGACGAGGTCAGATAGCTTCAGTGGCTTGTCTGCCTTCTCTGAGCCAAGTTGCGTGACGCTAGCATTGCCTGTGTTGTTTCTGTGATTGTTTACAATGTTTAAAAAAATTGAGAACGCCGCCAGTTGTGAAGTGAGGGCAGTGATTAAATTCCTCAATGCAAGAAACGTTCGCCCATGTGATATTCATCGCCAATTAAAGGAGGTGTATGGAGACAATGTAATGGACGAGTCGTCTGTTCGGCGGTGGTGTCGCAACTTCAACATGGGGAGGGGGAACACACACGACGATGAGCGTTCGGGGAGACCGTCTGTCATTACAGACCAACTGGTGAGCTCAGTTGACGAATTCGTGAGGAACGATCGGCGCGTCACAATTGATGACATCTGTGAGCATTTTCCCAATGTTTCTCGAACAATTGTTCATGAAATTGTTAAACACCATCTGCATTATGCAAAAATTTGTGCAAGATGGGTCCCTCGCGTATCTCAATGAGCTGGCGGCGAAGGACTATGCAGCAGGAATACAGAAACTTGTCACACGTTATGACAAATGCCTTAATTTGCTTGGAGATTATGTTGAGAAGTAGTTTAAAGTATCCTCTTTCAAATAAAATTTTTTATGTTTGTTAATATTTACTTTTGTGTCTTTATTTCACGAACGGGTACTACTCTCCGGATGACCCTCGTATGTATATATATATATATATATATATATATATATATATATATATATATATATATATATAAAACAAACTTTGACAGCAACAAACAATATAAGAACACATAAAAAGATCACTCACAAGTTATTTCTTGATCATTTCGACGGAATTCATTTCCGTCTTCACCGGAAGAAATATGTATAGAAATGTATATATATATATATATATATATATATATATATATATATATATGTATATGTATATGTATATGTATATGTATATGTATATGTATATGTATATGTATATGTATATGTATATGTATATGTATATGTATATGTATATGTATATATATATATATATATATATATATATATATATATATATATATATATATATATATATATATATATATATATATATGTGTGTGTGTGTGTGTGCGTGTGTGTGTGTGTGCGTGTGTATTAATATATTTCTTCCGATGAAGACGGAAATGAATTCCGTCGAAATGATCAAGAAATAACGTGCGAGTGATCTTTTAATGTGTTCTTATATTTTTTGTTGCTGTCAACGTTTGTTATATTATACATATATATGTGTATATATATATATATATATATATATATATATATATATATATATATATATATGCATATATTGCTGTATTTTCGTTGCAAATAGTGCTGAAAGTCGCATTGGTCAGCAATCATCCAAAAGCATCACTATCTTCAAAGGCGATGTAGGATGGTGCAATGAGAAGCTTTTGATATTACCAAGAGTCAAGGAGGTCCATGAAGGATATCGTAATCATAAATGGGCGATATGGCTAATTTTTATGCAGAATATTAATACTCACCCGTCCTTGTGTCTCTGAGAAAGGTTATCGAATCGAATTTTCATTCGATGAACTCCCATGCATAATATTTATAACAACGAATGCTATTGGAAATCAAGTAGTACCAACTGAGGAATGTAGTTTCTTACTTATGTCCCTAATTGTTGATTCGTGATGCGTGGCGGTGCAAAATTGTAATAGGAAGTTTTATTATCTTTGTGTCTCGCAGGCGATGCTTCACAATATCACACGTGTGTAAGTTTTCTGCTTTGTAGGTCAATGAGGCTGAGCCAACAGACATAAATTGGCGGACGATTCGCATAATTTACGTAAAAATCCTGATTTAAAAACATTGAATTGCCCTCTAGGGGTTTATGCGGTCTTATATGCAACTTTATTGTAATGAATTAAGTTGAATACACTCGGCAATATCAGTTTATTTTGTATTGAAAATTAAGAAAATAAAACTATCGGATTACCATGGAGCAAAGGGCATTCGACTAAAGTTTAGTCACACATTGAAGTATTAAATCGATAATGAAAGCCATTTACCGATGGAATAAAGTTAATTGGGCCCTCGGTCATACATTTTCCGATACAGTTTTTATATTAATACGAAAAATTGCTTGCTTAATCAAAGCCCGTATTCATTTACTTAAGAAGTTACTAATAGCGCGATAGGTGACTTTTTAGTAGGACACACTATTAGCAAAGGACATTTTGTCAAAGAAAAATTTTAACAGGGATATTGATAAATTGGAAAAAGATGGGAAATCATTAATTTATTTTTTAATTGAGGAAAATTCCAACATTTCGGATATTTTTGAACTATTCCGAGTCCAAAATTGTACGTGATTCGGGAATATAATGTTTGGATCGGGAATTACCGATGCGAAAGGCATTACTCTTTATTATTTCCGAGATCGTTTGCGTTTGCCATAAGTTGATAGTGAGTCGATGGTACATAATACATTAAATGATTTTGCAAACATCTGGGAGAGAAAACAGGAATTAGAATTGCATGTTCTTTGGAAAAACGTAGGGTATGGGAATCCTTAAAGTGGATGACCATCCTGTATAATGATAAGGGCAAATAGTATCTATCGATAATAGGTTGAAACATTAATACTAAGTATAGTTTATAAAGTGGAATAAAGAAGATCTTAAATAAATATAATGTTAGTTGTTTTCTATAATTTTCCTATTTGTCTCTTGTCGCGATCGTCTCTAGTCACGAATATAACATACGTACTATCACGAACATGGGATTGATTAAACATCGGTGGTTTATTTGCATGGACTAAAATATTAATCGTATTTTTATGCATTGTTACTGGAATCAGTTATTCCCCCATTGTGTTATCAGATATTTATCCTTTCAGGAAGTTTGGGGGTCAATCGCTAGTTTCAATGGTATGTCACCGAGGTGATTTTCATATTCCTTCTCTGAATGAGGGCAACAAGATGTCAAATTTCATGACCGGAAGGAAATATGAAGGCACATTTTATAGCATATATTTTTCCTGTGAAATGCGTGCGTTCGGTTTTTCTTGAAAGTTCTACGAGGCTTCACGAGGAGATTCTTCTGTCACACTGTACTAAAAGAAACATGGCCATTATGATTTGGTGGCATTAAGCCCATTCAGATGTCACAATTTGAGAAGAATTTCACCCCGGAGTCACAAAAATAGGTACACATAAACATTTGAAGTGCACTTTACAGGGCATCGATGGCAACACAGAATTTTCGGAATTGTTCTTCCCTCCTTTTCTTGGTAATCCGGTCTCCTCGTCAATGCCCTGCCCCACCCATTTATATATTTATTTTATTTTATCGCCCTTTCGATAATGTGCACAACCTTCGTATGTCCTCGGATCCGAGTGATTCTCTTCCTATATCCCTTCTGGTGAGTTCTAGCGTGTTTCTCCTTAGATTTATTTTGCTCGGTGATTTTGCATGACTTCCTGTTTGCCATCTCAGTTCCCGTTTTGGAAAATACACCGGTTATAATAATGAGAGCAGTTAAATTTGAAAGCTGGAGTCCGCTAAATAATCGCCATAATATATGCGGTGCAGTTTTTATTAAATCCAATTCTCTTTCCACTTTTACCTCTCTAGCACAAGAACGTGGAATTTACAGGATTGAAAAATCATTTTCTCTTTGTCTGCATTGGTAAAGATTAAAGAGTGGAAACTAGTAAACATTGGGGTAGAATTAAAATTATAAAAATTATTGCTTCTCCGTGGTTTTTTCGGCCAAACGTCCCTTCTGCCATATAATGCTCGTCATTTGAATAATATGCACGGCGAGATGTGACAAGTGAGGAACTTTTTCGCAAAATCTTAATAATTTAATATTGTGTTTACATTTGCTTAATTAATGTAATTAATATTTTTTTGAAATAGTACAATCATCTGGTGTTTTTGCTGAGAGCATCAAAACAAAAAGCATTGAAGGTTAGCATATATTTTGCACAAAACTCTTCGGAAATTATATTTAGATACCATCGCTAGATAGTGACAATATTCAGTTCTCCCTATGGAATTGATTGTACATTTCACTGAAGTTCCATAGATTTAAAAAAATAGTGAATTGCTACAAATAAAATAAATAAAAATTGGCTATTAATACGCCCAAATGACTTTAAAGTCTTACATTTATGTCTACACTTTGGGTGGTCAAACGAAGTTTGATTTTCATTTGGAAATTTATTTATTTCTAATCTAACGTGTTCAGTTGAGCAAGTATAAATTTGCCCCTCAGTTTCTCACAAAACATTGCTTTTCTGTGTTACTGTAGAGTTTTTACAGACTTAAAAATAAGCGAACCAAATATGAAGCCTTGTGTTAGAACTACTAGGTTCGATATGGAAATTCATTTATCGTTTAATGACTCGTTATACTCTCTACCTTTGGAATTATACGAAAAATGGAAAATTTTATCGCACCAATTTAAGGTTATGTAGAAAGCTCTCCTTATTTAAATTACATTCGTAAGTAAATAAAATTACTTATGCCTACTGAATGAGATTCTAGGTGATAATTGTAAAATAAATTTACTAAGTATCATATTAACTATATATTTTGCATGTATACAAGTATATTCATGCATGCATGGTGATGGACGTAATGTGAGGTTGTGTAGAGCTTACAGAGAAGGGGTGAATCGAGTGCGATGCACAGGAAGGTGAAAGTACTATCAGGAAGTAGAAGGGAATTATTCCGTATAAACTATGAAATATAAGATTAGAAAATTAATATTTGATCCAGGAAATCTTCAGGAGAGAGGGTATGAACGAATAAAGGATTTGTAAGGTAAGGATATTAGGTCTGCAAGTTTGGGTATAGAAAAAGAATACGACGTAGATGAGGATAGCTTAGGCCCAGGCCTATTTGATGGCGAGATAGAAGGAATTTACAGGATAGATAGGGGGTATTAAGGGGATTGAAATCAAATAAGACCTGGTGAGAGACATCTTCGTACAACTACTTTTAGATCTCGGAAAACGTGAAAGATAGAGGTTTTCGGTTAAATTCGTTGTGTTTATGAAGGAGTAATTTGGCTGAAAGATTTGTTGAAGTTTCTATTAGTAATGAACCCAAGAAAGGCAAAGCAGCCGTATGCGAGGACCATTGAAAAATAAGTTTGATTTCGTACGCGCATGAAGTGCTGCTTAGGAATGTGGCTTTGTACGGCGCGGAAGCTTGGTCATTGGGGCAAGATGACAGGCCTATTTGAGACCTTAGAGAATTGGGAGTAGAGGATGGAAAAAAGTAAAATGGACGAAAGGAGGAGGTATTTCGGCATGATATACTAGGTAAAAAAAACGAAGAGGAGCCTAAAAGCTTGCAAGGAGAAATCCAATTGAAACAGTAAAAGTGAATGCAGACATTTTGATTGGTGAAACAATGTGACAGAGGGGAGAATTTTCGTCAAAAGAGGAAGGGGTAGAAATAAATTGGCATGCAGAACGGAATAAAGAGGGGTAGAACTTAAGTGGTATTGAAGGATCCTTTAACTTGTGTAATTCGCCAGGTTGTACCCGTTTAGATTAAGCTATGTAGCGATATTTAGTCTGCGTCCAACCAAAAACAGCCTTAAACGGTAGTCTATCGAATAATAATATAAATCTGAACTTACGTTTATTATAAGTGATAATGTTACTCTTTTCGTAAAATTTTTGGTCAAGTCGCTCATATTTCTTAATTTGTATCCGTACATAATGTGTTCGTTATTGATTCATCCTCTTTGTCCCTGTCAAACCGTCTCTTTGTTGCGTTTGTGATTCTGTGTCCTCAACGACATTTTTTCCTCAAATTATCTTTCCCCTTGGAACACTTTCAGGCTAACTTCCATTGCCGTTTCGACGCCACCTTTAATTATTTCTTTTTCCTCTTCTTATCTCGGCCAACCTTGGACAGTGTCTACCTCTCTCCCTCTCCGAATTCTCATGTTTCTCAGTACTGAAGTCACTTAAGATATCTCCTTTCGCGTGACAGGGAGTGTTATCTTTCCTATTTATGTATTTTTCTCCTCGGGTCTATTCTACCAGGCATCTTCGGAATCCTTAAGTTATCAGTTCTGATATAGAAATGTAAAAATGCCCATGATTCGAGCAAATTTCTTCAAGTCAGTCCTATCTTTTCTTCATTGTTCCTTACTCGTTCGTATTTTAATGAATGTCTATCATAATACAGACTAGACCTATGTCATGCATTTCATCTCTACTAATGCTTTCATTAAATATTATCACGAGCTATTCTATTCAGCGTCTTCGTAGTTCACTGATAATTTTGGGATTCCGGAATTCCGGTTCGAATTAATGAGGTGACCGATAAAAACACAAGTATCAGCTCTCCTCTCAGATAACAGAGATACGAGGGAGAAAATCTCGAAGCATCCTGAGGAATTGATTGGTATGTTAGCCTTTTAATAGAAATGGTAGTATGGAAAAAATGTGTAAATTTTGTAATATCCTATGCTAAAAGGTTAATAAAAATCGATATTTATCATGATGTATTTCAAAGCGTAGGTGTCAATCAAATTCAGCAGTATTTATATTAAGCTTAAGTAGCTAAATACCAATTTAAAAGAAGGAAGATCACCTTTCATTCACGACATTGGCAGTAATTCTATTCAAGTAAAATTAAGAAGAAAAGGTTCGAAAATGTTTACGTTGTCATTGGATAGAATGGCACAGCTGTGAGACGAGGATAATTGAAAAAAATGTGGAGAATTATATACTAGGATTATCCATTAGGCACTCACTGCCCCTCACGTTGGTTAAATCTTTACTTAAGTGACCTGTCAAAGATATCCTATATCATGTATAGCTTTGTGGTGATGACTTAAGTATATGTATTCTTAATGGTTTCCAATTAGGTTTAAAAATACAGGATGGCCAAACTCGCCTCTGTACAGTTGTTGAGACTGGTTGGATCGATCCCCCTGGTTGGGAAGTCCCTGATGGTTTTCTCAGATTCCTTTCTTTTGATTGTTGATGCGTGAGGAGAATATTCAGGGGACGAGAAATGAAGTTGATTATATGAACAGAAATTTTTAAAAGTCTTCCTGCTATTTTGTGTAGAAATAATTTTTGATGGCAAAGTTTGTGATAGTAAAAAGGCCATGCTATACATATATCCATTCAATTTGTTTGGGTAAATAGAGGAACGGGTTCTCTCAATTGCTACGTGAGTTGAGTCCATGGGGATGTTTCATGATAACAGAGACGCATATTATAACAATTTTCCCCTAAATACTATTAATAATAATATTAAGTGAAAAATTGTAATAGTGTTTGTCTCTGTTATTATGGAACAGTTCCACCACATCACAAATGAATCTGTAATTTATATTAGATATTTCATGACTTGAATCGGTAATATGCTTCTTTATCAAAGGGAGGCTAAAACTGGGCCTTTTGTTAAAAGCCAGAATTTTATTTGACGATAGGCATATACTTAAAACTTGTTAGTAAGTCAGATGTCGGTCTATTAGTATTATCTATAATTTGCATCAATTTATGTTGAAATTATTACAACAAATATTACACTTTTTCTGCTGAAACAATACTAATTACTACCTTGATCAAAAAGTTCCCGGAATAACCACCGTGTGGCGCTCCCATCGTTCCGATTTGAGTTCTGTTTTTTTTGTTAAATTGGTACATCTGTTGTTGATATTCCCTTTAAATCTTAGTGTCATAACTTGACATTTGCAAAAGTTACGGTCGGTTTTCGGTATGTCCATCAGTGCTTCCTGCGATTTTTCCATTACTTCCTCTCGGCTGCTAAAACTCGTTCCCCGTAATGGTTTTTTAACTCGATTGAACAGAAAGAAGTCACAGGGAGCCAAATCAGGTGAATTCGGTGGCTGTTGGATGGTATTTGTTGCATTTTTCGTCAAAAAATTACGAATAATGATAGCACTGTGCGACGGGGCGTTATCATGGTGCAAAATCCACGAGTTTTCTGCCCACATTTCTGGTCTCTTTCGGCGAATTGCTTCACGCAAACGTCTCATAACGCCCAAATAATACTCTTTGTTTACTCTCTGGCCTTCTGGCAAAAATTCATGATGCACTACACCGTTGTAATCCATGAAAACCGTCAGCATTGCCTTCTTTTTTGACTGAAAACGACGTGGTTTTTTTGGTCTCGGCTCATTTGGTGAACGCCATTCACTTGCCTGATGTCTGGATTGCGTGTCGTACTCATAAACCCACGTCTCGTCTCCAGTAATGATCCTTTTGATGAATGTGGGATCGGATTCAGCCTCGCAAATCATGTCTTTTGCGACGTCAACACGGTCTCTTTTTTGCATGAAATTGAGGTCTTTTGGCTGCTACACGACGGAAACCCAAATCATTAACCACAATGTCTTGGGCGGATCCATAGGCAATGTTCAAGTCCTCCGCTATTTCTCTGATGGTTAATTTGCGGTTATTGACCAACATTTCTTTTACTTTATCAATTTTTTCACCGACTTTCGATGTCGATGGTCTGCCACTGCGTTCATCATCTTCGATTGACTCACGACCACTTCTGAACCGCTCGTGCCACTGGTAAACGACCGTTTTTTTTAGAGAATCGTTGCCGAAACACTTTTCCAACATTTCCAACGTCCGTGCGCCACTAAATCCGTTTTTTACGCAAAATTTAATACAAGTTCGTTGTTGCAAATTTAAATCCATTTCTGAAATTGTAAAAAATCGCCAACACACACAGAGATAGATGTACTCTTGGCTACGTAACTTTTGCAAATGTCAAGTTGTGACACTAAGATTTAAAGGGAATATCAACAACAGATGTACCAAGTTAACAAAAAAAAACAGAACTCAAATCGGAACGATGGGAGCGCCACACGGTGGTTATTCCGGGAACTTTTTGATCAAGGTAGTATACTCTGCTTCGTGTAATTTAAAATTTAATGGCGATATTGTGGGTTGTTCATGCCTTGAATGAAGGATCCGTCTAATAAAATATTTGGGAAAATAATGTCTTAAATGTCGTTGTAAATCTCGTCATTTCCCCGAGATTTTATTGATAAGTGAAGGTCGTCAGGAGAGAAATATTTGCATAAAGATAAGTCCGTGTACATAAGCCAAATTCTCTGATAGGTAGGAAATCGTCCATGGCTGATGTGGTCCTCTTGGAAAAATTTCACCTCTCTACGCTTAACCAAAAGAAGATCAAGGCTTCCTTTTGGGTGGGGCAGAAAAAAATTAGCGGATCTACTAAAAGGTTTACCTTTTATCAATCAACACCTAAAGGTGCAATAAGTTACAAACATTTGAAAGGAATTTTGAATCAATGTCTTCCAGTGGTGTAAGTATAGTATTCTACGATACGCCTATCATCCTCCCGCGGCTAGGATGTATAGTCACATTTTACATTACTTTGTTCTCCTCTCATATTTTTAATAAATGGAGCATTTTTCGAAAGTACTATTTATCACAAGTACTAGTTGGGCGTATAGTTCCTCATTAAATCCTGAAGAACATTTAATTTAAATATAACTCTATTAGTTGAAAACGCCAAAACATTACCGACTCGGGGTACTAATTGCAATAATTAGTCATTCACAAGGACACCAAGCTGTTTATAGGTTTCAATGAATTGGCGGTTTCATCAGCATTCTTTGATTTCTGCAGATTTGATCATAGATAAAACTCTCTCGTATTCCTCGGTATCATAGGTAAACCTCTCTCTTATTCCTCTCTCTATTCTCGGGGCCTCCTCGTACCAGTTCTTGAGCATGTTACTTGCTGTATCATTTAGCGCCATATACGAGTGCTCGTATGTACATTTTTGTTGGGAACGCGGTAGCCCATGGTCATAGCGTTGGAGTACTAATCAGAGGGCCCGGGTTCGGCGCCTCTCTGGGAACCCTCATTTCCGCTCAAGCTTTGTGACTTCTGGGGTACCAGATCTTCCTCGGAAACCTTGGCCGTCACAGGGAAAGGAACTGGCCCCCCTACCCTGATGTGAGAATTTCACACGCGCTGAGACTATTGGGTGAACCACCTAACCGACCTTGAGTCGATTGCCTTATTTTTCTTTTTATATTTTGCTCCACTTTCACATACACTCTTCGTTTCATAAGGTACAATGAAATTTTGCCTAATTTTTACTAAACCGATGTTGATTTCCTCGTTTCGATATAGGTCCAGTAACTAATCAAAATAATTCACTCGCTAAGATAAAATCCTTTAAAAAATGGTGCTAGGTATGCCTGCGGCCCTTTGAGAAAGTCATTAGCGCATAAGTATTCATCTGCGACTTAAAAATACATAGCTTCTGAATGCAATAGAGAAACGAGGATATGCGGATTGGGGGGGGGGGAGGTAAGGGAAGAAGTCTGCGGAATTACGGTGTTCAGGGTGGAAGAGCGAATGAAACAAATGTGTTTGTGTTATAATTAATTACGAAGTTGCATGATGTTTAAAGAATAGTGTAATGGTGGTTATAGCCGCTTCGCTGTAAACAATCTTGCCTTCGTATTTCTGAGCTTTCGTTAAAGTCATGTTTGAATCTTTTCTTAACTTTTAAATGTCAAGGTATCAATTCCCGCGTCAACTCTACTGCACATTTTTCCCCCAGATCAGGATTATCTTGTTGATCAAAGTATCGAACTGCACTGGACAAAACCCAAAGACCATGTTTTTTAATCAGCCTCTGCATGTCAAAGCCGCGGAAATATTTCCCATTTGCATCCTCTAGTTACGTCCACCTGTACGTGGCATGCGCAACGACATGAAAGAATCGTCCATTTTCCCTTCTAAGATCGATTTTTCGTTTTTTCCCACATGCTCGTCTTTTGAAAAGATTGAACCTATAATCCATATCTTTTTGCAATTTTTCCAATTCACAGGCTCTTTATTTTGCGCAGCAGGAGAGCACCGATGCGCATCCAATCCTCAAATGAAATGCTGTCGACGGGAATGGAATATAGAGTTAATCTTTCGGCATGCCGCCGTCCCACTTCATGTTCACCACGAGATCAAGTCATCTCTCCGATCGCTCTACGCCAATACAGCATTTGTTTCATCATCGCGAGGGTGAGTATCGACAAGTGGGACGAATTATTTAATGATCCCACTCTCAGCCTTCCAAACCTCTCCTTAGGCCAAAATTTCATGTTGCTTTGCGTTTATCGGATTCATTCAGACCTTTTAATGTCGGAACTTCCGATTGTAACACCGCATCTTCGTGACTCCATACTCGGTAATGTGCTTTTATTTCTAGCTCAGATTTCTTACATATCACTGCTAATCAAACATTGGAAATCCAAACCATCGCTGTATTACATGACATGTTTTTAGGAGCAGATTTTCTCTTCATTAATAATTAGTACTCTAATCCTCGATGAAACCTCGATTCTCTAGCTTATACCGTTTACATTGACTCAAATGGGTGTTCTTTTTTAGAATTCTCAAACGACCTTAAGATTTCCTTATGAAATTTTTTATTCAGTTTTCAATTATTTTTTCACCCCACGTGAACCTTTAGTTGTCGATTAATTTAAGGGTGTATTGGGAAAAGAAGAGAAATTGTGATTAATAAATTACTCTGTGCTCCTATGACTTTTGGAAATATAAAATTCTGATTGTACTTAGGTATACATATTTTGATCAAAACAAAACTTTTGATACTTATTCAAAGCTTTTCCGTTTCTCGATACATTTTAATGTAAAGATTTGTCGTTACAGTACAGTGATTAGCAATAAAATGTACGTCATTCACCTAAAATTTTCAGGAATAGCTCACGATGAGATTTGAATAAGATTAATTCTTTTAAGCATGTGATGGTATGAAAACAGTTCTCAATAAAATAAGTGATTTCACACGGTGATTTGAAGAGATGGATCAAAGAAGGCCAGATCGGTAGAAAAATTACCACTGAGAAGCCTTTATACTGACCGGAATTAAGCTTGGAAACACGCCTTGGTTGCCAGGAAGAAGTCTGCTGAAACTGAATCTCTTTCGTTTTAAAATTTACGCCAACGGGATGAGGATAATGCGCAAAGTATAGATGGAATGGAAGTCCCCAGAAAGCTTGCTTACAACACCCATTCTTCTGTCATCTCTAGAGAAGGAGGATGTCATTAGTGATCTCGCGTTAGGTGAAGAAATACAGTGTTATTATTTTTGTGCCCGAACAAAGGTGTTTGCCAAGCGACAAATGCCATGCTCCTATCCGTGTCTCCCTACACCCACGACACCGCGTTCTATGATCCGGAGAACGCGTGTTCGAGTCCCACGCATTGGCCGCCCTCCCGAAGTGAAGGCTTTAATTTATTCATCCGAATGCATATCCTATCTCCTGACTTCACAAAGACAGAGAATAGTCGGTCTAGATGCGTGAGCCGTCGGCTCAAAGGGTATTCCAGCAGATTATTGTTCGTGCTCGCATTTCTTCGTGTTTCAGGAAATCGGCTTAGTCCGCCGCCGCAATGAGGTTGGAGGTGGAGGGCACGGGTGAAAGGGGGGGGGGGAATTAATGCAATGCTGATTTCGCTATGGCAACTCTCTGTCCGAAGCTATTTGTCTGCCATTAATAAGCCCATTCATATCAAGGGCCGAAAGCGTGGGGTGATCAGGGTTACGTTTCATTTGCGTCCGTTCATATTTTCTGGCAAAAATTTGCGATTGCGTTGGCAGAAAAGGACTCTTGAAGTCTCAAGGCCCTTAGCTTCGTAGGGCCTTGATGATGACGGTCGTTTGTTCCAAGCTGATCATCGACACCTTTCTTTCGGTTGCCTAAAGAACGCGGACGATGTCATGGAGGACAGGATGTCTTTTCGCTTTAAATTACAAATAAATCGGTCCTCCCCCTTCTGTTTCCTGCCTCCGAAAGCATTGGTAAATTTTAATGAGTTACGTAAACGGTTTTTGAGAGAGAAATCAGAGCAAGATTCCCTAATCTCCAGAAAGATATGAAAGCAAAGGAGAGAAATGACTACAGCCCTTTCTCCTTCAGAAAAGAAAAAGAGTTAGCATTTTATAAAATAGCTATTTTATTTCAATTGAAATCGATCTGAAAATTGCACTATCACGTAGTCTAAAACTATATAATATTGGTAGGGGAGGTATCGCGTAGGACAAAATAAGCCAGGCGTCTTTGCTAAAAGTTAATTTGCGTAGCGAAACTCATACTTTTTTATTACACATATTTATCTGATATTGGTAGGTACTGAGATAAAATGATTGTTCTCCCGGCCATGATATATATACATATATATTTATATATTTATATTTATATATATATATACATACATGTATATATATTTATATATATATATATGTATATATATATGTATATATATATATATATATATACATATATACGAGATATATGATATATATATATACATATATATACATATATATATCGTATATATATGTATATATATATATGTATATATATATATCATTCTACAGTGCTATTTGTTAGAGTAATTAATTGGTGAAAATCCAAAACACTTTTGTCATGATGTCTATAGAATCAATTTTATTTCTGAAAGAAACTGAAATGCGAAACTCATTACAATTACCTAATATATATGATGGCACAAATTAATTTGTGGGAGCAATTCCGGTAGGCGTCAATTTTCAAACATTGATGAAAAATTCGAAGTAATGCAGATTTTCCCGTAACTGGCACCAATTTATCCGATTTAGCTACCAGTTCTGCAGGTGATAAAGTGACTAATGTGTCAGCTGCGGGGGAACCAGTACCCATTATGGTGAATTATTGAAGCACTGAGGCGAGTGGAGTGAGTGAATACGACGCGCATGCGCTTTATCTTTCGGTATTAGCTTGAAGATCTATTGTGAGTACGCACTAGAGAGAAAAGGTTATGCATCTGTACTACCATGGTAGAATTAAAATCGTTAAAACATTAAAACCTCCCATTTCTATTGTGAGATAATTTACAAAACTGATGTTACTATTGAAGAGGAATTTGACTTAAAAGGAAATATCTTTCGTGGATGCCTCTTACTCTTTTACGGGAATGTGCAATTGTTGTCTCCATACATACATTAAATTTAAGAGTGAGGGAGATAATTTAAAAATGTGTATTTTAAGGTTTTTTGTAGGGTCGTGTGAATAAATTGTTCGTGTGGAACTACAAAGTTAGTCCTTTCATTTATTTATAAGATTTAAAATGCATTCAAAAATGGTATGACTTTGATTTCGTAGTTGATAGTATCGGATGATATCTGCCGGCGTGATTTTTTTAATACAGCTACTGCTACTCTTATTTATGTCTTATTTTCTCAGGTGAATAAACATTTATACGTTGGACATGTGCGTTATTAATAGTATGTAAATTGTATGCGAATAAACACTTATATATACAGGGCTGTGTATATATATATATATATATATATATATATATATATATATATATATATATATATATATATAAGCTGCGTCCAGTTGTCAACTTTGGGTATTAGTGTTGAGAGCTTTACCAATAGTAAGATTTAAAAAATGGAAAAGTATGTTGACAAATGGAAAAATATTAATCATATATCAGAAAAGTTGACTATTAGAGGATGGATATTCAATACCAATAATAACCTTGTCGAATTAAAAATGTTTATTTACTCAGAAACCAAAGTTCTTAAAAACATTGCAGTCGTAAATGATGTAACGGTCAATAACAATTTCATCAATAACAACTTTTGATGCCCTCAGAAATCAAAGTGAAACTGAAAAAAATAAATTTTATTTCAGTCATAATGGATGGAAAGGCTAATGTGACTAATATGTTGAAACTATCAATTGCTTACCTTTGCCTCAATGGTGCGGCTAGGGATAGATTTTTGAAGTACACTACCGCAAAACGTAGGCCGTTCGGTCTTTTCTTCGTTGGTTTACTTATTTAACTATTCGAAGGATTCCGTGTAAGAGATAGACTTGTCTATTAAATTCACGATAAATATGTAGTTGTTGGCCAACTGTAAACTTTTAATTTAATTTTAATATAAATTAATTTTGTTTAGCGATGAATCTAAATATATTTTTTTGTCAAATGCTACGCAAGGAAGAGGGGTGTTGTAGGTTAGATAGTGGAGAACATGAATATTCACTTAAGGGTTAAATTCCCGGTGGTTTCAGAAACCCTCACCTTCCCCATGCCGTGCGATTTTTCAGCTACTGGATTTGCTGGTTAAACAGCTGATGGCACAGGGGAAGGAACGAGCCCACGTATATTAAAGTGGGACTTTCATATACCACAGATTTGTTTGGAGTCGAGTTCAAATCTCACCTAAAAAACAAAAATTCTGGTTTACATCTTTCATTTTAACACTCGCAGGGAATTAATAATGGCTAAATCATAGGCTAACGCTTAGTATAGATAATTTTCATCACATACGGGATACTTGTAGAAATGATATGACTCTATATGTATGTATCTTATCGACACTTATCTACAATAGGAGTTCTTTCTGAACTTTTACCGGATAAAAGACGTGATTTTGTTTAATTGAATGAAATATTGCTGAATGTGAAGATCTCAAGAACCTTTCACTGAGTGATGATCTATAAGAACTTGAAAATTTAGAAAAGGATTTAGACATGTCGAGAAAGATAATTATATTTCTCTTTCAAATGATATTTTTTTAAATGATCTCTCCAGATATTTTTATATGTGCATGTATACTGAGAAATAGAAATTAATAAAATAAATAAATTATTACTACGAATTATTATTATTAATATATGCTAATTATGAGTCGACATTTAAATCTCTAATTTTAATTAAAGATCAATCTCAAAATAAAAAGAATCCTGAACATTTTACAGTTTTACCTGTATATTTTTTTGTAGTTTGAATTCTAATGCCATAGCAAACGTACAAAAATAACATGAATCAAAGGAATCATAAGTACAGCTCTAGTTAGGGGTCGGAGTAACCGAATATCAGTAACCGAATTTTTAGTTATTCTTAGTAGTAAAATATACCTTTTAAGTGGAGGTTTTCGATGAACCCTGGGACTGTACACTGCTGTTTTCCTGAGCAAATTTATATGACACAAAATATCCTTAAAACCCTGATCATATCGTGCAATAGTAGTTAGGTTATTTAGCTTTGCATTCTTTCAATCTCACTTAATTTAATCCAAAATGCCTGTCCTTTTCCTGGGCTTCGTCTTCCCAGCATTTTTCCCTCTATTACTTTCTTCAGCATCTAATTGTCTCTAGTATCCACTGCAGCCACATGTGCTGCCTTCTTCGCTCCAACAGCCATGGCTTCCCGTTCTATGCCTAAAAATCCATCACTTATTTTCCTCTCCGCTCATTTTATTTCTTCCAAGATTCTCCACACCCACCTCTCAAAAGACTTCAATCACCGCTTATCCCTTTGTCTCAACAACCAAGTTTTCTAACCACGCAAAACATTGTTCTATATTAAATTTTCACTAGTGTTTTCTTCACGTATTGTTTAAGGTGATTACCACTAATTCTCGCCTCTCTATACATAAACGTTTCTTTACCAAGCGCAATTCTTATTATACCTCCATCACTTTTTCCACCCTTATTCAATACATTTTCCAAGGGTTACTGTTTTCCCTGTTCTAGTTTGTGCTCTGAAAGCTTCATGTAATGGAGACATAAACTAAGGCGGTAGTTATTAAAAAAAAATAATACGACGCACTATGGGGAGAATACGATTCTACCCATTCTCGGTGAACCGAAAGTGAGAAAATGTCAGAAATAGATGGGAAACCACACATTCTACTATTTTCTTTTAAATTGACAAATAGAATTTATTTCACTATAGACTTAGTTCATAAGATTAAAGTTTGCATGCTGATGCCGTGTTTAATTGAACGAGGGTTTTCCATGCAACATTTAATTCATTTAGTCTTCATGCGGTAATTAAAGGCATGCGCACCCATTGCACATCGAAATTCATAACTGCGCACTTACTTGTATGCATAATAAATGTCATACGTATTAACGAATGAATGGAGAAAATATTTGCGGCGAATTCAATACCTGAAATAGCACATATATTTGATATTGCCCATGGCAACTTGTCTATTGGGAATCCGGATCTTCTTAGCGCACCAGTAGTCGCCCAATCACCGTACTCTGGTCCTGGGACCGACACGCGTTTGAAATAATTTCTACCACCATCCGAATCTCAATCCCTTCCTCGCTAATACGGCTACCCGAAGATTCTCCATCATCAATCAAGCGTGAGCTGCCTTTTTTCCTTCTTCCATCGTTCATCACTACACCCTCGTCATCTTTCTACCCATGTGGAACGTATCACTTTAATTTCTTGTCGTATCCCGGCCCCCTCTATCACTGATTGACTCAACCGACTTCTCTTTCTTTAGCCGATCGAGATGTAGAGTCGCCTATTCCTTTATTCTCTGTCTTTGTCCTGTTTGCGCGGCCCAGCCTCCGATCTACGTTTGATGCTGTATTGTGTACCATTATTTCATGTACGACCTCACCGGGAACGTTTTCTGTCTACTACCGAGCTATAATTTATCCTAGCCTTTCGTGGAGAGAGAGCCAAATACTTGACGAGTTAAAGAAAATGCTTAGAATTTAGAATCATAAAGGATCTCATGCGGGTGTTTCTATCAAAAGAGGGCAATTTCCAATCGACTAGGAGGTTGATAGTTAAACTTTTAAGATGACCAAGACGAAAAGTTGATACACTGTTGTATGTTAATGCACAATAGCGGATGACTCCGTTGAAGTTACTGTTGCGGCATCTCCGGTAGTTCTTTGAATTTAAATATGTGATAAGTCAATAGATTGTCAGAAGTTATGTCTCGATGTATCCTTAGTTCATTTGAAATTTTTTCATAGATAATGTTTTATAAAAATGGTTCATAATCGGTTTAAGTCACCACCTCTTTTGACAAATGGAATATTTTTTTTAAGACCCTGAGTATGCATTTGTGGAGATGAATCGGTGCGGGCAACCAGTAATTACGCTGTATTGCCCAACCTCTCAATTTAAGCAAATCTCATAGTTTTGAAACCACTGGCCTAACCCTTAAGATGCTAAAAATATTATTATAGGTTGCATTTACGAAAGATAGATTACAGCATACGAGCATGTTCGTATGTTCTAAATTTCCATGGTATCCACCAGTGTGAACGCTTGGGTAATGCTGAATATTGAGTATTAATGATTCAACCCTCTCAAGAACTCCCTTAAGCATCACTATTTATATTATATCATATTGGGTATGGCATGAAATTTGATATCGAACATTCGGGAAGGATTAGAACACCTTGGAAATGGCAAAGAATCACATTACGTCATCTGCTATTAATTCTATATCAATTAAAAATAATTAAAATGAATAAACGACAGCCTTGTGGACTTGAAATTTTCCTTGTCAAGAATATTTAACAATGTTTACATTATCACGACGTCAATTTATTACTTAAAATCGGAATGTGACCCGGGAATCAGATTGACGTTCTTTCTCACTTAACAAACACCAAAAATTTTAATATGGGATGCTTAAGACTTAATTAATTGTTTTCTCCCTGCGAACAGCTGACGCAATATGCGCTGTTTATAAAATATCACCTTCTTACCTCTTATTCAGCTTATTTTGACTATGAATTCTTTTGGAAAACGTGTGATAAGTGTCTACTGGATATGAGAAAGCAAGGAATAGGTGACACTTTGGAGGGGATAACCTTAGAGGCATCCTCTTGTGTCGTGGCGCGGAGAGAACGAGACATGATTGGAGGACCGCGAGTGGCGGCAAACGTTATACTTCAGGCCACCAAACTTGCAGAGCTCATCAAACACTTCGGCTGGTGGATGGATTTCAAAAGGATCACCCTCGTACACACACACACACACAAACACACAGTGAAGGCATACATCTCGGACTGAGGGTGGGGAATTGTTGGTGTGGGAGAAGGGAGGGGCGAGTGAGATTGGGGGGAGAGAAGAAGAAAACTCAACACACCCCGAGGGCCGGTCAAGGCCCGCGAGCCGCAGGTTGCCCACCCCGCGACTCTTCCGAGGTGGGGAGGGAGAGAGGGAGGGAGGAGGTGGGAAAGTGTCGTGTGTGTGCTGCGAGAGGATTGAGGGCGGCGGAGAAAGAGCGGACGGAGAAAGGCCGTGGGTAGGGGAGGGAGAGGGGTTGGCGGGTGAGAGAGATCGGAGGGAGGTTGGGATGGGTGAGGAATTTATAGGAGAGGGAGGAGGAGGAGAAAGTGCGGAGGAAGAAAGGCGGGGAGTGGGGGGGGATGGAGAGGGAGGGCGAGTTCAAAAGACTCGAGCCCCTCTGTGGGAAGGAGGCGACTTGCCGGTCGAGTCAATGCCCCTCTCCCGCTCTGGGTGTGCATTTGTTGCCAAACGAATGAGGGAAAGGACCGGCCGCGAGTCCAAACGCCTCCCATCTCCCCCTCCCTCCTACTCCTCCCCGTCTCCCTCCGGGCTCTTTCCTCCTCTCCCTCCCACGCCCTCTCCCTCCCCCTCTCTCTCTCTCGACATATCTTTCACCTCTCCAGGCCTCTCTCTCTCTCTCCCTCTTTCTCTCGGGGTCCTCTTTCCCTTCCTGATTCGGTTCGGCCCAACCTGTCCCATGGCTCTCCCTTCAACCTCCCCTCCCCTTACTCCTCGCCCCTTATGGTGGCGCAGAGTTTTGGGGCGCTGCTGTGCGATGTTGCGATGTATCATCGGCGGTGATGCTCACGAGGTGCGGGCGTTGCGATCGTCCCGCAGTAAGTGCGAAGTGTGTCGTGAATTTGGAATCAGACGTGCGACATCCCATTATCATTTCGGGCCCTCGATTGGGGATAAAAACACATCGAGGCCTTGTGGACGTGGTACATCAGCATTGAATTTTTATCCAATTGAGTAATAATCAAGAGGTATTGACATTTAATCCGTCCAAGCTTCATATTTTGGTTACGTTATCAGAAATTCTTATTCCTCTGTGATCAATCTATCATTGATTGGCTACAATCTTCCGTTGCCTTTTCTTATCCCTTACCCTGGTATATTCGTCAAACCATCACGCCACAGAAGTTGACCAACTCACGCATCTCATATTTTTTGTACTGTCATCCTCAGGATCCGTCCTTCGCCTACTTTCCTTAAAACCTCTTGATTCCGCAAGGAATCTGACCAAATTATTTAGAATATTATTATATAGTTCGGCAATTCAAAAATAGGAATTAATAGGTAATTATTAATTTTATTTTATATGTACGATGACGTAATGTTTAGAACATTGGAGGCGATCCTTGTATTAATTGTTTAACGGGGTTCAATGACGGTGCCCATCTGTAGTGAATGAACTTCTATAATGTCGTAACGATGGAGCGGCAAACCCGACCACGCTCATAATTCGAATTGTTACTTTTACGGTGAAGTTGCACTGCCACATACTCGTAATAGATATGTCAAGGAAAATATTTCGTTGCAAAATTAGTTTCTTCCCTCTGATCACTGTGATTATCCACGTGCTTTTGCTAAAAATTTAATTTTCTGTACGATTTTGCATTATTTTGGGGTGTTACCGTATATTTTGGAAAGAATGGTCTGAGACATTCCCGAAAAATAAAAACATCTCGAGCTAAGATATAGAAAACGTTTATTACCTTAGTTAGCTGTTGGATGTTAAAATATATCTAGTGTAATTCAGAAAGCTGCGGTAATTGTCTCTCCATCCCAAGTAGAGGATTTCTTGCAGCCACACATATCTCCCATTTCATATCAGTTCTTTCTGTTTGAATTTTGACTGTTCTTCCTTGGCATCGTTTGAATATAACCAAGAATTTTAACAAGCCATCTGAGAAAACATTTCGTTCTGTCACTCCCTTCCCCTGCACGTCATGCGCTGCAGCGCATGGAGCACGTTGAATAGCATGCCTATGGTAATCGTTTTATTAAAGCTGTTCCAACTACCTTTTTGGTGGTTTGCGGTTCACCATAAAAAACTTCAGTTGAATCAATTATAACCCTTATGCTAAAGCTAGTGCAGTTGTTTGAATCGAAAAACCTGTTATCTTAATGAAATTAAATTTAATTAGCAAAAAATCAATTCAAAATTTTTTATTTTTATTCATTCGTTAAAGTTCTTTGTCAGTGTTCGAAGAAAATTCGGAAAAAGATCCTTGTGATGGGAGTGGGTCGCATATTTAGTAAATCTGGCGGAAAATTGCACTATCCTTTGAAACTTACGCCTTTGCTCGTCATTTGGGATAGTAAGAAAGCAACACATATAGCACTTGATTCATTACGGTCCAATTGCACTCCACACGAAGGTTTATTTTATTAATATAAAAATTTAGTGAAGTAAAGCTGTATACGATGTTTTATGACTCGTCACTTTAATTTTATTGTTTCATTACATTTAGACAATGCATGATGAAAACATTGTAGCAATAGCTCCTTCATAAATAATTTCAGCATCATTCATGACGTTTATTGGTCTAAGATCAGAAAATATTTGTAGAACTCATCACTTAAGACGTAGAAGAAGAGGGAAAAATTGATACTATAACTAATATTATTCGATTCTGATGGGAGATTATTGAACTTGTACATTTCCATGTTATTTTGATGGATATTATTTCAAAACAAAGAATGAGAGAGAGAGAGAGAGTGAGAGATAGAATTACAGTGCCATTTTAGTCACGATACATTAAAATGTATTTATATCATTGCAAACTTTGGCAATAAATTGTAAGAAATATAAATTTCAAAATTATTAGTTCATTTTAGCCGATTTTTATGCATTAATGCATTATGTAATGATGGAATAACGACGTAGCGTGAAATTAATTCATTTATATAACAAGAGTGGACGTGGTAGTCTAGGGGTAGAGCATTTGAGTAACCGGAGGGTCCGGGTTCAATTTCAAGAGCACGTCTCTCTGGGTACTCTCAGCCTCACCCGAGCTGTGTAATTTGTCGGGAACTAGAACTTCCTGGGAAACTAGAAGTAACACAAGAAAAGGATCTGACCCTACTACCCTAATGCGTACATTTTGTACACTTTTAATCTAGTGTAAACATATAGGCGTTCATGGGATCAACCAATCAAACTAAAATAGACACACTTGGCCAAAGTAAATAAGAGTGGGAGTTTTATATATTCTGGGCGGGAAACATTGTTCCAGTTGAATGATAATCTGAGCCTGGAATGGAAATACGGACATTGCATTGGCCAGGAGATATTTTTTCAAACTATTTTATATGAGCCTAAACTTTCTTTTAAGCAATAAACAATGAAAGCTACGTTTATAATTGTGAAATAGCGTAGTTGTTATAATTAATAGCGAAGAAATATATTTTAAAACTATCAACTATGCCTTCTTCCTATTTCATGAGTTTAGCATACAAAACTATGTTCGAACTTTATGTGCTCAACCAAAACATTTTTACTTTGGACTTTATTTTACCTTACCCACTTTTACGTGAAGTCATATTCTGATGATTTTTAAATAGTCAACTATACAAATTTTCAATTTTTCTAACGTACTGAGAAATCGTGCCTTCTTCGCTTGCCCCTAAACGTCTTAATCATGCAAGTGTAGTATCGTGACGAGACGACTCTTTCCCTCTCTCATTGTCTAATATGACAGGGAGTCTCACCACATTCGTGTTTGGTGGAATGAATGGTTAATTGCTATTGTTTCAAAACAATCACTAATCCGTCTTTGACTCTTCATTATCTTTGCTATGTTTCCCCAAAGGTCTTCATTGAAATTGTACGCAAGTCTGCTGGTATTTCTGGATGGTTCTTCTCAGGCTGCGGGTGAATGAAACACCCATTGAGAGCCTATACTAAGAAAACGTCCTATGAAACGGTTTTTTTTTTAATCACAAAGAAAATCACTGTGGCGTAGAAATGATATTATTATGCATAAATGAAAAATCATGACAAATCCGTATTGTTCTTAAAATGCCTTTCACGAAATCGTTTTTGTCGTATACATATACCTAATGCCATTCTGTAGGATTGAAGGGGTAGTGCTGCTTAGTGCTTACGAGATAAATTATGTATTTATTCCCCACTGATGCCAAACATCAGTTAAAGTCAATTACGCCTATTCAATAACGAACTTATTACCTTGAAATCGTTCCCGTAGCCCCTGATGTAAAATTTAGGAGTCAGAAAAGACATTTAATGAGCCATTTGAAAACCTCCTTGGTATCAACACGATTCCGGATTGCCTAGTTCTGCGAGTGAGTCTGGTAGAAATTCCATTTTGATTAGGATAGCTGAAAAGGATTACGACAGCTAAGCACTCTTGGGATTTACTTGCCGAATGGCCCTGTAGAATCATGAAAATCGTTGATGTTCCAAAAGTGTATATATTTATTTCTCACGATCACAGTTTTGATGCCATGGTCGTGTAAAATAAATACATTTTTGGAATAGGAGTTCTTTTTTTAACCTCATCATTACGAGAGTTGCTAAGAGCCTGGACCGAAAAAACCTAAACTGGCTCAGTTGTAGCTTTTATTTCTAAAGTTAATTTCTAAAATACGGCATGTAGACAGGAATGCTTCAGGATTCTTTCAATAATACGTGGAAGTTTCAGAGTTTGATGGAAAATTTATTCAGCTATATTAAAATTCCCTAGAAAAAAATACACTCGCCAGAGTTATCTGTAACAGAGAATAGTAATATTCTCTCTCGAAGTCTTTTGGAATTAAGTTCAGAAAATTGTAGATACCATTCATTTAATCGTCTTCTTTTGAATTTTTTGACCATCCAATTTTTAAATTCTTTTAACGAAAACTGTATTGATGCGCCAAGCAATATAATTTGTCCGTGGCAGCTAATCTGTATCTCGCTGATGTTTGTGATTGTTTCCTCGAGTAAAAAAATGTGAATATTAAGATATTCTATGACGCAGCATCTAAATTCCTCCTTGGAAATTCGTTCTTAGCAAAACACGCTGCGCAAAATATCGATTATGATGAAAGAAGCCAAGTTGCGAACACGTTTATTTGTATTCTTAACAAGCCAATTTCAGTCGTCATGGACTTAACATTTATGACTTACGGAAAGATATAAGGAGTGTCGTAATATCCTCTGTCTGATCCAAGTCTCATTTATTATTGATAGCCGACGCCCATTAGGAACTAGATATGTCAAACCTCACCCTCATACCTTGCGACGTTTTTCCGAGAGTCGTCGATGTTTTAAGTGTTCGGCGCTTAATCCCAATTTCACTCTGTTGACTTATAAAGACGATCCTACGATACGAGTGAGGATTTGGAGCTTTCCCGCCTGCCATTGTCATGATAAATCGGCGATGGCCGGTCGTTGACATCAGAGAGTGCTCCGCCGTTTTTTGAAGGCGTATTTATCTAGAATATGAACTCTTCTTTCATGAGTCACGGGAAAAATATTTTCGTGCACGAATAAGGATGACGTGATCCCATTGACTTTATAATTTAATTTTTTGCTAGCATTTTGACACGAAGAATGCTTTGTAGTGTGGATCTGGTAAAAGCCTTGCATTAAAATCAACGAGACCCCGTGAATTATATCATCATTAGTATGTTAATGAGAATTAATAGCTATTATAATGAAGTATAATTAATTGGTATTGTCAGAGAACCAATGATTTTAAAATATAACCAAAAAAATCTTTTCACTCTTCAGTTTGCGTTCTTAAAAAATACTTAGTGCAAGTTAGGAAATAAACTTGGTAGCAAGAATTAGGTTTATAATTTGATACAAATGGATAGAGCAGAAAATAGCGATTAGATGAAACAATTTCAATCCCTTTTTTCGCACGTCAATGAAGACTGCAAGTGTATTTGCATTCCAATGTTATCTCTCACAATTATGTTGTTGACAAATTGATTTCCCTTAGTGGATTGCCTTTGAGAATGGCTTTTCCTACTTTGATCTAATGATCTGATTTATAATGTAAAAAAATTAATGCACTGCCTTTTTTTAGAAAAATATGCTTATAATAAATATCTCATTAAGTACGTCGAATTCGCATTCCATTTAATGAGTGAAATGATCGAATGGCAGCTCAAAGTATTATACTAACGTCCGGGTTTATACTATTCTATGTTTCGTCAAATTTGAAGTTTTTATGAATAGAATTACTATCATGGTCATTAACTGAAACTCTAATTATGATACATTTATAATTAATCCTGTGTGAGACACGGAAATTAAACTTTCAAAATGCAATCTTATAATTATTCTAAGCTTCATGTGATAATAATAGTGTGTTAAAACTTTCACGGCATATCCGTCAATTTCAAAACTCTCTATGCACGATTGGGTCTCTACTTTTCAGGGTTTATTTCTATGAAGGCTTGATACTTAGCGGCTGGACAATTTTAAATTTGGCACATAGGACAATCCTTAATGACTGAATCATGCGTAGATTTTAACCGAATATTTACCGTAATATATTCTCACCCAATACTCGTTTATAATTTATATGCATGCATTTATATATTAACTCAAATGCATTATTTTGAATAAAATGTAGTAATTTTTATTGTGAAATGTGACTTGTGAATAAATTGTTTATTTTGCACATTTATAAAATACAATAATATCCCTTGCCAAAAAAACAAGGATGACTTCTCAAAACTTAGTTTTGGGAAATCATTTTAATTAATAAGTACATTTTTACTATCGCCGTCAGTGTATTCACATTTATTACTGTTAAATAATATGAACAATTAAAAATTACAACCATTAGCTACAGTAGAAAATGAATGTTTTTAACGTTTTGAATAATTTTTTCGTTGAATTTATATTAGCTTAAGAATTTTTTTATTTGAATGAACGTGTTTATTTTTGTTGCTTGTTTTTCTAAGATGAGTTGAATGCCTATTTATCATTTCCAAATAAAAGGAACTTGGTTTATATGCCAATAATCTACCGGAGAAAGAGATAATCGAAAATATGCGATCGATGGGAGAAAATGAGAATTTAAAACTATAACTTTGCGATGCCACAGTATTTTAATTGATTGTGACCCAGGTTTCGACGCTCAAAATCGTCTTCACGTGACTTTGAAGAGACGTTGGACGTCGAAACCCGAGTCGTATCCAAATAACATACTGTGGAATCGCAAATTTATAGTTTTTTTTCTGATATAAATCAATTTCAAAGTGTTACACCTGAAACCACAAGAAAGAGAATATTGAGGATAGAATATAGTTGAGGAAAACCTAGGTCCAAGTATACTTGATGCCGAAATAGAAAGAGTGGAATTGATATCAAGGGTGGATAACAATCCCGCAGAACTTCTCACGGGTCCAGGAACACGTGGGAGGAAAAGTTATAATGGACTTATTTGCCGCATATATGATGGAGAAATTTGGATGGAAGATTTCGTCAGATAAGTGTTATCCTCCGTGAACGTGACGTGAAAGGCCGTTGTATATGAGGACTCAAGATTGAATTCAAACGCATCAATAGAGATATAACAGAATAATACTCAAGATTATCAATTTAAAGTTGGAGAGTACGATTAATGGTTACTTAGAGTTCATCTATTTGGGTTCAAAAAGAGGAGAGGTATGCGAGATGCCGTTGCTGTAATGAAATCACTATTCGATGGAGCATACAAAGAAAGAAAATGGTAAGAACGGTATCAGAGGAACAGTAGATAGAAAAAAAAATCGTTGAAGAATTCATTTTTTTCTCTGTTGGATATTTTTAGCACCTTTTAGCCTATGCTTTCCAATAATCCTATGTAATCTCCTTGATATGAAGACCTGCCGTGTAGACAGGGGCTTGTCATTCGATCATACTAGTTATAAAAATCGCCCTTAAAACATCGTTATTTATTTTATTTAATAAGTACATTTGCTTAATAACTAAGCTTCCTATTTCGGTTTTATTTTTTTTTGCAATTTTTTTACGTGAGCTGAAAAGAAAACTATTCAAAATTCCTTTTTCCGTTTAGGATAAGTATTGAACTAATTTTACTAAAAGTAATTTTTTTACGCTTTATACTATTTATTATTGTCTATAGTCTTGCATACGGTAGTTAAATTTATTTATATTGGTTATTCTTTAACTACCGCACTTTATCTAAATTATAAAATTTTAGTAAAATTAAAAAATCATAATACTGAAATAAAAAAATAGTCATTGAAAAATTGATAAAATTAAATTTTACCTTTGTTATAAGTATGTTCTATTATTTAGTTCTCAGTTTGATTTTCCTTGGGTGATTTTTTCCCTTCGGTTTTATTAGGTGTATCTTAGGCTTTCCTTCGATTACACATGCGAATAAATTCTTTACATTTATCTCGTGTTTACTTCGCTCACCACTTTCTTGTTTTCGTTCTGTTGTATTGTTTTGAAAAGTCATGGAATATTTAAAAAAATAAGACAAAAAGCGAATCAGAAAAATCACGCAAATTTTTAATGCCTAGTAATCGCACACTGATTAGATAGTTAGTGTTTAAAGGCACCTCATGGTGTTCAGGCGAGTTTTAAAGATCAAAATGTTCGATAGTCAATTTGCTGGGGGTTTTAATTCTCAACGCGATGTTTAAAAGGAATGCAGAAAAACACATTTGGATTTGTAGCTCTTTGTAGAAATATTTATTTGTGCAATGCATTTCGACTTTTCCATCAGATACCAGATTCTTAGTGTCATATACATGAGTGGGACGGGCTGATTCGCGTTTTAATGAAAAAACCATTTCCACGAAAATTTATGAATTCAGTTTTTATTCTCAAATGGAATTGCAGACATTACGGAGACGATGCCTGTGACCTTCTAACCTTGAAAATTGTTCACGATAGTTCGACGGAGTGCAGGTGAAGATATTTTCGGGCGCTCGGGGCGACGCGTGTAAGTGGGGGATGACACGGGAATGGTTGTTGACACCGAGTTGCGACCGGTCTAGAAAAGGGAGAGTTGACGACATCCAGACGTGAGTTCACAGAAAATATTGCTTAGAGAAATCACCGAATGGCTCAAAGCTCTTGGACTTGCCAAATATCGTAGCTAGAAACTGCGTGAATTGACAACTTCTTGAAATGCACACCAAAGATGAGTCTACACAAATTGTCTTAACTGAGGCGCCGAACTGACTGGTAGGTTCATCGTAATGCCTCACTTACCTCCAACACGGTTCTAGATCCTCCGTCTGGTGTCGGCAGACGCGAGGATTTTTCCGTGTTTCCGTCTCCCCATCTTGCGATGACTTTGACTCACGACCTTCGTTCTGGGACAATGTGATACACAAAATGAGCTCATCGCATGGAAAATAATATTTATCGACAACAAAGGTGTTCAACTGACCATCTCTCGCAGAACTATTTCCTTCGAGAGGACGAAACCAAATCATTATTCCAGCCAAACGGAAGCGGGGGTGGAAACAAATGGATTTAACTGAGTTTAGGGGCATTAGAAGTGGAATGTTATGCGTAAATAATGTAAAAGAGAGTAGAAATCATTTTCTACTGTATTGGTAGAGTACCAAAATATTTAAACCAGACTGCCAACTACAATTGCCTACTTTGCAACTTTTAAAAGCATATATAATCTTTTTATCTATGCGCTATCAATGTAGGCGTTAAACGATATAGAATATCACTACCTTGATGTCTTTGTACACTATGTAAATGCCCAAATTATTTTTTTCATTTGTAAAATCAATAATAATATAACCTAACTTCTATTTCTGGAAAAACACCCTTTCCTGCTAGTATTTTTGTTCTTAAATTTTGTTAGGAAGTTTTAACTTAAAAATTACGTAGAACTCTCTACGCCCAAAATTCTAATGTTATGGCTTTTCTGCCATATTATGGGTATAAAATCTAGGCAGGCATCAGTATGTGTAAAGATAATGTTGGGCTAACCCGTGTAGTTCATACATTTGTGCCAAAGATCCAAAGAAGGGTAATTAACTGACTGTTAATATTTACTTTTGTTTATGATTTCCTTTTTTGAATATTCAGTATAAAATGCTGAAATATTTTCAGTGGTAATATTTTACGTGACTAATACATAAAAATAATAATCAGCAGCATTTAATTTAAAATGTAGCTGTAATAAGTGTAGAACAAACATTATCATCCCTAAAATCATTACACTTCGATGGTTAAAGTTTAAAGCGTGAGATGTCAGTTCAATTCCTCAATCCGTAGCTAAAAGTACCCCTCTGTCCTCTGGAATCACCCATTTTGAATACTGCCCCTTAGTCCCCGAGGCAAATATAAATAGTACCCGGTAGTACCAAATGGCGATATTTTTTGCCTAAGATCCTCGCGCGACTACCCTCGAGTGAAATCCTCATTCTTGCATCATTTCAAGGAGATGAAAATTGCAAGTTTCCCCCACGCAACCGACTCGGTCGGGTCTCAATTAATGGAAGCTAATTGCCTCGGGATTGAAGGCGAGAAGTGCCCTGCGCTGTGTACATAAAAGCCAATGCGACGTGCCGCCTCCCGACGCGGGATGCAAACTCGATTTCTTTCGAGCGCACACAACACATCCGGTTCCCGTGGGATTTCCTCCTCTTTCCATCCTCCCATTTTTTCCTCCTCCTCCCGAGGGCTGGATCCTCCAAGCTAGTCTCCCGGGTGGTGAGGCAGAGGAGAGGGTAGGGGTGGTAGGAGCGGGATGGTTAGGAGGGATGGGACTCGGGCTAATTTAGGAGTGCCCTTAAAGATCGAGGGACCTTGGGGTCCCCGAAGGCACGGACGTCGCTAAAAATTGGCGAAGCTGGGCAGGGTGTGGTCCCTCAACCCCCGGGAGTGTGGAATAAGTGGGAGAATCAGAGGCAGGATGGGAGGGTGGGGGTTTTCTGAGTGAGGGCCGGGAAGGAGTTTGAGTTGGTGGGTCGAGAGCGTAGGGGTGAGAGCACAAGAAGCCTTGCAGTGCACTGCCGTCTCATTGTTCCCGAGCCAATTTATACCTGGGAGCCGGATACTCCTGGAAGCCATGACTATAACCGGGGGTCTAACTTGGCCCCCAGTCGGCAATGTCGATCACCTCCAACCACCTCGCTCCGACCCCATCCATCCCTTGCCGAAAACGTGCCTCCCACGCAGAACTTATTTTTCACTTGGTCCGCAGGGTTATTGCTCTGAGGAAAAAAAAGGACCGCGAGGGACAAAAATTTGCAAGAGCCACCATAATTCGGCAAGACGAGAGGGAGTTTAATTGGCAGTAAAGTCGGTTTCATATTCTTTTGGGGCGGAAGTGCCGAAAATAGTCGTGCTTCTTCCCTCGGTCAGGGTATGCGTGATTCGTATGTCTGGAAGTTGATGCAGGTTTCTAAAGATGGATGAGAGATTCTCTCTTTTGTACCCATTTAAAGAGCTCACTGAGAGATTATTATGGGATTGGATGGACATGTTCATTACCTTGAAAATGACATTTTTCGGAAAGAATATAAAGGTTGTTTTAGTGATAATGTTCCCATATCGTGAGCTAGTTAACAGTGCAATTTTAATGATTATCTGTATCAAATTATCTGTTGTACATAAGAAAGATCTTCGGTACTGACTCTCAAATTAAAAAATATT
This sequence comes from Hetaerina americana, assembly GCF_022747635.1. Lineage (NCBI taxonomy): Eukaryota > Metazoa > Arthropoda > Insecta > Odonata > Calopterygidae > Hetaerina > Hetaerina americana. Next base: position 2,504,883 of record NW_027286897.1, on the reverse strand, counting down.
CCCACACTTCATTGCGTTAATATAGTGGTGACCCTGGTTTGAACCCTCTGGGAAAAGATCCGTGGTAACAAGTGCGTAGGTTGATGTGATAGATTATGTTTGAGCTCATCTCGTACCTATTACACATTAGATATGCATTTAACACATTAATGGGTATAATTTACGCAATAGGAATGGAGAGCTACTTCCTTTAAATGTGCTTTGGCTAGCCCTCTGGATAACGTGGTATCGAGATAATCACGTTGAATTTTAGATAATAGTGTTCCGGATTCATGAAACTTATTTTATCCCGGAGACTGCGTTTAGTCGCCGAACTTTAATTATTAGGCTACCTAAACACCAATTATATGTGTCATATAATTTTTTTATTTTGCCAGTAGTCATCATAAATAATTCTTTTGTGTATTCATCGTTCAAGTTTTTCGAAGAAGTTATCCCCATGAGTTATCTGCTTACGAAAGTCTTTATCCAGATATACCTGTAAATGTCCTCTGGCCATCCTTCACCCAACGGTTTTCTTCTCCATTCTTCAGGCTTTCAATCACTTTCACCCTCCTTCTTCCTTCTTTAACTCTATCTTTTCTGTGGGTGCTTCCCGTCACATACTTAAGTAAAGAGTTCTATTGTATTAGTAAACCTATTCAGATATATTTATTTGGTTAACAAAACTAAAGAGGTTCAAATAAGCTGAAGCCATTAGAGATCGTCGGCTATTATTATAGGTAGCTTTCTTTGTAGAGTTACATGGTGTTGGGCATTGAAAACCATAACATGTCCCCCTGGACCACCAGTACTACCCTAAATGGGGAATATATACACTTATTTCCGGCGAATTTTCCTTAGATTATTTAGTACCTTTCAAAATTTACAAAATCCCTCGTAGCATTTTCCCTACTTCCACATCGCTTTCCTATCATTTTTTTCACATTTCTCAGGTAGGTAATAAGTTATATTGACCCTGAAATATTTATTACAAAATCTTAAAAATGAAATAAAGGGTATTTACTCTATTCCAATCAGAAATTATACACCAAAATTCCCTTTTTCCAACCGCTAAGAAAAGTTTGTGTTGATAAATACTCATAATCAAGACGGGAAAGGATCCTGTTAATTTAGGAACATTTTAAGCATAGCCATTACATTAGTTGCGTGTGCTCAATAATAAGTATCGAACTAAAATTGAAAGGATAATGGCCTTTGACTACCAATGCCCTATTGGTCAAAGCAGCAGTATTTTCCGTAGAGTATTTGCATTATTTTCCTTAATTGTAACTCGTCCTAATACGTATTAAATCACTTTCTCGTTTTCATAGCACTTGTGCAAGGTTTATGAGATTACATATGTACTTACGTCCAGTACCTTACAAATGGTTTCCTACCCATGGATAGTGTCCATTATTAATTTTTACGTTAGAATACTGCCATGTGGACCTGCTGATTCCTCGGCGCTATTCTTCGTCCGTTGACGGTTCATGCAATAATCATAAATAATTTTGGAAGTGACAATTCAAATTTTCCTTCTACGGAAAGAAAGCGTCTATTATAAATAATATCTACACACTGATTCCCCTTACTGTGCTTCATAGTTAATCACCATTTCGTTCAACTGCAGCAATGTTTGCACGCTGGATTCCATTATCCTCCCAATTGATCTCCTGAGCGAGAAGAGGAATATTTCAGTGGACCTGTTGTTCATAATTAATGACCATGGCGGTCTCACAACATCCGTACACCTCTTCTTCATTTCATTCGTCCATCGCGTGGAGAAATCACTGTTCACGCAAGCAAGTTTATTCACGTATACCTATTTTTTCAATCAAGACACCCACAAAAAATTTTTTCTGGCTCGGAGGCATTGAACTCATCTTTACCGAAATACCCGTTCCCCTAAAACAATTTGATTCATATGATAACGCTGTGCTTATTATTTTTCATTGACTCGATCTTGCAGAAATTTAGCTACCTTTTGGTTTTCTTGCTATTCCGACCATATGCTTGACAGTTGCTATATTTTATGGACATTTTGATAATTATTCGAGTCTTAATGTTTATTTCGTTTGAAATTTAAAACAAAACTAAAGACCTATGTTATCCATTGAAAATAATTTTCGGCACCAAAAACATTTTGATAAATTTCCATATAATAGGAAAATTCGGGTATAGACATATTTTATGTAAAAGAAAAAAATCTTTCTTATTGATCCCGAGTGTTTACCCGACTGATATTAAAAATTTGCTTTTTGGCGCACTGTTTTAGGTACGTATAAAACTTCTATCATATTTTATATATCCCTAAGTGTACGCTACACTATTTTGTAATGTTTAGTCGTATATAGAATGAACCTAAATATCTCGTTTTAAAAAGCGATATTACTACCGATGTCAGAAGTAGAAATACAAGTATTTCCCAACCAACTGTACAGCTGTTGGGCTTGCAGATGAATTAAACATGTCGTCTGCTTGCGCATTACTCTTTGGATAGTGATGAGTGTAATTCAAACAAATAGCGAGTGCGAATATTTATGCTTTAGACCAGGGGTGAGAAATCAACGCTTGCTCCAAAAGCGCTCTTTGCTTCACTTTTGGCATTGGGGAAATCAGTGCACAAGCAAGTACCACAAAACGATCTTTTTCCATTCCGCTGAAAAAATATGTCCTGCTGAAAGAAGAAAGCGCTAATATTTTAATCCCTGAAAAGTGCGGAACAATATTTTGAATTTTTTTTTTGCTGTGAAGGTTTTCGCATACATGAAATTATGTAAGTGAAAATTCTAATTTTTAGCATGATCATTACAACTGAAATAAGACCAATACGTTCCCTGTTTGAAATTTTGCTCGCTATGGAGTAATTTGAAATTTGAAAAAATAATTCAAAACAGGTATGAAGCAAAAACTTTCGAAATGCATTTAGAGATTTTAGAATAGCAATAATCCTGTCCAATGGAATAGGCCGAACGTAGATCCTGATAGTACCAGGGTACCGTGTCATTGACCTGAGCCAAAGTCAACGTTCACTGGCATATGACGTTCATTTCTGCCCAGGTTAGGACAAAGAGATCTTAAAAAAAGCATGGAAAGATTTCCCTCATCTATGCCTCAATCGCTAATATACCGCCTAATTATTTCTATTTTCTCTCGTCACTGTCGCCGCCCACATATCGAACAGAATGAAGAAGATGAGAGACGGTTGAGATGCACACACAGATGAGAAGTTAAATCCTACGGACGGCCGGAAAGTTTGCCGCTCAAGGTGTTCGAAAACTTATCTCTTATCCTTTTCCCAGAGACCATCGAATCGCTTGCTTCCTCATGTGCATGTGACTTCATCCCCTGACGACTGCTTCTATCCGAGTGATACAAGTGACAAATGCCCGGAGCCCACACAAGGACGGCGAAAAAATACCCGTTATGCGAACTCAAGGCGTGCAAAAATTAGAAAAAAAATGCATTGAAAAGGAAACCGCGACCATTCGGCTGCCATACAAAATACAAAACAAAAAGCAAAATTTGTCGGTAATATATGATGCATATAATTAGTAAGACGAGTAATGTATGAATATTAGGATTACTCGGTGAGGAGAAATATAAGGAGTAGTGCAAATTTTATTTCATACATTATGTATTATATATACATTGTGCGTTCCGAATGGAATGCAATTAAATTTCCAGCGCCACTCCTATTGGTCGGACTTGGATCAAACCACTTGGAGTAGGTATTGGGGGACGCTAAGCTTTACCGCGAAACTTATCTCAGTGCTCTCCAAGCTGTGTAAGCATCAGGAAGCCAGTTAATGTAAACCTCTGTGAACCACTCGTGTCACGAAAAAAATGGAATCGACGATCGAGCAACGTTACGCGATCACTTAGTGTTGTGGTAAACTGATGAAACTCTGCTCCGTCCTACTCACAAGTTTTGAGGTGGTTAAAGGCCTTTAAGGAGGCCCGGGAAGAGGCTCACGACGAACCAAGCTCTATCGGCCGTACCGCCTGTATCTAAGAATATTTTTTTCATGCTCTGTGGAAGTTTCGGTGCCACTGTTTAATAGTCTTTTTACGTATGCAACATGCTAGTATCGTTTCTCTTTTACCTGGGGCCGTCTTACAGACTTTGTGTGTGTGTGTATATATATATATGCCATAAACACAGTAATCAACCCGAAGGTCGGTTTGGTAGGTGATGGTAGAGTTCACCCAGTACTAAGCCCGATGGCGTGTGAAATTCACACATCAGTGTAGGGGGCCAGTTCCTTTTCCTGTGCCGGTTATGGTTTCCCAGGAAGATCCCCGTAAAATCACATAACTTGGGTGGAGCTGCAGGTGCCCAGAGTGCCTTGCCAGGGAATCGAACCCGGGCCCCTCCGGTCAGCAGTCCAACGCTCTACCCCTGGACTACCGCGACCCATATATATATATATATATATATATATATATATATATATATATATATACACACACACATATAGGTGGTCCAGGGGTAAAGTGTTGATCGTAGTTCGGATCATAGTTCGTAGTTTGGTCAATAGATCGGATTGGGTTCGATTCCCAGGCAAGCCCCTCTGAGCACTTGCAGCTCCACCCAAGCTACGTGATTTTTATGTATATATATATATATATAACTGTATATGTCCTTTACCTTCTTTGTTTAAAGTCAGTACTGTAATATTGCCAGCCCCAGCGGGGTAATGTTCTCATATGCCCCAGAGATGGTTGGTTCGCTTCCCACCTCTGTGGGTTTTCCTCCACCTAAGGTTTTGGTGTATGTCATTGTTTTCAATTTTGTGATAAGGGGTTAGGTGGAAGAAGAATATACAGCCTCAATCTCGTTCCAATAAAAAATAACGCTAAATAAATAACGAAGTAGTATAAATGGAAGATCCTGCATGCCAACAATAATTTCATAGGCATGCTGATGGATTAATGCCAGAGATTTTGAAAATTTTAATTTGTGCATTGATTTAAAAAATTCTCCGAAAAGCGATGAAAATTTCGGATGAAGCTAACTCCGTATGGTTTCTGTTTCCAGCTATTTGCATGTTGTCTTAACCATGATTATTATTTCATCGGAAAACCTAACTACAAGTTTCTCATTTACTTGATTTTTTTTATTGCCAAGTTAAGAAATATTCAAACCATTTATTTCTGTGCCTCATCAAATATATCTGGAAATGGGATGGTTCACTTTAATATCGTAATTAGCAATTCATTACTTTTTTAAAAATACAGCATCCTTTTGCTTTCCTCGAAGTGTGTCCTTGACGAACATCGTTCTTGATATCCCTAATGGAATGATTTTCAAAAGAATTGGGGACAATGGTTGGGCGTCTCTGGACGTTAATATAGCAAGAGTTGATTTTCAGATTTCGTCTCTTCATTTATCCTCTTCACTTGTTTCAGGAGCTTCTTTCTTTTATGAAGCTACGAAACAATTTGGACGCTTAAAATAAGTCACGATTTCCATTGTCAATTGTTAATTCATTGCGAAGAAAGGGGCGACATGAAGAAGTCCCATGCACGCCCTCACACGTTACAGTGGCAATATAACCCAAGGACAAAGACAGCAATCAACTCCGACTCCTTCTTTCGTCTTTTTTAAAGGATTTTTTTTCTGGGATTTCGGAAATACAGTGAAATCTTCTTCTCCCCTGCCCATTTACCTCCCCATTCCGTATGAACCTCTCCTCAACCTCAAAACTCACTCCCTCCCCTCTCTCCCCCAAAGCTTTCGCTTTCAAAAGAAATTGAAGGAGTAGCCTTTGCCAATTCTCACTCTCTTCCCCACTCCCTTCTCTCTCTCTCTCGACGAGGAAATTTTATTGTTCCAAGGTTTTTTTTTGGTAGTGACCTCGAGCTTCTTCTCCTCCTTTGCTGCATCATAAGCCGCCAGTAAGATTCTCTGTCAAGATGTTCCCTCTCCCGTTGTTAAAAGGTCGTTCTCGTGACAGCCCATACCCACGTTTTATTCTCTTTTTTTTTTTGACCGCTCCCCTTTTGCTTCCAAGGGTGCTTCGTTGGACCCACTTGGCTGGCGGCCGACGTTTAGGTGAGGTCTACTTCGCCCGGGTTTATACGTCGACTGTTTTTCGTTTATGAAAACGAAAGAGAAAGTTTTTCCTCACTCATCCGATGTGTGTTCCGCATTTATTCATATCGAACATGGTAATTTATTTAATTTTTCCTGGAAATCACGTGAAGGGATGGATTTTTCATCCCGTCAAAATTAAAATGCAATTAACCAAAGAGCGATTTCTACGGCTCAATCTCAAAAAAACCCACAAAAAACTTTTATCGGACAATCATGCGTCTGAGTACTCCTTTTGGTTTACGGAGCTATTCCCATTTTTATCTCTTCGGGCCCAAAACTATTTTGATGCACAGGATAAAAAATATGTGTGATGGTCCTTGCTCAATTTTGCCGTGGTAATGGGAAAAATATTCAATTAGGCTAAATAATTATTGCGGGAGAGAATTGCATGGTATAAAAAAGAATCATAATGGAAGATTGACTTTAGCTTGAGCCTGGTTATGAAATATGTTCCCCTACAGGTCTTTCTACAGGGAAATGTCGGTTTATGAATTTTTATCACGAAAAAGAAGTAACGTATTGTAGCTTACCATTTTAGACCTAGGATTCTATGTTTAATATATATATATATATATATATATATATATATATATATATATATATATATATATATATATACATACTTGTATAAATTCATGCATGCGTAAATAAACACACCCATATGTACACACTATCCCTCTTGGTCCGAAGGAAACCCATGTGATTTTCTAAATTCTGATATCTCTAATTACGAATGTAATGACCATGCTCTCTCCTCACCCATGGCAAAATAATGAATCTAAATGCAGAAAACGGATTATTAAAATGTCAAAGATGGTAGTTACTCATTTAAGAATGAAAACTATCATAATTTGAGCCATGGAGTTGTTAAAAATCTAATGGGTGAAATAATAAGATCGCCATAGCTTAGTCACTTATTTAACGAGGTAAAAATGCTATTTGATTATCTCAGCCAATAAAATAAAAACATGAATAAATTAATAATTCGTTATGTGCAAGCTAGAATAGGTCGGTAAAATAATACAGCAAGTGATAACTTTCGAATATTCAGGAGTAGACATAACAAGGTGCGGGTGTATCGAAGTACGAAAACAAGTGGCCAATTCAAACAAAGTAGCAGGCTGTCTTAATGATGTAATCTGGCGAAACAAATAGCTGAAACTAGAAACAAAAGTGCTAATCTACCAAACTACAGTCAGACCCATAAGGACGTACATGCATGTATGAGAAACAAGACCAAAGCGATCATAGCAAAACAACTCCTAGTGACTAAAGAAATGAAATACTCCATCGAATATCGGGATGTCAACTAGTTGACGGGGAAGAAGCGAAGCGTCAGAATATTATGTAAAGTGAACAGTATAAATGAGTTTGCTGTATACTGAAATAAACAATGAAACCAACCCGTGAGATGAATGACGAAAAACAGACTCTTAAAAATGTCTTGAGTTAAAGATCCCGACGGTAAACGAAGCTGAGGACGGTCAAGAAGAGATTGAATGACAACTTAGAGCCAAGCTGTGGAGAAATCAGTAAGGCACAGGTTTGAGGGCCCCTCAAAGAATAAGGAAGGAGGCAAGACTCGACGACGAATCAAACATTGTTTTATATTTATTCTGAGTTGAAAAATTAAATTTGGATTTTTTATCCTTTAGGGGTCTTTTATCTTTTCTAACTTTTGTATTAAAATAATTCTTTATTTTTCGCTTCTCGACAACTCTAAGGTTCTTTATTGCAGCTCTGAATAAAATTTTCCATGCCACTAATTAAGAGTCTCTCCAATTCACTTTGTTGAGTTAAGGCTCAGGTCATGGTGTACAATAATTCGTTCCCATGTGTCAATAGGAGAATAAGGCTATATTTGATGAATATAAAATGATAAATGCCTATTCCGACTCATTTTCAATTCGAGACTCTTAAACTACATAAGAAGTCAAGTATAATTAATAAAATTAAAGAGTAGTAATGTTAAGTCCGCGTAAATATAAAAACAATGGAAATGATAATATAATATATACGATAATATAGTAATTCCACAGTTTTGGGTTTTCACTTCAAACCATTTTTTCTTTTGAAAATGTCCTCAAATAATTTACTTTTAATAGAGTAGATGTGTTTATTATGATTGTTTTACAATACGTCAATCCTTTTTACATGAAATTCTAAACTATTGGTGGCCTCCACACAGGTAAACCTTCAATGCCACCCTAAATTTTATGTATTTATTTATCAACTCATGTATGGGTTATTTATTTTAGCTATTTCAAAGCATCAGGTTGCTGTTAAGAGAAGTGCGGCCCTGATATTCCGTATGTTGTGTTCTAATATTTTTCTTAATTCCTTCTTCCTGCCAAAAAATATCTATGCCTTTAATCTATAATATTTATGCCAAATTGTGGTTTATGCCGTGATTCGACCACAAAGTTTTCCCGTAAATTCCCGCAATTGGAAACCTTTTCGCTTGCGAAGTTTCCAATGGGGTTAGGTGACCCTTGCAGTCCATCCGACCATTGCTACGACTTGTTTCATCTCCGCCATCTCGGAAAACCCTCGTCCCATCGCGGTCGTTACGAGCGTGGTTCCAATTTTTCTGGATCCTCATTCATTCCACTTCAGGCCCCATCACCCCCACCGACTTCGTCCCAATGCTATTCGCCCCCGAGGCGCAACCCCTCGGAGAAAACCTCATTACCTTACGCCCCACCTTGGGAGGAGGTATATCGGACTGCTTTTCCGACCCCTCTCTCACCATATCTCTCTCCTCTAGCGTAGCAGCTCCAAACGAGATACTCGAAGGTCATTAGTCACGTCTCGAGGCTCCAGGGGATTTCAAAATAATTACACAGCAAGACCGACACGCGAAACATTCGGGAGGAGTCAAAATAAGATTATATTTGGGGGCGTGTTTTGGAAATCCGAAAATTGGCGTCGGAAGCACCCAACTTACTTGACGCGCCGTGAACACTGAGCTTTAAGTTACAAACTGCTCATCTTTTCTCCCATAACTGAGTAACGAAGGAGCTAAATGTTTCATATTTTCTTGACTGACATTTCAGTAATTACTTGAGCGAATTTATATTCGAAAGCGGAGGATCGGAACCTTTTGGATGCGAATTCCTATTTGGAGGGCCGGAGAGAGTTCAGGTGATGAGTGAGGTGCCTCCCAGCTAGAAGATATTTTCAATGATATTTTCTAAGGTATAAATACCTCCAGTGTCTTTGGTTTATTTAACCTTTCTGTGTTAGAATAGAAATTTATTTTGGTGGATTTAATGTATTTCTTGAAAATTTAATGATTTCTGTGCTTTCCTTCGCTCTCACCGATTCGTATATCCGTGCTTTCCTATCAAATACTATTTCTTGGAAGATAGTTGGCTTCGAACATTAACACCAGTCTGAATGTAGGTGAATTTCTTTGCGATGGCCATCTCAAAGTAAGTATCCTTAGTATATTGTATTTCTTTGGCGAATTTTATGTAGAGCCATTGTTTCTTTCATCGAACCGGAATAATTCCCTTGCGTATAAGGAAATATTAAGTGGCTAAATTGTATGGTAATCACGGAAACTGGGTATGTTTACAGGGTTCGTCCAGAAAATAAGTGTACTGAGCTCAGGAAAAAAAATGTATTACACTTTTACATATCTTAAGCTAATATTCCTCTAAATAGGACCCTTGTGAGTCGATACACTTGTTCCAGCGGCGTTCCCATTCCTGGAACGCTCCCACGAAGGCATCATCGGGAACCTCTCGAAGACACGTCGTCACGGCCTCTTGGACGGCGTCCAAAGTCCCGTATCACGTTCCTTTCAAACTCCTCTTTATCTTCGGGAACAGAAAGAAGTCCGGTGGTGCCAAGTCCAGGCTGTAGGGCGGGTGCGGCAGCGTTGCCACGCCGTGCTTGGCCAAGAAGTCCGACACGACAAGCGCGGTGTGAGACGGCGCATTGTCGTGATGCAGCCGCCAGATATTTTTGATCGCTGGCCGGACGCGGGCGACTCGTTTTCGAAGCCTGTCAAGCACTTGGACGTAAAATGCAGCATTTACAGTTTGTCGTTCAGGAACAAATTCGTAGTGGACGACTCCCCTTTTGTCAAAAAAGACAATGAGCATCGCCTTGATCCGAGATTTGCTCATGCGAGCTTTCTTTTGACGGGGTGATGATGGGGTAAGCCACTCCGCACTTTGTCTCTTCGACTCCGGGTCGTACTCAAAGATCCACGTCTCGTCACCCGAAACAACGTTCTCTAAAAAATGTGGATCATTTTTGCAGTGATCCGCAAGTTGTGTCGCGATTTCCAAACGATTGAGTCTTTGATCATCACTTTCGGCACCAACTTTGCACAAATTTTTCGCATTTGTAATTGCTCCCTAATAATCTCGTGCACTATTGTTTTTGGCACATTACACTGCTCTGCTATCATCAGAACACTAAGACGACGATCAGAGTTCAGTACATCGCGAACTTTTCGCACATTTTCGTCGGTGAGTGTCGTTGATGGGCGTCCAGGCCGTGGTTCGTCGTCGACCTCTTCTCTGCCTTCCACGAGCATCTTGTGCCACCGAAATATCATGTTTCTGGACATGGCTGACTCCCCGTAAGCCTGGTTAATCATACCGACAGTTTCGGTAGACGATTTCCCAAGCTTTACCGCAAATTTGATGGAATAACGCTGCTCCAAAAACTTCGACATCGCGTTCCGTGACGTGGGTCGAGCGTGGAGGTTCGCGTTAACAGAGCTCCTCACTACACCACAGCTCAGAGCCGACTGCCTTTTTCAGCGTCGCTTGCCAACATACCCCCCTCCAATCGCAGCCGGTCAGAGCGGTGCTGGGCGCGCCTGGAGCGGCGGGAAAAAATCAGTACACTTATTTTCCGGACGAACCCTGTATGTCAGTTGTTCATTCTAAGCTATTTTCAGCCAACCTTTTCGATGTTTTTACGTTAATTCTTCCATTACATCCTACCCTCACTTCATTCCTGGTATATAGATACTTTTTATCATGGCAAGCTCCACTGTGAATTTTAGTGAACTTTTTTTCTTAGAATTTATCCCATTAGTTTCATATTTGTTTTAACTCACTTTCTTAGTGTACTCGCTTAACCCTTGAGAGAATTTCAATGCAACAATTTCAGAGTGTAAAAATCATTCGCCTTTACTGGGATTCGAACCCAGATCCCTCAATATCCGGTCAAGTGCTTTAGCCACCTAAGCTACCGAGGCGTCCTCTTAAACTCTGAAATTTTGGGGCTTTTAAAGGAACTAGATTGAAATTGTTGCATTGAAATGCACATTAGCGGATGACTCCGTTAAAAGTTACTGTTGCGGCATCTCCCGCAGTTTCTTTGGAATTTGTCAAAGTATAAACACCATAAGTGTTTAAAGTTGGCTTTAACCTCGTGGATTGTGGCGCGTCGCGCACGACTACGAATGCCTGTGACATTGTATGTCCGGCATTTCGTCACAACATCTAGTTCCTTTAAAAGCCCCAAAGTTTCAGAGTTTAAGAGGACGCCTCGGTAGCTTAAGTGGCTAAAGCACTATACCGGATACTGAGGGATCTGGGTTCGAATTCCAGTCAAGGCGAATGATTTTTACACTCTGAAATTGTTGCATTGAAATGCACATTAGCGGATGACTCCGTTAAAAGTTACTGTTGCGGCATCTCCCGTAGTTTCTTTGGAACTTGAGAGAATTATTTATGAGTAGCTCGGTGTATCTATTTTATGTCAGTCTTTCTGCGGTCATCATCATCTTCTTCTGAAGGTTAGATGGAAATATCCTTCTAGATAAAAATATCCTGGTTTTGGATTTGAGAATATATGAATGCTCGGGTACAAAGAGAAGTCATAGATGGAGATAGCTCGGATACAGTAGAAGTTACTTCAGGTGTTCCCCAGGGAATTGTTATCTGACCTCTTTTAATCCTACTTTACGTTAACGACATTGACTCCGTAGGTCCTAGTAAGATACGTTTATTTGCCGATAATACAGTGGTTTACAAGAGATATCCGTAATCCTGAGGACATAGTAGCTTCATCAGATTACCTCAATGCTCTACAACGCTAGGGCGCAATTCTTCTCCTTACGTCCGTACTACTTTGACCGCGTTGGTCCAAAACACTACCAAGATACGTAAACTGTTCCACCTGGTATAGTTTTTCCCCTCCTATTTTAATGTTTAGCTTAGCCTTTTTCTTTCTAGAGAATCGCATAACCTTTGTTTTATTTATATTGATTCTCATCCCATATCTGTCGCACTGAATTTCCAATTCACTCAGCAATGCTTGCAACCCCTTGGCTGACTGGCAAACTAACGCTTGGTCATCAGCGAACCTAACTGATTTCACATACTCCCCACCGACTTTCATTCCTACCTCTAGGTCTTCTCATACCTCTTTAATCATTTCCTCCACATATACGTCGAAAAGCAACGGTGATATTGGGCAACCCTGCCTTACACCTCTCCCTAATACCGCCCATCCGGACTACCCGTTCCCCACTCGCACCTGAGAAGTCTGAGATATGTACAGGTTGCGGATTAGCCTCCTGTTCCTCCAATCTATTCCTATTTTCTCCAATATACTCATTAGTTTTTCCCAATTAACTCTATCAAACGCTTTTTCGATATCTACGAAACAGGCAAATAGCTCCTGGTTGTGTTCTATATTCCTCTTGATTAATAATCTCATTACTGCAATGGCATCACGCGTACCTCTACCCTTCCTAAACCCAAACTGATCATCCCCTAAGTAATCATTTGCCCTACTCTCTATCCTTTTTTTTATGATCCTGAGAACAACTTTAGCTGCGTGGGACATCAAACTTATTCATACTGTAGTCCTCACATGATGTAGCGTTTACCTTTTCGCAATAGGAACTAAAACTAATCTCACTAAGTGTTCCAGCCAGATTCCTTCCTCATAGATACTACGAATCAGTCCATATAGTCTCTTTCTACCATATTTTCCCATGCATTTTAAAAGTTCCGCAGGAATGTTCTCCACCCTCACGGCCTTATTAAGTTTCATCTCCCTTAATGCCCTTCCTATCTCATCGTCGAGTATGCCTGGACTTAAGCTGTCTTCCTCTACGCCATGTTCCTTTTCTGTCTAAATTTGTTGGTCGAAGTTCTTTACTATGCAGTTCTTCTATATACTCCTTCCATCTCTCTTGGATCTTTCCTGTGTAGTATTACCTTACCCGCCTTATCTCTAACTGCTATCGTTGATCCCCCTTTCTTACTTCCCGATGAAGATTTAACTTTGCTGTACAGCGCACAAATTTCACCCTTGCTCTGCAAACTTTCCATATCCTCACACAGCGTCTTCCACCATGCTTCTTTTGCTTTATTTGTTACCCGCCTCAATTTATTGTTTAACTCTTTGTACTTCATTTGGCCTATCTCAGTATTTACATTCTTCCATTGTCTCCGCTCATCCATCTTTGTAATCATCACATCCGTGATCCATGGTTTCCTAATCCTTTTAGCATTAACGGTTCCAATAGTGTCTGTTGCGGATTTTGATAACCCTTTCTTGATACTTTCCCATTTTTCTTCAATAGTACTTAGCTCTTTACCATCCTCCATGATTTCCTCTACCGCCTGTTTGTACTCCTACCTTTTCAAACCATTTAATGCTTCTACATTCCATTTTCTAACCCTCCGCCCCTGCCTTATCTTTTTTAAACGGACGCTACATTTCATAATAACTAAACTCTGGTCAGGGTCCGCATCCGCTCCCGGGAAGCTGTGCAAATTTATCACACTGTTCCTAAACCTGTGTCTAACCAGAATATAATTTCAGTTGAGTTTTTCCGTACAATTATAATTTCAAAGTTTCCTTGCTTGACGTGATTCATTTGACAATATCAATATTATAATTAAACTTTTGCGCATTCTTGTATGTTTTTCTTCAGCCAATCATGTTATTTTTGTCAAAATTTATGACTTCATGTTCAATTGCCCAATTTCCCATGCATTGAAAATGTAATGTAAAACGATATTTGATTTTCCCAAGCCACACCGTGATATGTGATCGCACTCTTACTTATGCTGTTCATACCTTTAAGTATTTCTTTTGACATTTATAATATATTGCATATACCAGAGTAGTATTATCTTTGCATGTGGTGCCAGTTTATTCCCCCTCCGGGGAATACATAGTTTATTTCAAAGTTATTACTGGCGTTGCTTGTGGACATAAACGCTTCACTGGAGTTCAAGAATTAACTGATGGTGTAAGGTGGTGTATTATTGTGCGAGCGATTATGAAAATAGCATTTTATTCTGTCTAAACAAATTCTCGTAAAATTTTATGGCGTGTAAGGCTAGCCAATAAGCAGGCCGCATGGCGTGATTACTGCGTGTTTGCGATTCGAAACTTGCCTCAAGGAACACTTAGGAATAACGAGCTTCAGTCGAGTAAAAATTGAATTTCCAGTGAGTGCCCATTTTAAAATATTTTCCATAGCACCGTCTTATCTCTGAACTGATGAATTGGGAGGAAAGCTACCTCCCAACATTTGCTGACATATCTAGGCATCTTTGTTGGATTGAAGGGAATAAACTGCCTTCCCCGTCGCCCGTTACATTTAACTTGCCTCGTAGATGAGCTTTTTATAAGTAATTAGACGCAGGGCATAAAAAGCGTATGTATGAAGAACTTGCCAAGCGTATTTCAATGAGTGTAAAATACGCAACTTACTGCTGGCTAGAGAAGATTTTAAATTGTTGATAACATAATTTCACAAAAAGATCATAAATCCATATAGTAGAGCATCCGAATATTCTTCCATACAAATACCCAGAGATGCACTAAAAACGTGTTTGGCAGAAAGTGAAAGCATTGGGTGGAAAGTGTCAGGGATTAGGTGGATGGAGGGTGTCTAATGGGTAAGGGAACGGAGGAGAAACATCCACTTAAAATAAATTCCTGCAACGGACGTGCAAAGTAGTTATCAGAGGGAGAACCCACACTAATGAGCGCATATGTGTACGTTTGAGTGCCATAACGCCTTGTTTTGAGCAAATGTTAATTTTGCTCATTTCAAAAAATTTCCAATATATTCACATGGGCTGATAATAAAAATCAACCCCTTAGATGATAGACCGTCGCCATGCTAAGACCACTGGAGAATATACTCGTACTACAGGGATTAAAAAATCTTTAGCAATTTAATGCGTGATTTTAAATATTATTTTGAAGAAAGCAATTATGCTATTAGAATCCTAATAATAAACAGCTGAATGACTAACGTTGGGTTTCACATGTCGGGGGGTTATACCTAAGCATTCATTGCCGTTCGTTAAAGGAGACGGTTAAGGTCGATACACTATCATACGGGCGAATCAAATCCCCAGGCGTATTAAATACGAACGCAGGTTTAGGCGATCCCTACGCAACAAACGTCTCTTTTGTTGTTCTTATGTTTTTCTTGCTAAATGACACACTTAAGTCAATTATTTTGAAAGTTTTTATGCTGATTTTCCATTCCCACTTTTCTAGTCATTTTTCACCAAAACTAGCCGGAAAAACCTTGAATGTAATACTTTGAAACTTGTTGAAAAGTTCAAATTGAACGCTCCAATTGCGAGAAAAGTATTTGGTTCGTATTTAAAAAGTCAGCGAATTATCTTATTTTCATTGAGTATTATTATATTTAAAATTCATTAGAATAATACATTTTTTATTTGCGTATGCGTGGTCATATATTGCCCAGTAAAGTCGGTTGTAAGAAAATATTTCGTGTTCTGATTGATTTATTATAATTTTTACTCTTGTTTTCACCTACACTCCCCACAATTAGTTCTCAAATGGTGTCCACCTGAACACAAAGTAATTGAATTCTCACAATACATCCCGATCTACCGTGAGCGTCAATGAAATGATTGCGCACTTCTAGTGGAAATGAAAATTTTAAAAATGTCCTCATTTATATTAAGAATAAGTGTTTTGGACCATGGAATTATAATTATTTCGAATTAGACACATCAAATCCCTTTCCCCGCGTAATTATATACATATCTCTTTTTCGTTACTTCTACTTACTTCATTTTTTCAATTAAATCAGGGAATTCATTTGTTGATATATTTGAGGCACGAGTAAAGTGATTTTAATGAGCCTGTGGGATGACTCTCAGAGTTCAGAAATAAGAACAACTACAAAGTGATATACAGCGGCCATATACTGGGGTGAGAGGATATAATAACAGTGCATTAATGTAATTTATTATATCTCAGCATAAGACGTCTTTCTATCTGTATGGGCAATTCATTTTGCTTGAAATGACTGCTGAAAATTAAGGCTGGAAACCGGCACGTTTCCAATCGCGTGACAGGATGCTTAAGACAAAGATTTGTCGAGACAAACATTTATTTTAGCTTCCTATTTTTTTATCCTCCCAAATATCAAATCTTATATTGCTCTGACTTGTAATTACCAGCCTGTAAAATTATTCTTTATGTAATCTCAGAGGTATTAGGGGTTATATTTAAAAATAACGTACCTTATTAGCAGTAGTCCTTAGGCTTAAGCTAGGATTTTGATGAACTCTTGTACTACACGCTTCAATACTTTTTAGCGTATACTATATTGACACTAAATATGCTTAATGTTCATTCTGCATTTCAATTACTCATTCTTTCCCTCTGCTTAAATTCTATTTCCATTAGTTTAATTTCAAATGCCTATTCTTTTCTTCTCTCCACCTCACTTTTCCTGTATTCTCACCTCTGTTACCTTTTTCAACGTCCCAGTGCCTCCTTCCTGCATCCACTAGCCCTGTTTTTACAATCAAATTCTCGCAACAGCCATATCTTCCACTATCATTCCTGGGACCTGATTTATTTTTTTTATTTTTTCCTTTCCTTTTATTTCGTCCATAGAAAGTCGTACAATACTTAAACATTTTGGATCCATTAATGTTCGAGTAAAACCGATCATTCCCCGATTTTTAATGAACGGAATTCAAAATGCTGGAACTAGGTTATACGATTCACATGATTTGCGTTGAAATGGCATAGTCTCAAAAGGAAAAAAAAATTAAAAAGAGAATCCAAATTCTACGTGCATAGTTGAAACTAGTGTGCTTTTGTGTTACATTGGAAGGACTAGTAGTAACTGCGACCGAAATGCTTTAGAAACTTTATTTCTTCGAGATACTTGTATAAAGAGAAGGAATTACAAACCCGAACAGAGTGTAACAAATAATGTTTTGGCGCTCAGTTTTTTTCCATCTCCTTCACATCTTGCCGGTTTTCAGTCACTCCACAAGGCTTATCTCGAAGTACTGGGACGCAATCTTCCAGAGCCTGAGCACGCCCATGTTGAGGAAACCCTCGGCACCAGTGGGGCAAGAGGTCATGGCTTCCAGGACCGTCTCACCTACCTCACTGAGGCTCCTTCCTTCCTCCCGCACCCCCGCCGCTCCCTCCTCTCCCCTTGGCACCCCCGATGTCGCGGTGGCGGCGTCCGGGTGCACGTCTCCCCCCACTCCTTCCCTCGCGCCTCCCTCCCATTCTTCACCTCCCAGCCCCGCGTCGTCTCCACTACCTTCCACCCTACCCTTCCCACTTTCCGTTCCTCCTCCGTCCGGTGGTCGGCGCCTCCTCTCCTCCCAGCGTCTCCCTCCCCCTCCGCCCTCTTCCCCCGCGGCCCGTCCGTCGCCGCTGTCTCCGCCACCCACGATCCCTCCTCCCCCCTCCCCGAATCTCGGTCCTCTTCCTCCGTGCGAACTCTTCCCGCCGCCACTCCCCCCCTCGCCCTCCGCTTCCGTCCGCCCTCCACCGCCGCCCTCTCCCCACTCTCTCCCACCACCCGGTCGTTGCCGGAGGCGGTCGCCACCGCACCCGGCCCCCTGTCGCCCCAACAAGGAGGCCGCCGCGAACATTTCGTATTCGTCCGCCCCACCGCCGACGCCGGGATCATCCTCCCCGCCCGAGCCGGAGGATCCCCATCCCGCGTAGCTCCGGGGCGATTGATTCACCACCCTGCGAATGGAGAAGATAAAGGAACATAATGGAATGGAATGGTGGCTCCTGCTCACCCATCCATGGGCTCCGTTCCTTGAATATATAATTAAGAGGGTGGCAAGGGAATTATGCGCGGATAAGAGGATGGATGGTATCGTGGTGATGGGGGAGAGTTTCTTTATTTTCAAACCGACGAGCCTCTTGAGAGGACTTTTCCCTCTTCTTACTTGCCACTCGGTGGATTTTTTTTTATTCGCCACAATGAGGTGACGGCAATAAAAGTAATGTCCGCCTCTCGATGATTGCACTCATTGTTGGTAACAACGGGCATTAACTCTCAAAGATGGTGGTAAAAAGGGAGGAGGTCACGTGATTCGTGACAAGCGATAAATCATCATCTCCTATGGGCTCCATTTAATTGCAACTTTTTGAGTGAGATGTTCGCACGTATTGGAGCGGAGGGTAGTCACTCTGGAGGTAAACACATCTCGAGAATTCCAGCTGTTTCCGTATCATCCTCCTCCTTGAAACGATACGCCTTCATCCTGCCTTCACAATTGGGAGTATATTAATAGAGTCAAAGTGGGGGGGGGTATACGTGTGTTTCGCCGACTGTGAGGATTGCAGCCTAATGAAAGGCGGTTAAGTATCACGAGGGAAAATTTCCAAGGAAGATTAATGATAACATCTTTATTATTCAATATTTTTCAGTATTTGCATTTTGACGTATTCATTTGGAATATGAACTCTGGAAGATTATGTATGCATATTCATCAAGTTCCCAATTAAGTTGCAATTACGCAAATGATCATATTTATACGATCATCATAGTGCTATTTGGCTTCAAAAATCAATTTTTATTAGTTTTATGTGATACCTTGTGTACTTGTAATCGTCCTAAGGTAATTAATTTTTTGTGACTCCAAATATTGCTTATCTCCAACATTACTATCGCTCCACATGAAGCTTTGTACATGGATGATATTTTTTTGCGTAAGAAATCGCTTCGATCGCGAAGAATGATTTATCAATTTTATTGTACGTGCTCTTACTATTTTATTATTTAGCGGCGCTTATTTTCCTGAGTTGGTGAGAATATCTACGCCAGTTTAATATTAGAAGTCCATTATGGCTAATTGAGTAGTTTCAGGCGTGATGTGATGGAAATCTAACATAATGAATAACCGATACTAGCACTTTTCCACTGGATAAAAATTTTTTTACGACCGGGTTTCGATTTGCTGCATCGAAACCCGGTCACAAAATAAATTTCATCCAGTGGAAAAGTGCTACTATTAGTTATCCATTATAGCTATCGTGACATGAAGTTTTCTTGTTGTACTTCATAAATTATTGGACTGCAGGAAACTTCTATGAAAGGAAAAGTTGATATCAGAATTAAATATAGACTCGGGATTTCTGGGGTTTGCTTAGGTATTACTTCAGCGTCAGTAACCGGGGGAAGTTTTGGTGGTGGAATCTGACAGCAATATCCTTATTTGGCGGAGTGTGCTCCAAAGGTAAGCTGTTTCAAGTTCTTGGGTGGACGGATAATACTCAAGCATACCAAAAAACCCCGTAACCAATTTAATTTAGTTTTAGGTCTACATACGTGCATTGTCCTGTATTAACGTCCTTATATGCTCTTCAATTTTTGAGAGGCAATTACTTGCCATAATTTTTTAAAAATTTTTGTGGAGGTTAACAAAGCAAAAATAAAACATTTTTAAAGTTAGGTTGAATGAAAATTCATCATTGACCTTAGGTTAACGGGTAGCTATTTATTATTGCTCGACAATGAAGTGATAATAAGGACCACTAACGCGGCGTAGTGCGTGAAGTAGATGAAAGGAAGGGAAATCATAAATATGTGGTATCTATTTGTATTTGGGAGCCAAAGAATAAGCACTCGGTTTTTAGCCAAATTTGAAAATCTCCGACACGAAACGATATGATCTCCCCAAACGTTCTAGTCCTGAATTATTACCCATAAGAACGTATGTAGTAGTATGCCATATACTTGGATGATAGTCCTGCAATAGTATTTTATAATTTAAAAAATGTTATTAATAGATTATCGGTAAACTATATATCATTTTTCCGGTTCAGGTTTATCAGAGCTTCAAATGTAACTATTCCCAAGATTTTTATTGTGATTGTTCAGTTGGTAGTAAAGGATCTAATTGCACAACAGAAGATATAATATGTTACATTTTAAGCGAGGTACCTGTCTTATCTCCAACCTCTTGACGGTTGATATGATTAATACGCATATTTGCTCTCAATAAAGAATGCGCTTTGCGGCGGAAGATTGGATGAGAGGAATTAATGGAGAAGAGATATGAATTGAGAGCTGAAAAGGTGGAGAAATACCAAGAGATAAATTGCAAATAGATGTTCAGCCATTATTCCAAAGATGGTAGTCAACTAATAAAACAGTCGGCTGGAGATGAAGAGTTACCTGTACATCTGATTATTCATCATCTCTTCATTTCGCAAGGTTTTTTGATGTTTATCAAAATTAATATCTTACTAATCGAACTTTTATGTATGCTTAGCATACACTATATGTAATTTATAAACATTGGATTAAAAATTAGTGGGATAAGGTTTTGGGAAAAAATGCCGATAATTTAATGATAAAAATAACATGAAATTCAAATGACGGATATTTTTTGATGTTCAGAATATCCAATCAATCCAATTTTCATTTGTTAAATATGTATCGATGATGAAAAAGCACTCATGAGGTCAATATAATTTTCGTCTTTCGAGGTTGTCTTTTTTTTCAATGCGACCTATACCTAAACCAAAGTATTTCGATAGCATTCTTCCTACGCTCCTACCCTCCTGCTCATGTCGTTGCTGTGTTGGCAGAACATTTTCCGAAACTAGGCATTACTTACTACATTTATGAAACCACTTGAAATAAGTAATGATTGTCTTAAGGAAATAAATAATTAATTTAATCCACGTTTTTCAATATACTAAATATAACATGAATATCAACTCATGAATAAGAAAAAATGAAGGTAATATACGATACAAGTTATCTTTACTTTGTCATGATAATTATATGCTTCTGAAATGTGTCTTATTTTCTTCTAATTTCACTCAAAAATTTTTATTGAGTGAAGAAAAATTTTCTTGTAAGTTGAAATTTTAAGTTGAGCTGGATTGAGAAATTTCGGGGAGGGATAACGTAGTCGGAATAAAATTTCTATTTATATCTTAAAATATATCCGCTTAATATAATATTCTCACTAAATATAGCGCTTTTTAGTTGAACCAATCTTCACATTTACAGTACCAAGGATCTGAGTTAGCAGTAAATGCTAACAAATAATGACATTTTTTGCTTTAATTTCACATTTTTATGAGTTCTTCAATATGAGGTTGTAGAACATGACGTGGCCATCAGCTGGCTATTTATCCATCTAAGAAAAATTAGGAAGTCCTCACATTAAACGCATGCAGCAAAGAATCTCGTAAAAGTTCACGAGGAAAACATTGAGTCCCCCTCATTTGTGGGCGTAGTTGGAGAACGGCGAGTCTCCGAATGGGAATGGCGTCCTTGCCGACCGCGATGAATCGTCGTTCACTACTGACTTGTCTCGCCTCCTTCATTCATTTTTGCATTTCCTATTATTCTACCTTCAGCGAGTGAATCCGCCGCATAAACTAACATTCGTGTCACCCTTCACACACCGTTTTGTCGTTAAACCCTGTTATTTCATTCGAGTGGGAAATGACCGCGCGGGTGAGGAAACTCCCAAGGGGGCGAGTGAGAGAGGGTGGAGAGGAGAGGAAAGGGGGCGTCGTTGTAGTGCGTGGGGGAATTGGCGAGCGAGGAGAAAAGTGAGGTGCCCCAGGGGAGGGCGGGGGGATATGTGGGAGGGGAAGGGAGGGGGAAGGCGAGAGGAGGGTTGGGGATAGGCTGCGAAGGACGACAGAGCGGCAGTGGCGCTGCGCGATGTTCAAATTTGTGTTTCGCATCGTGATGTTAATTCACCATATATAAATAATAATACCATAAATATATATATATGTATATATATATGTATATATATATATATATGTATATATATATGTATATATATGTATATATATATGTATATATATGTATATATATATACATATATATATATATGTATATATATATATATGTATATATATATGTATATATGTATATATATATATATATATGTATATATGTATATATATGTATATATATATATATATATATATATATATATATATATATATATATATATATATATATATATATATATATATATATATATATATATATATATATACACATTCAAATACTCCGCCCGGCAAGTGGAAAGATCCGGAGTTCAAATCCCGGTCTAGGAAATATTTTTGTATTCGTGATCTGCTTGATTCCGCCTTCACCACCTCTCCTGTGTTCGTTCTTTATGTGTGTTCCTATCCCTTTTCCTTATATCTGTTTCTATATAAATGAGTATACATATATATATAAATCTATATATACATATACATATTTATATAAGAGCATACTGATCTACTGATATTTACTTTGATATATTCCGAATAAAGAATATTACAATTGCAAAATAATGCCTCGTTTCCGAAAAAATACATGCAAATCGCCAAGAAGTATCCCGAGGTATTGTGTTTACATCCAATATTGTATTTAAGTTGAAAGGATGCGCTCGCAACGCATATGATATTGGGACAAAGGCCGAATACCCTTCCGTATCTAAAAACTCTCGTCCGTATGTTACATTTCAAATTGAATCAAAGGATTGAATTTGGAATACTCATTGCGCTTCATGGTAATATCATAGAGAGCAAATCTGTTCCATAAATATATTTTTTTTAAATAATGGCATCATACGTGCCCTGTAGGTATACATCGCATATATTTCAAAAGAAATTTTAGCTACTTAAACGCTCATTATGACTGCTGTTCCTGAACCCATAAAACAGTAATTTATGCCACGAAAAGGAGGAATTATCTGGTATATTTGAGTTACAATTTTATTATATTTTTATGAATCGATTCTACAAAGTAATCTTCAATACACAAAACTTCAATTTTATTTCCTCCAGTGCAAATACACTAAGCCTGACAGTAGCTACCTTTGTTTTTAGTTCGAGGACGGTATGTGCCACAATTTTGCATGCGGGCATTAATAAAATGTGCAACTTCAACCTTCGTTGATATTCATTGTACCTGTACGATCTTACTTTCTATCGATTGACGTTGACGGAACGTAATACTCCAAGGTGTGCACCTAATGAAAAATAACCCACGAATCCTGGAATTGCTGAATTATCAACATTGACGGTGGCGACACCTCACCTAGTACTATGTATTTCGTTCGTAACATCACATTTACGTCGCGATTGGCTCGGCTTGACCACTTACCATCGCCTCGCTGAATCGTAGGAAAATCGCACGTCGTAGGCGATGGTAGCATCGTCAGCGCAGGAGAGACGCGAAAGGATGAGGGCAGGATGCCCAAGCGGGGTAAGTGCTCTCGGGGCCGCCGTGTGAGTCACGGCGTTTGGAGAGGAAGATGTGGGTGGAAGAGGTGAAGTTGGCGGAGGCGTTTTATGTGGGGAGGAGTAGAAAGTGAAAGAGAAATCTGCAGGGTGTGCGTATCTGAAACTTCCAGCGCAAACTTAGATTGTGATTTCTGTGCACCTAAACATTGACAATGCTCGGAGAGGCACTCCTGGAAGTATTTCTTTTTTAGTGGTAGCAGGGAATGTATTACATTAGCAAACCAAACATAGTAATTTGCAATACTAAGGCTAAATATTCCATTGAACATCACGTAAATTCGCGTTGAGTCTTCTGTCAAATCGTCACCATTCATGCGAAGCGTCGCCCATGAAGGAGAAGGAAAATATTTCTTCCAGCGGCGACGGAAGTTGATTCAAAGGAAAATGCTATAGTAAGCTCTTTTTTCAGTGTCATGGGCATCATCCCATAAGAAGAGTGCCCATTAGGAAATCTTTTTACGCTGGGTTTTTCCCGGTTTTCATGTGGAATGCTACTCTCAAAGTTTTTGTAAAATCTCAGGTGCACCTAAAATAATGGAAAAAAGCAAGTAGAGAAATAAAGGAGGAATCATCCAAAATTTTCGTACAATTCAATATTACTTACCTTGAAAGTGGAATGACGTGTTAATATACCCGACAAAAATTGAGAGGAGCAAGTGGAGATTGGTATTCATTACTCTTTGTTCCATCTTGTTTTGTGGTATTGAATTATGCAAAGTGAAAAAATCTTATCCGTTCGATAGTGTAACCACCTCTCTGACTTTTCCATTATTGTCCGGCCTGCAGATGTCATATGGGACGTGACCTAGTTTCTCGACGTCAGATGCAATATTGTACGTTACTATATTTTTTTTTAAATCCTGAAAATTCTAGTCATCAGGAGCTCCCGTACGTGTAGTACAATTAATTGTGCAACGTTATCAGTTCTTTTACAGTTTTCGTGTATGCCCCTTGTTCAAGAATGAGCAACTTTTTTCCGCATTTTCATTCTTGAATCAAAATTTTTAAGGGGTAGGTCCCAGAATATTTGGTGTCAGGATTGATCGGCAAGTAATAAGCTTGTGTACGTGCGAGGCGCAGTTCATGGGACTTCATCTTTCATCAACAGTGAAATAACTATACATACTTCCATTCAATTAAATTCATTTTGGCACAACTATTGGCAACGAATTCTTGTCGTCCTCTTTGAAGCATCGAATTCCGCCGATGCGATGCAACCATTTGTATTAACATCTATTAAATGTTATGAAAATATACATTATTATCTCATTGGACAAAAAAAATTGCTCTCCTCCCTCAGTTGTTCATTGCTACATTTTCCTTGCATTTCACGAATGCTAACTTGAGCCTTTCACACTTTCGTGAATATTTGAATGGTCTATGGAAGGGTTTGGGCTTTCTAATGACCCCTAGCGGTGTGCTGATGGAAGAAATGATAATTACTCCTAATAGGATCACCCATACCAGATAGGTCTAAGGGTAGGAGTCATAAGTAAGATCTTTTCCTTAGTAAAGCGGCTGCAAAGGCAAAGAAAACCCAGTGGAATGGCTAGTGGAATGATAGTGTGGCGCTAAAAACTCTATTGAGGAAGGCATCAGGATGGACAAAATTTATAGCTTGTGAAAGATGTAGAGTCGGAAAAGACATTTTTAGGTATGGGAGTAAGACAGTGAAAGAATTTTAAAATTCCCCTTCGCAGATTGTATGGGAGTGATAGCAGAGAATCTAGGATATTTGAATGCTATGTTTTGGATTTATACGATAGTACGTATAGCATGAAAACCAACAGAAAGAAAAGTAAAGTCCTAGAATGAGGAAGAGAGAGCCTACGGCTAATGCGATTATAAGAGGAGTAAATCTAGAACAACTGATATCTTTCACGGGCATTCGAAGGAGCTAAATGTAAAATGGAAGTGGCTCGATTGACATGAAGCGGAGAATAGTCCATGACAAGAGGGCGTTCACCACCAACAAGCAGCTAAAACTGGTACACGCTGCCATCACAAATGATACGTGCCACTAGCAAGGAAGAGGAATGTGAAAACATGCTAGTTGATCATGACACACTATGGATTGAAGGCATTAGCCATGCTGGGGCAGACAAGAGAAGAGTTGAGCTCTTTGAAACTTTGTCCTAGTTGTGGTTAATGATAATGAGGTGGACCGATAAATTGGTAAACGAGGAAGTCTCTTGAACAGTGCTATGCCATGCCATGTATTACATAGATATATGGCCACTATTTCATCATGTGGTAATTCCATTCCATTAATTTAAGAGGAACCCAGATCGACCCATCAGCCACCACGTCCTGGCGCTCCGCCACTGTGGTCCTTAGCGACTGCTCTGGGCGCTCATAGCCCCAGCAGTATAGAGCCTTTTTAGGCGGAATGGGTCCCACTTGTGGGAACCACAAAAGCTACATCTGCGGATAGAAGAGTGCTAAAGAAGAAGTTCATATTAAAAGTCAGAGCCTATAGATAGGCCATATTTTGAGACAGCAAATTAAATTGGAAAAAAGTAAAAGGAAAAATACGGGGAAACGTGAAACACCAAGAGAGAACAGCGAAGGCTAAATGAAGGGGTTCCATTGCGCCTAACATCTACCATGGCCTAAGTGAAGTATAGTTTTTAAGAATTTAATTGATCTTTTCATTGCATTTCTAACGATTATTATCAGAAGAAATATATTAATATATTTATATTATGTATTTACATGTATATATACGTATGTATATATATATACATATATATATATGTATATATATATATATATATATATATATATATATATATATATATATATATATATATAATGGGGTGACACAATATAACACAAATAGAAAAGAATAGACACATTTAAAAGAACACTCACACGGTAAATTGTTCGAGCTTTCGGCCCTCTCAGAGGCCTTCTTCAAGAGAGACTCTCTTGAAGAAGGCCTCTGAGAGGGCCGAAAGCTCGAACAATTTACCGTGTGAGTGTTCTTTTAAATGTGTCTATTCTTTTCTATTTGTGTTATATTGTGTCAGCCCATTATTGTGCCGCTCGTGTGAGTTTTTCCGTACAATCGTTATATATATATATACACACACACACACACACACACACACGAGGGTCATCCGGAAAGTAGTACCCGTTCGTGAAATAAAGACACAAAAGTAAATATTAACAAACATAAAAAATTTTATTTGAAAGAGGATACTTTAAACTACTTCTCAACATAATCTCCAAGCAAATTAAGGCATTTGTCATAACGTGTGACAAGTTTCTGTATTCCTGCTGCATAGTCCTTCGCCGCCAGCTCATTGAGATACGCGAGGGACCCATCTTGCACAAATTTTTGCATAATGCAGATGGTGTTTAACAATTTCATGAACAATTGTTCGAGAAACATTGGGAAAATGCTCACAGATGTCATCAATTGTGACGCGCCGATCGTTCCTCACGAATTCGTCAACTGAGCTCACCAGTTGGTCTGTAATGACAGACGGTCTCTCCGAACGCTCATCGTCGTGTGTGTTCCCCCTCCCCATGTTGAAGTTGCGACACCACCGCCGAACAGACGACTCGTCCATTACATTGTCTCCATACACCTCCTTTAATTGGCGATGAATATCACATGGGCGAACGTTTCTTGCATTGAGGAATTTAATCACTGCCCTCACTTCACAACTGGCGGCGTTCTCAATTTTTTTAAACATTGTAAACAATCACAGAAACAACACAGGCAATGCTAGCGTCACGCAACTTGGCTCAGAGAAGGCAGACAAGCCACTGAAGCTATCTGACCTCGTCCAGCGGCTACTCGCGTCGTCAGCACTTCATGCGGCACGAACGGGTACTACTTTCCGGATGACCCTCGTGTGTGTGTGTGTGTGTATATATATATATATATATATATATATATATATATATATATATATATATATATATATATATATATATATATATATATATATATATATATATATATATATATATATATATATATATATATATATATATATATATATATATATAATACTGGGACGGCACA
Source organism: Hetaerina americana (assembly GCF_022747635.1). Lineage (NCBI taxonomy): Eukaryota > Metazoa > Arthropoda > Insecta > Odonata > Calopterygidae > Hetaerina > Hetaerina americana. The sequence continues at coordinate 2,477,227 of NW_027286897.1, read as the reverse complement.
ATCAAAGACAAATAGAATAGCAGCATTTAAAAGGACACTCACACGGTAAATTGTTCGAGCTTTCGGCCTTCTCCGAGGCCTTCAAGTAAGAATCCTTGGAGAAGGCCGAATGCTCAAACAATTTACCATGTGAGTCCTTTTAAATGTTGCTATTCTATTTGTGTTCTATTGTGCCGTCCCAGTATTGTGCTGCTCGTTTGAGTGTTTCCGTATAATCGATATATATATATATATATATATATATATATATATATATATATATATATATGTGTGTGTGTGTGTGTATATATATATTATATATGTATATATATGTATATATATACATATATATATATATATATATATATATATATATATACATATATACATATATATATATATATATATATATATATATATATATATATATATATATACATATATATATATATATATATATATATATATATATATATAATGTATAACACTTAGCACTAGTGGACACAGACAAAAACACAGAAACACACAAAAAAAGAGACTCACTATTTTTCGAATTCGAAGAATTCGAAAAATAGTGAGAAGAATCGAAGCGAAGAATAGCGAAGAATCGAAGGTGGCAACGACCACCGAAAATTCGAAAAATAGTGAGTCTCTTTTTTTGTGTGTTTCTGTGTTTTTGTCTGTGTCCACTAGTGCTAAGTGTTATACATTATTATTCACGTCCGTGAGTCTTTCAAAAAGTGTTATATATATATATATATATATATATATATATATATATATATATATATATATATATATATATATATATATACATATATATATACATATATAATATATATGTATATATATATGTATATATATGTGTGTATATATATATAGTATATATATTATATATATATATAAGGAAAGTCTCGCGAATGTGAATAATGATTAAACGGATAAGCGAGTTAGAACTAGTGAACAAGAATACAAAGAAACAAATACAAATGATTTAAAACACTTGTTCCAAATTTTAGGTGGCAAAACCGTCTTCCTCTGGGGAAAGAAGGAACTCCTTTCCGCTGAAGAAGGTGGTTTGGCAACCGAAAATTCAGAATACGTGTGAGTTTCATTAGTATGTTTTTTCTCTTCGTGTTTTTCTTCGTCAGTGCTATCTCGCTGCATTGTTTAAATAATGCATAGAGTATCCATCAACTGAAATATGGATGCATGGGTTATTACAATAGGCCGTTATCTAACATGAATATTTTAATTATAATGCGACGTAATCCCCAAGTATCTTCATCCTCATATCCCAAATAGAAATGTAATGAACAAAGCGGTACTCATCGGCAAATGAATTTTTTCTCATATGTAAATTACAAGTGGAAATAAGCTTAGACTCTTAGAGTGTTTCTGGTAGAACATGCTGCTAAAATGTGAATACAGGCAGAGAAGGGAGGTATCAACGGTATACAGGTTGATGGAAATGACATCAGGGGTTCTCCGCGAATTGCCTTTGCCCATCCTGTGCCCAATCACATGAGTTGGGTATTTAAGGACACTTTCTTCAGTTTGGCTCGTCAAAGTAGACCAATAATAATACTACTTTTGTGTTTAGGTCGAAGGTGTGCTCTTTTAGTTAATTTTAAGACCAACTCTATGGAATAATAATTTATTTTTTTCCATACATACAACTGTGGATTGATATTAAACATTTTGTTATTCAGGCGATAGTCAAGCAAGACAATTCTAGCCCGTAATCTGTTATAAGAATAAAACCTCTTAATTATCTCGTTGTATGTATGTCACTGTAATTATTAATTCAGAAGATGTAAAATCTAAATCATAAACAATTTATACTTGAGAATTTCTGTAAAACTAATCGCTTAAATTTTATAGAGATTAAATTCATTTGGTATACTTTACTCTCATATCATACATCAGAACATTTATTTTTCCGTTTATTATTAGAATGCAACATTAAATTAATAATTTTCAGCATCAATACCTACGTATGAGTTTGTCTTTGAATATTTAATTTATGTTACGGTCATAATCTTCCATTAGGTCACTTAAGTAGTTTGACGATCATTCTCAGTTTTCATCATTCTCGAAAATCCTAACACTCGTACATCAGCTGTCGCATTTTATTAGGTGCGACAAGGCATTGGAGAGAAACTTCATGTTCTTCTTTGCGTGAAATAGAATGTTTCATTCCGGTGTTGGCTTAGTTCAGTGTAGATTGTTTTTAATGATAAAGAATTCCACGCTTTCATTTCTCGTCGTTCGCGTTCGGAGAAACAAGGATTGTCAGCACAGCGGAGAAAACACTCGGCAACATACATATACGTGCAACCGCGAGATAAAGCTCCTTTCGTATGCCTCGGGAGGAGCGGTGGACTTGGAATGAAGACGTGCCGGCGGTGGATATTTCTAAATTTCGAGGAAGCGAGGAGCGGGTTTCAGAGAACTTGCGCCAACGGAAACTCGTGCTCATGATGCGAGTGGGGTGAAAGTAGTGAGGGGAATCGCACCCTCGAGGCTGAAAATTATTTCCCCCCGAATTACGCCTCTCCGCGATATTAATAACTTCGGAAAAGGGAAGACGAGTCTTTTGAAGTGAGAAGGTAGGGTGATGTGACGAGGGTTTTCATATGAATAGTGTGTTCGTACCCCGCCTTATGTCGACGACACCACACTTCTCAGCGGGTTTTACCTCAGGGTGCAGCGACCACCGTTCACATTACATACCTAAAGCAAAGCATGTCGGAATCTATGGTCTCCAATGTGCGGAGTTTATATGGAATCGCATTCAAATGCAGTGAAATGAATCGGAGCGCGATGTTAATTTCGGATCTCGAGTACTCCATCGAAATGTGAATTCAGGATTTTGAAAGAACTCAAGGTGATAGGGATATATGTACGTCGAATATATTGGACACTGTTAACGATATTTTCATCTGGAAAATCACCATTTCGGAGTAGATAGGGAGAATGGGCGGTGCATATGCCTCATAATGTTGTCAAATAGGGCAACTTAAATGTAAATGTGGCATGAGGTGCGGTCCATTTGCATCGTAATGTCGATACGTCGCCACTTTTACGACCTTCGGTTTACATCCCAACGAGATTTTTTAAATTCGAACACAGCGCAGCCCCGACCTCCTGATCATTTCTTGAGGCGAGACAAGTAATTAATTGTCAGGTTATTCATAGTGAAATGTGTTGCTGATAGAGTGGGACACTGGGCAGTTCATGGACAAGGAATGACATTAGTACCTCAAATGCATGAGATTTGCGATTGCTGAAGTCATTCTCGGAGTTCAGAAAAGACGAATAATTAAGTCGAAATAAAAGCTGTAAAGACGAATTGTGAAGATAACTCAGCGTCGGTAATAGGTATATCTTGTTAGAAGGGGTCAGGACTTATTCTTTTTTTCATATGACGGATTGTTTATCGAAATATGGCTAAGTTTTACAAGTGCACAGCAGGCAGGGGGATTCAGTGATACACCTTAAAATAATGACAACAGATAAATGCAACTCGAAAAGTAAGATCTTCTGAATCTGTCTTTTTTGCAAACGAAAACAACGCATTGCCAAAAGTATTCCATTTGCTCAGTATATTTTCGATAAGTTACACCACAAATATCTAATTAGCACAGTGTGAAAAGAAACTTTAATTCAAATATCACAGAGGCTGATGTTTTGCAATGATCGGAAATAATTGCAAATCCTTTAAGTATTTTGAAGGGGCAACTGGTCCTGAAAACATTATATTCAATCCCAAAAATGAATTGAATCAAAACAAATCAATTGGTTGATAATTGTGGTTCATAACAATTGCATGAAAAAAATTTCCAAGACACTCGGTGGATCTTTCTAACGCATAGTTCTGAATGAATCGTTCATAATTCTTAGATGTGACTCTCCCCGTTCAACAACGTGAAAAAGCAGATTTTTATTATATTTGAGGAGAAAAATATTCTCCAAATTAGCTCTGATCGCAAAAATCTTCATCAGATGTGCATTGAAATGAAATAATCTATAATATAATCTATGACCACTATCAATTAATTTCATTCTGTGGGAAAGCTTGTGGCTTTGGAAGTAGACTTATAAACCCACAACTTTCTCCAATTGAAGCTTAGAAGAATTACAATCATAGTTTAACCAAATGTCGCGCCTATGCGCTGTTCTGTCAGGATAGAATTTATTGTGTTATCAATAAATTCTATCCTGACTTCTTGAGCTGAGTTCTTTCTTTCCAAGCCAATTTTTACCAAAACTACCCCTCAATAAATGCTTTTACCATCTTTTCTGCATCAACGTTGCAGTAAAAAAATGAATCAGACAAAGTTAATGTGTCATTTTTAGCGGCAGTAGATGTTTTAATTTATAATATTACCTCATTTTGTAGGCGAATCCTTTATTTATACGTCCCTAAACCCCTTCTCGCGAAAGACCTTATGTGTTTTTTTCTGAAATTTTTGCGGTTTTATGCTCGATTATTCATTTCTTTCATATAAAATGTGTCCCTTCATTACTGTAATTTAGCCTTTGTGCCAAGCGTTTTTAGATTGGCAGGGGGAGAGGTATTTTTCTTTCCTCCCGAAGCTTGCTGGGGGATGATGCATTTTTACTTTTCCGCGTGCCATTCCACCATTCCTCGCTATTCGTTCTTCTGCGTGCTCCTCCTCAAGGCAGGCAGCAGCAATTTTCACCTTGTCCACCCCATTTCACTAACCTTCCCTCAACCTGAACCCAGCACTTCAAAATCTACTCTCAGCTCCAACCTCTGGATTATTCATCTTCAAATTTCCCATCTGACTCGCTGACCAGTAGCGTACACTCGATCCCTTTCATTTTCAGGAACCCGAGATCCCCATGTGCTTCGATAGGGGTGCATTCGCTGATTCTCTGGCCTAACGATTACAGTTGAAAAGTGTACCTGCCACCCGCGTTCCACTCAAAACCCAAAGTTCCGTTCAGTGGGTCTTATAGATTGGGCAATATAGAGATAGTTTTCAACTAGTCGTTAAAATTAAAATTAAAAATAAATGTTTAAAGCCAAATTTAAGATAAGTTTGTTGTGCTTGTGTTGGTGCCTTGCTTGACAGTTGTATCCATTGAATATGATTTTATAATATTTTCTTGATTTGATTAATTTTAAATAATGAGACTATTATCATCAACAATGTCTCAATGTAATACCAATAGACAGTTATCGAAGAAATACACTTTTCATAGCTCGAGTAGAAAGATGGATTGAATTTTTGGCTGGGACCGATATTTCAAACCGGGTGTAATTTATTCTCCAGTTCTGGTTTCAAACTTATATGCAAATTATTACTTCCTCTTTGAGAATTTTAGCATACGCTCATTACTTGACCGATATAATTACGTTATTAATGCCTTCTCATTAAGTTGCTCCCAAAGGATGCTTTTTTAGGTAAAAACGATGCGAAATTTACTAATTGAAGGCAAGTTGAATGAATGATAGAGAAAAATAATTTGCTCAATAAAGACTAATGAATTTAAGTAATTGGGGAGACGGAAGAAGTTAAAGGTAAAACGTACCGCATCTTTAACCAAACATGAACGGTAAATAATCTTGAAAAATAATGTCCACTGTAACGAATAGTGTTTCATACATACGCCGCCAGGTAAAATTTGAGCGAGCACCTAAAACTTGAAGATTAATGCATAAATTGAAGAGGTAATAAAAGATATGAAAAAATTAAAATGCATTTTTTGAGCCCATTTGGAAAAGTAAGCATTCAGCCGTTTTCAATATAGCTACTACTATAGAGAAAAGGAAGGATTGATGGGTATACTAATCTGTATGACGATAAGATATTCCACCCCAAAGTAAAAAAATATTAAACCCTGACTGGACCCTGTCTTCTGTATTGGGGCCTAGAAAGTTAATTTTTAAATTAAACTAGGGAAGTATTTATTTTAACATGGAAACAGTAATCAATGACGCATTGAATAACCCTGATCATGAGAAAATGGTTCATTAAAATGTTGTATGTATTATTATTCGACGTCCGTATGGTGTTCAAAATAGTATTTACCAAAGGATGAATACCGCAAGCGACGACTGTGTAGCACTACAGAAGAATGATGAAAATGAAAGCGATTGAGTGCACAATAAACATTTTCTTTGGAGGTTGAGTTCATCAACCTCTCAAACAACCTACGAATAACATTGGCAAGGTGAAAAAGCAATTGGAAACATCAAAAATTGTTATTTTAGACAGGGAAGCATCTAAGAGGCTGGGGAACGGATAGCAAAAGTTTTAATAAGACGTGTGTGCATGGAAATATAAATGAATGATGGAAAACGGTAAGAGAATATTATATTAGTGATTCTCAGGGGAGAGATAGAGGTATGCCTTTGGGGAGAGAAACAAGTGTATTCTTGTATACCTTTGGGGCGGACATTATGGAAATATATTGCACAGCGACTTCACTTACACAATGTACATTATGCTCTCAAAATTTTGGATGCATTTTTTCTATTTAAGGGATTAAATGGGTACGTTATCGCAATTGTATGAGTAAGTGAAATGAGCAAAGAGTAGCTTAATCGTTTAATCTAGAGCATTGAAAATCAGAATGCATCAATCCTAAATTATAAACATTGAATTTAGTGCTCATTAGGAATTTTATAAAATTTTACTATGCCATATCATGTCTAAGACAAAAAAGTCTCTCGAAACAAAATTTTGGAAACCAATTATTTCTGTCATCTACTTTCAAAATCGCCCCTTAACAAAATAAAATTATATATTACGATTAGATGGCTTTTTTAAAGATTGTTTTTCTGATAACTCGAACTCTATATTGTAGAATTAAATCTTTGAGTAAATAATTTGGGTTGAATTGAATCCAGAACATGAGAAACCAAACCAATGAAATAAATATCCCGTTTGTTGAGAGTGATGGCGGTGCAAACGCGAAAGGATGAAAGAGAAAATTAAAACACACCGTGGTAGCTACGACAGTCGTTCAATAAGTCCATAGGCAAATTAAAAAAAATGTATTTTGGGTAGATTTTTATTGATACTCAAAATAATCTCTTTTCAATTCGCTACACTTTTCCCAGCGTTTCTCCATCTTCTTAAAGTCAACCAAAAAGTAGAACTTTGGAAGGCACTCAAAATGGGCATCTGAGTTGGCGATGACCTCTTCATTCGACATGAACCGTTTTCCGATGAGCAGTTTTTTTAAGTTTAAAAAGTAAAATTTATCTTTTGAATATGATGGATGTTGTAATAATTCAAACTTTAAATCCATAATTTTTACTGTAGAAGCTGCGTAGGTGTGCACCCGCGCACTGCCTTGTTGGAAGAGTATCATTTTCTTTGCCAAATGAGGACGATTTTTCTGAATTTCTTTGGTCCACCGCTGAAATCGACTGTTCTTGTCTATGGGGTAGTGTGCGTATTCAATTTCGTCCACAGTAATGTATCGACGCATAAATTCATCAGGAATGCAACAGAAAAGCGCCACACCAGCGTCCTAATCGACCACATGATCGCGTTTATTCTCCCCTGAGAGAGAACACGGCACCTATACTGACGATTTTTTTTCACACCAAATTTTTCATGCAGAATTAAAAACACTGTACCTTGTGGTATGCCTGTGGCCTCAACTATCCAGCAAACTTTGATTACTTGATCACTCAAAATCATATTGTGGATTTTGTCTGTAATTTTCGGGGAAGTCATTCCTACTGAATGTGTTGGACGATATTCATCATTTGTCGATGTACGTCTACGTTTGAACGAAAAAACAGGAGCAGATGTGCTATAATCTTCATCCAACTCGATTTTGACCTCTTTCGGTGTTAATCCTTTTAAATGGACGTGTTTAATCACCTCACGGAACTCATCCTTTTTCATTTTCCTAAATAAAGCACAGCTGTTTGCTTCAATCGACTATGAAAATGAAACCATAAGTTTGATATAGGTGAAACTTTTATAGCAGTCTGGTGTGAAATGAGGCTTACCAAAAGCATAAAGTTTCCGATACTACGAGCGCCATGTATCGGATTTTCTAAGGAATTATTGAAGGACCTGCGTGGTAAATAGAAGAGATATTGTGAGGTAGTGAGATTTTTTAACGCCGCGATATTCAGGTCTGGCGAGCGGGAAGCGAAAGGAAAAAATCGTCTTTTATGAGCAGTTTGAAAATACGAACTTGATGAATAGGTAATGTGCAGAAAAAGGAGATTGTACTTGAGGATATCCACATAAATAAAACTTTCGGGGAACGCCGATGATAAACTCTCTTCGGTGGTGGTCATATTGTAGGGTAATTATTGGGTCTTTAGGTGCTCGTTATCAAGGACATTTGTCTCACATGAATAGGTGACAGTGCTTGTAAAGTGAACAAAAGATTCACATGTGACAGCGAGAATTATTTGGACGGAAAAATTCCTTAAGGATTAGTCTAAAATATTCCTAGCACTACAGAAAGTCCTACGGAAAGATTCCTTGGGTTTAAAATGTGAAAAAGTCCTACGCCAAATATACGTAGCAGAGAGCAATCTTTCAACGAAACAATTACTGTAGTTACAGTTATTTTCAGAACGTTGAGCAATAAAACAACTGGCACAGCCACAAGCTCTTTCAAATTACAGATTCCGACGTAACTATCAGATCACACAGCGGAAAGTGACTGAAACAGTTTTCGGTCCACAGATATGATACAATCTGGGGCGATGAGGCTCTTGCTTCAGAAGTGTTTAGATCTTTCCAGATATTGCTTCGAAAACGATTGGCGCCCAATTATAAGTCGTCGATCAAGGAGTAAAGAAATGCGCTTTGTATAGACCACCAGATGCTAGCATTAATACAGTTTTATAATTAGACATGCACGTCAAAAGATAACGAAGGATATAATAATATCTGGATATTTCAATACCCGCTCTATCGATTGGAGCACTTACACTTGAACACTGGAGGTAATGATAACCATCAGTACGAGCATTTTCTGCATTAATTCAACGACTAATGCATTGCGTCAACTCAAATCACAACACCAAATACGGAAATGATTATGTCAATTTCTTATTTAAAAATATATACGCAGGAAAATGCCATGAATGTTAAAACTTAAGAAGAATTTAGAGAACATAGGGTGAAAGTGGTGAAATTTCCTTAAATTATGAATTGAAGCACGAAACATTTGAATAACGTTTCACTCCTTCAAAAAATGAATTAATAGTTTTAACCAGTCAATGTCAACTGGAAAAACGGATATACTCATTCTACAAAAACAATTTTTGCTGAAAAAATCCCAATTATAAATGTACTCGTATTTAAGAGTTCGTTGATTGTTGAGAGATTTAATTTCTTAATTTTGAGAAATAGAGAGGAAAAATTAATGAATAAAATACCAAAATATTAATTGTGCAACTTATTAAATATATACATGTTACTCTCAAAATCAATCTTGAGGAAACAAACGACAAAAGTTTTGGTGTGCTAACAAAAAATTAGAATTCATCAAAAGATTAGAAATTTCTCAATCTAATACTTATTTTATTATTCTAGCTCTATATTTTATTCTTTTCTAGGAGCTCATCTCACATGTATATAGCAGCATTTTAAACTTATATGCTGTTGTGCAAGAATGGTTGTTTTTATAAGTGATTTTCACCGTTTAATTTGATTTCGTCTGTTTTAAATAAAGCATGTTGGTATATACTTTTGATTGCCCATTCCCTGAGAGATATTAACACCTGCCACATCCTCTAACGCTGATTTGTGGGGTAACATGCAGTTATATGTAACATTAACAAGTAGACTTTGATGAAGTCTTGGTTGGATAATATATTTTGATGATACTGTAAACTGCACTGCCTGAGGGATCTGAGATAATCAGTTGGTGAATGTATGTGCCACTGAGATATCGGACATTCATTTAGAACTAAAATAAAGTCACATGGGTCCATTGTGTGCTGCGCCTTGAAAGGAAAACAAGTATCTTGAAAAAAGAGAGTATATGCAAACTTCTAGCCATGAATTTTATTATTCATAGAAATTTTATTATAGAACATAGATGTTCGGAAATGTGGTTGTTTTTTTCTACTCTAGAACGATTGACATTGGTCTCTCCTTGAAGCGATTGAAAGAGTGGTTGTGCCAAAAGTTTTAACTATCGATGGAGATCAAAACATCTTTAGTAAGAACATTTTGATTCAAAGTGTGAATGCGTTGCAACACTGTGATTTTTTTAATCGATAATGCTAAACTCATGGCATTTGCGATAAAAAAATGCAAACTTATTGTACTTGCAATTATATTGCTTGTGAAGAAAGGCTACTCAGCAGCTGTTCAAAGATTGTGTTTTCCCTGGCATTAATTATTCATAGATCTAACTAAAGTATTTTCATTCCTCCGCATGGTGCCAGTACGGCGTGAGTACATGAATTGCATTGCAAAACAATCATAAAAAACATAGGTACCTTGTAGCATAATGTTGGAGTGAAACCTAGGTCTGCTCTCGGTAAAACGCTTTATATGGATTTGAACATAATGATCTTTATAATCACGTTATAATAGACACTTATGACAGCGTAGAGTTGATGTTACTGATTGAACTATGAATTATTAATCAATTTTTCGGCCTAGTCGGTCTGACCAAGTTAACGCGCTCGCCTTCTGACCCAAAGATGCCGGTCCCTTTTTCATGGATGTTGTGAGAATACTGGTGTGTGGACATCTGGTGACAAGCGAGAAGACTCATCATGATTTCAAGGGCCAACCTGATACGTCCGCAGAGCTAAAACATTAGACTCTCGAAAAATTTACTCACGTTTCAATGGCACGGCCGTCATCTCTTTGAATTCTGTTCTTAGAGAAGAGCGGAGACGTGGGGGGTGAGGGAGGAGAGAGGTAATGGACGAATTGGAAATGGACAAGGGAGTGAGAGAGGGTGTTTAGGCGACTATTGGATGGTTTCAGTGGGCTGAATTTAGTCTGGGAGGTTGAAATGATTGAAACACCCAGAGATGCACCATCTCGCGTGCCTCTCCCCTACATTGCTTGCGGATTCCGCAATCAAATTTGGGAATTCCATATCAATCTATTTATGTTGAGCCAAAACTTTTGGTCCGTGTTTTTGAAAAATATCCAAAAATATACTTATTCAAGGTGAGCGCAAAACTGCTGAAAAATTGACGTGTCTACAATGATTCCAAATGAAAAAACTGCAATATTTCAATATAATTTTCTCACTCTCCAAAACAACAACTTTTGTAAAACAAATGAACTATATAGTACGGGAATAAACTACAATACTGCATCATTTTTTGTTATAACTCTGTTTTTCATTAATTTAAATATGGGCGTAATGTTACTGGTTTTACTACCAAATTATTATTCCCACGCTATGCTAGAACGTAATTAACAAGATTAACAACGTGTGACTTCCAAACTCGGCTTCATGGCTAGTAATTTCCCCTAGCTCATTTTTTTATTTCTTCGAGGTAGCTTATTCGTTGCCTCAGTGAGGTGCGCTCTTAGGAAAACACCGTAGGGCCGAGGTTTGATTCCTTTTAGTTTTGGACGCCACCCGTACAACCTAGGCTGCATGATCTTTCGGGTACCAGATTTTCCTGTGTAACCGGATGCGGAACACGGAAAGGAACCGGTCTCTAAACATTGACGTGTGCATTTCCCACGACTTGCGGCTAATTGGCTGGTAGGCTCCACTCTAGCCTGTGAAATCAACCTAGGAGTAATTTACGGTGCTCGTTCTCGTGTGCCATTCGTAAAAAATATAAAACTATGTATTTATTTCCAACCCACGCTGTTTACGTATTAATAGGTGGGAAGCAATGAAATTTTATACTCATATTTTGCGTCATATTTTTCTGTATTTTATTTAGCTTCAACGAACTCTTCAAATTTTGTTTATCTAGTCTAATAATAGGGAAGAATCATTTAACTTCCTTGCATTCACTCACTCTTAAACCTCACTCGCTAATTAATGGAAATCCTTGATCGCTTTCAAGTGACCTTCGCTTTTGATATTCAGTAGGTAGATGTTGTCTGACAATATGAGGAAATCAAAATTTTCACGTGTTTTGATCTGCACCAGGAAAAATTTCCACTGTGTTAAATCAATTATAATAAGTGGATAAAAATATGATTACACTAAATCATCCGAAGTTATAATAAGAAAACGATTGTCCTCCACTCTCTTGAACAAACACCCCAGCCAGCTTCGGATTTTTGGCCTAATATACCTTATTTTAGTTGCTGCCTTCATTTCAATAAATAGAGACATAAATGGAGATCTAATATCTTTAAATAAAATATGTAATGGAGATATTATATTTCTAATTTTCCACAGTTATGTTGGTCTCTCAGCGCACAAACTTCTCTAGAGAGAAATTTATAGCTCAAAAATACATCACTTACGTTGCTGTGGTGACAGAAATGCATTTACCTAGACATACTACTGCGTGGACTACATATATCATTGCATATGCATTGCAAGATATATGAATAAACTCGAATGTAAAAATTAAGAATTAAACTAAAGTGAAACGTAAATATGAAATTTTCTATTACAGCTATCACCCAATATATCTCTGTTGATTGTATACAAAAAGTATCTAATTGCTAAAATGATGTTCCCATTTTTCCAGGCATAGCCATCTTGTATAGCATCTGGCATTTTTGTTCACGACAAATTCTCCAAAATGCAATCGGTTGTTTGGGTTATGAAAACTTAATCGCCTCTTTTATTAGTCTTTAAATGGTTTCGCATGCTTTTAAGCAGTGTTAATTCTTAATGAAATAAGAAATTTTAATATACGAATACATGGGAATGCATAAACACAAAACTTTAATATAAAACGAGATTTAAATCTCCCATTTCCAATTTTACGAATATAATGGGTGTGTGTGTGCGTACGCTGAAACACATGTATGTGAGAAGAACGAAAACAGTATAATAATATTTTCCCCTCCTGTATTTTAATAGACAATTTTATTTTTCAATAAATGATGTCTCTATATATGCGCCAACTTCTTTGTATGCAAATAAAAGCTTATTTTACGAGTTGTTCCACAAGTGTGTGTGTGTGTATATGTGTATATATATATACATATATATATATATATATATGCAAATAAAAGCTTATTTTACGAGTTGTTCCACAAGTGTGTGTGTGTATATGTATATATATATATATATATATATATATATATATATATATATATATATATATATATATATATATATATATCCCTCCCCGGACTACAACCTTGACGTGGTGGAAGGGCTTGTGTGTTCCGATGACCCCTAGAGCTGTACTGGCGGGAGTAATAAAAATTGCTCCTGGTAGGGTCACCCATGCCAGATAGGTCGAAGGTTAGGAGCCAGACGAAAGGTAGTCCACGCAGCGTCTGTTCCTCAGTGAGGCGGCTGCAATGGCGTCTGACCCCAGTGGGGCGGCCAGTAAGTGATGGTGTCACGTTAAAAACACTATTGAGGAAGGCAACGGGAAACCACCTCAATTATCATTCCCTAGAAAAATATGATGGACAATAGAGATATTTTGAGTCCTGGCAACCACGGGGCTCGGCCCAATCGGCCGTGTGTCGTGCCCGGCAGCGGGGGAGGCAAGGCTTCCGCGGTCGTCATCCCACGAAACCCTTGCAAGGGAAAACCAGCAGCAGCAGGACAGAAGACGCAGGAGAAGAAGACCAAATTAGTTAGAATAGGAACGAGGAATGTTAGGACAATGATGAGGACAGGGAAATTGGAGAATGTTAAGCGAGAGATGGAAAGGGGAAAAATAGATATTTTAGGTCTATGCGAGGTGAGATGGAAAGATAGCGGGGATTACTGGAGTGATGAGTATAGAATAATATACAGCGGTGGGGACGAGAGCCAACGAGGGGTTGCCATAGTCTTAAATGAAGAGGTAGGAAGAAGCGTAGTCAACATAGAGCAGGTAACGGATAGAATACTACTAGTGGAGATAAAAGCAGAACCGACGAACTTAGTTATTATTCAGGTATACATGCCACCGAGCAACCATAAGGAAGAAGAGGTCGATAGGATATACGATCAGTTAGAGGACATGATCGCGTGTGTTCATGCAGGGAAACATTTGATAGTGATGGGGGACATGAATGCGACGGTAGGCGAAGGAAGAGATGGTGATGAGGTGGGCGACTACGGTTTAGGCACGAGGAATGACCGCGGGGAGAAAGCAGTTGAGTTCTGCAGGAGACAGGGGTTAGTCATCACCAACACTTGGTTTAGACACCACAAAAGACGCAGGTATACATGGAAAATGCCAGGTGACTCAGGAAGATATCAGCTAGATTATATCCTGGTTAGACACAGGTTTAGGAACAGTGTGATAAATTCGCACAGCTTCCCGGGAGCGGATGCGGACTCAGACCACAATTTAGTTGTTATGAAATGTAGCGTACGTTTCAAAAAGATAAGGCAGGGGCGGCGAGTTAGAAAATGGAATGTAGAAGCATTAAATGGGTTGAAAAGGAAGGAATACAAACAGGCGGTAGAGAAAATCATGGAGGATGGTAAAGGGCTTAGTACTATCGAAGAAAAATGGGAAATGATCAAGGAAGGGTTATCAAAATCCGCAACAGACACTATTGGAACCGTTAACGCTAAAAGGATTAGGAAACCATGGATCACGGATGTGATGATTACAAAGATGGATGAGCGGAGACAATGGAAGAATGTAAATACTGAGATAAGCCAAATGAAGTAGAAAGAGTTAAGCAATAAATTGAGGCGGGTAACAAATAAAGCAAAAGACGCATGGTGGAAGACGCAGTGCGAGGATATGGAAAGTCTACAGAGGAAGGGTGAAATCGGTGCGCTGTACAGCAAAGTGGAATCGTTATCGGGAAGTAAGAAAGGAAGAGCTATAGTATGCTAACAGTTAGAGATAAGGCGGGTAAGGTAATAGTTGACGCAGGAAAGATCCAAGAGAAATGGAAGGAGTATATAGAAGAACTGTATGGTAAAGAACTCAGACCAACAAAGTTAGACATTGAAAAAGAAAATGACGTAGAGGAGGACAGCTTAGGTCCAGGCATACCAGACCATGAGATAGAAAGGGCATTAAGGGAGATGAAACTAAATAAGGCCGTGGGGGTAGATAACATTCCCGTGGAACTTTTAAAATGCTTAGGAAAATGTGGGAGGAAGAGGCTATATGGGCTGATCCGTAGTATTTATGAGGAGGGAATCTGGCCGGAAGACTTTGTGAGATCAGTTTTAGTTCCTATTCCGAAAAAGGTAAAGGCCACGTCATGTGAGGACTACAGGACAATTAGTTTGATATCCCACGCAGCTAAAGTTGTTCTTAGGATCATAAACAAAAGGATAGAGAGTAGGGCAAAAGATTACTTAGGGGATGATCAGTTTGGGTTTAGGAAGGGGAGAGGTGCGCGTGATGCCATTGCAGTAATGAGATTATTAATCGAGAGGAATATAGAACACAACCAGGAGGTATTTGCCTGTTTCGTAGATTTCGAAAAAGCGTTTGATAGAGTGAATTGGGAAAAACTAATGAGTATATTGCAGAAAAAGGGAATAGATTGGAGGGAAAGGAGGCTAATCCGCAACCTGTACATGTCTCAGACTGCTCAGGTGCGGGTGGGAAACGGGGAGTCAGGATGGGCAGTGTTAGGAAGGGGTGTAAGGCAGGGTTGCCCATTATCACCGTTGCTGTTCAACTTGTATGCAGAGGAAATGATCAAAGAGGCATGGGAAGAACTCGAGGTAGGAATGAAAGTGGGCGGGGAATTCGTAAAATCAGTTAGGTTTGCTGATGACCAAGCCTTAGTTTGTCAGTCAGCCAAGGGGCTGCAAGCATTGCTGAGTGAATTGGAAATTCAGTGCGACAGGTATGGAATGAGAATAAATATTAATAAAACCAAGATTATGCGATTTTCTAAAAAGAAAAAGGCTAAATATTAAAATAGGAGGGCAAAAACTAGAGCAGGTAGAACAGTTTACGTATCTCGGAAGTGTTTTGGATCAACACGGTCAAAGTAGTAGGGACGTGAGGAGGAGAATTGCGCTAGGCAAAGAGGCTTTCACAAGGAGGAGGGAGTTGATGACGGGGACTCTGAGTAAGGATGTTAAGAAAAGACTCGTAAAAACTTTGATATGGAGCGTAGCTATGTACGGCGCGGAAACGTGGTCATTGAAGCAGGAGGATAGACGTAGACTGGAGGCTTTTGAAATGTGGGTGTGGAGAAGAATGGAGAAGGTGAAATGGACAGAGAAGAAAACAAATGAGGAAGTACTTGGTATGGTGGGCGAAGAGAGGGGTTTGTTGGGAGCAATCCTATGGAGGCAGGAAAAGTGGATGAAGGGGGTGTTGACCGGCAGTGGGATGTTGAAGACTGTGATAGAGGGTAGAATGTTGGGCAAAAGAGGAAAGGGAAGGAACATGATAGGGATGTTGGACGGGATGAAGGGGGGAAGAAAGTACTCAGAGATGAAGAGGGACCTGATATAGAGTAGGATGATGGATTTTGTGTTTTGTTAGGAGTAATAAAATATTTGTTTGGTAGTTGTGTCCATCGAAAAACCTACCTTAACCGGTAGATTACCTTAAAAAAAAAAATATATATATATACATACGAGGGTCATCCGGAAAGTAGTACCCGTTCGTGAAATAAAGACACAAAAGTAAATATTAACAAACATAAAAAATTTTATTTGAAAGAGGATACTTTAAACTACTTCTCAACATAATCTCCAAGCAAATTAAGGCATTTGTCATAACGTGTGACAAGTTTCTGTATTCCTGCTGCATAGTCCTTCGCCGCCAGCTCATTGAGATACGTGAGGGACCCATCTTGCACAAATTTTTGCATAATGCAGATGGTGTTTAACAATTTCATGAACAATTGTTCGAGAAACATTGGGAAAATGCTCACAGATGTCATCAATTGTGACGCGCCGATCGTTCCTCACGAATTCGTCAACTGAGCTCACCAGTTGGTCTGTAATGACAGACGGTCTCCCCGAACGCTCATCGTCGTGTGTGTTCCCCCTCCCCATGTTGAAGTTGCGACACCACCGCCGAACAGACGACTCGTCCATTACATTGTCTCCATACACCTCCTTTAATTGGCGATGAATATCACATGGGCGAACGTTTCTTGCATTGAGGAATTTAATCACTGCCCTCACTTCACAACTGGCGCCGTTCTCAATTTTTTTAAACATTGTAAACAATCACAGAAACAACACAGGCAATGCTAGCGTCACGCAACTTGGCTCAGAGAAGGCAGACAAGCCACTGAAGCTATCTGACCTCGTCCAGCGGCTACTCGCGTCGTCAGCACTTCATGCGGCACGAACGGGTACTACTTTCCGGATGACCCTCGTGTGTGTGTGTGTATATATATATATATATATATATATATATATATATATATATATACATAAACGCTACTCTCACTCTCCGTGCTAAAACAAGTGAGGAAAAAAATAGCCTCTGGGGCTGAGGATGGGGTAAAGACAGGATTCAGTAGAGATATCGCAAACTTTAATTGATTGTTGCGGTCTCTTTGTGTGAGTAATTTTATACGAATGTACGCTCAAGCGAATCCGAGTAGATTACATGTTTCGATTTTATCTCGATTAAGAAGCTGCTAATCAAGTTGCTGAATGCTTTGGTTTCATCAAGAAGGAATCATTATATTTTTATTATTAAATAACTCGATTTCTCGCTCCGTAACAGTTGTGGGGATTTTTTTATATTTGCTTATTTTTACACATGATGTGCCTGCGGAAGGTAGAATATTTTTTTATAATGAAAAGGGTTTTATTTACGGGGGGGGGGGCACTTGCCTCAAGATGATATTCTAAGAAACTAAACTCTTTACTTTGGTGCGAGTATGAGAGAAAAAGCCTTTTCGCCTGCGAGATAAGAGCTGTCTCCAAAGGAAATTTTCCCGAGTGACAGATCACGCATGCATGAGCCCCACTTAAAGCACGCCCAGGAGAATGCACTTCGGTCCACGAGGGATAACGACCACGGCGTATATCCTCCGGGGAACAATGTCACGGAATATTTTTAAAAATCCCCGCGAATTCACAGCACGAGCCCCAGTGTTTTCAGTCCTCTTTAATCCTAAGGGCTCTTCTGTGATGTATCTCCCGTAGTCACCCATTCTGTTTCATCTCGGGTCCGGTTATCACTTCCGTTGCAGTATCAAGCTCTCAACACGACTCCGCTCCATTCCCGCACTCCAGCCCTCTCTCTTCCCCACTTGCACTTTTCAGACGTCCCTCGCAAAACCACCCTCGTCTCTCTGTGCACCCATCCCTCGTTTACCCCTCCCCTTTTTCCTCTCCTCTTCATCCTGGACTCATAGTAAAACTCTCACCCACCTTTCCCCCTCGGGTCACGTTACCGCGTTATCCAGCACCGCACCTCCCCTTTTGCGGTGGCAGCCCGCACCCCTCCGCCCGCGGCCAAGCCACTCCCTTCTCGTCAATCCGTCCGCCACCACCAACCTTCCAATTGCATCCACCTTCCATAGTCGGGAGTAACCCCCATACTCTATGCCAGGCTGGAGGATAAGGGAGGGCGGCTACCCTACTGTGTGATAGAGGTGCAGACGACCGTTCAGAGTAGATGTCCGAAGTTTTAGGTCGCTTTTTGAACTCTTCCTCCTTTTTTTAAATTCCATCCACATAAAAAATGTTCGAACAGCTGACGATATCGTAGCACAAAAAGCGTTAGATGGCTATTAAATTAGTCTGTCGAGCTAAAAAAATATTTTCTGATTCGATTTCATATTAGAGATTGTTTCTCATTTAATTTATAAATTCAACGAGGTCATTTAGTTCCAAGAATGGCGTTAGATATCAAAAGTCATTAGAATAATTGTTCATAAATGTAATTTGGAAACCTCACAATTTCATACGTTACGTTTCCTCTCGTTATGGCCGTGAATTTTTAAAGGGAAAAGTTACTACTTAAATCGAGCGTTTCGACTGCCTATTTCCATTCACTTTACCTCGATGTTTTGCCTGCCACTGCGAGGCTAAAACTGTACCCTCTAGGTTGGTGTGAAGCTAGAAAGGTTTTCACTTGTTTTTAGAGAACGTTCAAATCAAAAAAAGCCGTATGAGCAGTCTTCATGCTTTAAACCGGCCGCTAATATTGTGACGCTTCCATAAAGATTATTCACGAAACGAGTGACTTTAACTCTGTACCCTGTTTAATTCCGTGAATAAGTTCTTCTGCGAGGGTTCCCAGACAATATACTCATATTCAAGGGAAGGTCTAACCTAGGAGGAGAAATAATACCTCCCCTGAAATTTCGAATCATCTCCTTACCCGAACTTGCGAAACTTTTCTTATTTTCAGTGTAAAAAATTATTCTCTGACATTTTAAAATTTTAAATGGACGTTCGGATAACGATTAATATCCTGGAGTTGAAATGACCCAACCCCCTCCGCACACTCTCACACCCCATCTCTTGTATGTTCACTGCTTCGTCCGATTTCAAGAACCCATGAGGAAGAACTCTCCGAAACCCTCGGGAGACATCTCAGAGCCCTATGGGGTTCTCCATTCCTCCACCTGTTTAGATGCATAGACGCGGGGTGAGGGGCGGAGGTGTGTACCTCCTGCCCTCCGCCACCTTTCCTCAGCTTCGTGCCGCCGCCGGCCTCAAAATATCCAGCTCGTTCATCAATCAATCGTCGTCGTCCCCTGCAGCAGGAACGCCCCTTGTCGTCGTCCGGCCTTAATGAATGCGTCCCGTCCACGTCGCGTCGGGTAAATGAGGAAGATGGAGGTGAGGAATCGAGCGGGGGGAATGGGGGGGCTGTTCAAAGCGGAGAAGCAAAAAATGGAGGTAGGGTGTCCAAGAGAAGAGTAATAGGAATAAGGGGGTGGTTTACGGGCGCGGAGGAAGGATCCCCTGGGCGAGCCACGCCCTGGGCGTGCTGAACACGCGAGAACACTTGGGGGCCCTTTACACCACTCTGTCTTTCTCTCCCTCTCTTTATCCCTCTTGGTTTCTTCTTCGTGGGCATCTCGAGCACCAGTTGATCGCGAACGGAATGATCCACGTATTGCGGCGTAGAGGGCGTAGCAAAAAAAAGGAGTTGTAATGGCGTTGTAACACTTTCAGCATAATGACTTTCTTTCCGATATCTTTGTTCAACGTTATATTTATATATAACTATGAGTCTTGCGGTTGTAATACACAGTTTAGTTGAAGGCACACACAGGTTCCCTTGTCGGAAAGGTAAAAGAAAAAAATAATAAAATCGGTATGTTTCATAATTTTTGACACATGGTTTCATTGAAACATTTGGGTAGAGTTAGAGAGACACTTGTGTACCTAAGGAAATATGCCAGGTTCAAATCCCAAGTGATGCTAATTTAATATTCCAGAATTTTTTTAAAAGCTGCAGGTAGTAGAGGGAAGGAATCGATCCTATATACGAGGGCTGTGTTAATTTCACACGTCGAAGGGCTTAGTATACATTGCAATCTATTCTATTGCAAGTTGCTGTGAAGAAAATAATCAGTCAACAAGATTGGATTGAGCTTGCCGATTGATTGCTCAAGGCCAGAAGCGTCCTTTTTGTGATTAATATTCAGATGACCGAAAATTAGCGATACGAAAGCTGAAATAAGCCAAAGCAGTGCGTGTTATCGTTGAGAGATGGAGATGAAAATGAGCTGTACGTAAGACAAAGAAAATTTAAATTACCAGTTTTTGTTGTAATTATTGTTCAAGCTTATACGTTACCGTCCGAAGGTGTCTTTCCCTGAAAAATGAGTTACCTAAGTCTTATACGTGTATGAAAATATGCCCATATCCTTAAAAATCGCTACAGCTCATGGAAGCCGTTGCAAGACATGAAATTTAGAAAACTTTTAGCGGTACCTCTGAGCACACGACTGTTTTATGCAAGAAGTTAATCATTAGAGAACGTCTATTGCTGCATATTAGTCAGGGATCTAAGGGATTAATTAAGTTACACTAAACGTTGAAAAGTTAGAGTAACAAGTGGCTAGCTAACGTTGGCGATTACCGAAAAAACAGATAATCTTTTATTCAGTAAGTTTCGCGATTATAACTGTAGAACAAGCAAGGTGGCCATTCATTAAGTACCAGTGATTGTGAAATTCTTTTTGTAAAAATAAATGAGCTCTCGTGGTACTGCTAACCGAAATACATTTACACTACGAGCATTGTTACATCAGCTCGCGGTATCGATAGGAAAGTTGCAAATAAGAGTAGTTTCGTTTATTTTGCGTAACCAACAGTATTATTTTGGGTAGTTTCCACGGTAATATTGTGAGCCAATTAAATCCAGTTCTCATTTATAAAAGAATGCTTATTGTGGTTGTAGTTTTATTATTTAATTGAAATGAAACAGTTGCATATAATTGCATCAGATCACTAACGATAGCAATAACTTGTTTTAGGAATTGGTCATCATAGGTCCTCTTCCGTGGCTGGCAGGTCCATGGAGAAAATAGTACAGCCAAACTCAAATTTCATCATTTATCATTTCACTGACTCTATTTGTATTCATTATGTTACTTATGGCTGATTGTAATTTATAATAAATGCCATGATCATCACGAAATATTTCGCATGGAGTATCATCGTATTTTACTGGATACGTATCCATTTTGAACTGAAGTCTTAGTATTCCTTGGCACGACTTGCGGGGCAGGATTAAGGTGTGGATGCCGCAAAGAGTGAAGACGTGGAGCACAGGGTGGGGCGGGGGGAGAGGGGTGGGGTTTGGGACCGAGGCTGCACCACGCCCATGGGTGGCACTTCCGGCAGTTAGCTTCGTGGAGTGGAGGGAAGGGAAACCCGGCGCTAGTCAAACAGAGGGAGGAGTCATTCATTACTTCAGCATAGTTATAATTGGATGATTGAATGGATTTTATTGCATGAAGTCTCTGCCAAACGAAGTTACAGCATGTGTCTGAGAAAGTAAACGCATCGCTTTATCTTTCACCATCGCATCAGTTTCGCTACGCATGTATTTGCCTTTGAGCCACTTTCCCAAAGTAACTCTTCACTACAGGAGATACCTACCATTATATACAAGCATGTGTGTATACCTTAGCATCAGTAAGTTGAATTTCTCTACTTTAACGAAAAGAACTTTTCGTGGACAGGTGAAATAAAATGAATGTTGATGAACAGTTTTAACGGCAGTTTTTATGAAATTATCTATCAGAATGACGTAGCATGCGCAAAGTTCGTAAGGAGGTGGTGATGTGAATGGCTGCAGCGTCTGATAAGCAGGAAAGAGTGAAAATGGGCGAGATTTTTCTTTTACCTACTTATTGAGACTTCATCTTGTGTTATAGAGCTGATAGTTTCCATATGTCGTTTCTCATGTGAAACTACGGGAATATTATTGTGGTTGAATGAATTGGGGTATTTCTTTCTCCATGAACATATCAATTATCTATCAAGGTAAAAAAAATACAGCTCCCAGATAAGTTTTTAAACATATACTTAAATGAATACATATATTCATACTTGTGGGTCGCGGTAGTTCAGTGGGTAGAGCGTTGGACTGCTGACCGGAGGGCCCCGGGTTCGATTCCCGGGCAAGGCACTCTGGGCACCTGCAGCTCCACCCAAGCTATGTGATTTTTCGGGTACCAGGTCTTCCTGGGAAACCATAACCGGCACAGGGAAAGGAACTGGCCCCCCTACCCTGATGTGTGAATTTTCACACGCCGTATAGGGCTTAGTCCTGGGTGATTTCTACCATCACCTACTAAGCCGACCTTCGGGTTGATTACTGTGTTCATGATTTAAGGTTTATTCATTCTTATGCATGTATACTATATATTCTAATCCTACTCTTAATAATACATTAATCTGAAAATTAGGCTGTTTCTTTGTTTGGCGCCACATCACACCAAGTTGGGATAAGGGCTTCTAATTTGTCACAAATGTAAGGTAGAAATTTAGAAAGTAACATAGGGTATGCCCAATTTTGATATAATTTTCTGGAATTTTTTGTCATCGAAAAAAACAATATTTTGTTTTGGAAATTATTCAAATGCAAAAAGAGAAAGAATACCAATAAACTACCACGTGATTTATCTAGTTATTGTATCATTTAAAAATGTATATCATGATTAATACCGACGGTTGAGCAGTTGCCTCGAAGATTGTACACAGCTGCTGCCAGGTTTGATAGTCTCGAATTATCACTTTAAAAGTGCATCAGGTTTTTTGGCAAACCGCTGCTGCAAAATCTCGATGATATCGAGTTATTTCTTTGAGGGATAACCTTAAAGCTGAATCAGTTCGTTTTTTCGAATTAAGTGTTCATATAGGTGGTAAAATCTAGTATGCATCCTACTACTCGAAACTACCTCTTACCTACACGCCACCACTATGGTGTGTGGTATGAGATGATTACACACCAGGTATACAATTGCGAAAATTATTTTTTTGTAACTTTTAGACGCAGTAAACTTTTATAAATGGATTCAAATAATATAGATCATTTTAACTATAGGTACATACCCTATGGTATCTAAATTAGATCTTAGAGCTCTAGGGGTTATAAGAATGCACAAGCCTTTACACCACGTCAAAGTTTTGGTCCATTACAAATGTATGCCTGCCACTTAACACTTAACATAATTGTCATTTTTTTATTATTAACAGCCTTAAGATATCTTCCAGCGAAGAAGAACCTTTTAGTTGTAACTTCAATCTCGATAAAAGCAAGTTTAAAGGACATACATAAAATAATGATAGATTAGAATTTTTGAAATGAGCCACGGATCAATATCAGGTACTAATTACCGCAGCCTTCAGATATTTCCATCCCCCCTTCGCCCCCAAAACCTTCCATATCAATCCCACACTTCCAAACGA
Organism: Hetaerina americana; assembly: GCF_022747635.1. Taxonomy (NCBI): domain Eukaryota; kingdom Metazoa; phylum Arthropoda; class Insecta; order Odonata; family Calopterygidae; genus Hetaerina; species Hetaerina americana. Next base: position 2,453,323 of record NW_027286897.1, on the reverse strand, counting down.
TCCCCTCCCAACTATTTCTCTAGCAAACCTTTCCCCTCCTCCCCCTTCCATCCTGCGTCCTCGTCCTCATGTCCTATCCTCTTGAAACCTCCTCATGTTCCTTCTTTCCCCGAGGAAGGTGATTTGGCCACCATATTTTGAATACGTGCGAGTGTCATTCGTGCGTGTTTTTCTGTGTTTACTGACCGGCGATTCATCGCCCACTCGTTTAATATTTATTGTATATACAAATATGTATACACATACAAAAAAATATATTTATATTTTTTAAATAAATTTTACATTCGTGATCTGCGTGGTTCCGCCTTCCCCACCTCTCGTGTTCGTCCATAATGTGTGCTCCTATCCCTTTTCCTTGTATCTGTTTCTATATAAATGAGTATATATATACATACATACATATATATATATATATATATATATATATATATATATATGTGTGTATATATATATATATGTATAAATATATATATATATATATATATGTACACATTTATATATAATATATATGAAGTTAGCACTAGCGGACAAAAGAAACACAAAATCACTCGAAGAAGAAAAGAAACTCAATATTTATCGAATTTTCGGTGGAGCAAGCCACCTTTCTCAAGGAGGAGAAGATTGGTACTGTTCCTTCCGCGTACACACACATACATCCCCCTGCCACAAACCCTAGTGGTGGCTTGCAGAGTGCTGACATAAATAAATAAAGAAAAAATAAATAATATCCCCATCAAAGGAGTACGCAAGTGATTTCATTTCATTGTAGCGCACTGAACTTTCTTTGGAAAAATTAAGCATGCGTTTTGCCATTGTTAAAGGACTTTTGCAAAAGACATTCAGATACACTTAACTGAATGAGTTACCAGAGCGAGAATGATGGAGTAAGATACAAAGCAAGGGAATATGGAAATATCAAATGGAAATGTCAAGGGGAAGTAGTGGGCTGCATTACTACGTACATACGAGTGCGTGTAAAAGTTTGTTCGAATTAACTTCAGGTTCTTGCCTTTGAACTTTGAAACAATCAAAGCATATTCAGTGAGAACATAAATTAATAGATTCTCTATGTTCATACACTTGGACGTTCAATTCTAAGCTCACATACCGCGTTCATTTGGACAATGTATCAGAGAAAAGTGAACTTATTAGTTTGTTTTCAAACGCTTCAAATATTTTCACATACTTTCATTTCATTTTTATTAAATGAAATTTCCTTCATTTCTTTTTTATCAAATCTTTACATTGTTTATAATATAGTAAATAACCATTATTTGCATATTTAAGTACGATTATGTTGACTACGGAAACCCCATTCTCTACTTCAATAGGACTTCATCACCTTCCCCAATGTGTTGGGTTCACACGCAATATGTCTTGATAGGATGTAATCTGTACCCTTACCAATCAGATCAACCCTCAGGTTAAATTTTGCGGTTACTGTGGTACGTAATTCTCTTCCTAATTTCCTGCTCTTAAAACGCTTTGCGAATGGAGGAGGAAATGTTTAGTTGAGAAATATAATTACTATGAATTTGGTGATCAAAACTATTCTGGCAGAGAGAATCTCAACTTCAGTGCATGGCAGAAACAAATGCAATACTGTGAAGGCTTACGGAATGCAAACAAAATGTTGCAAACAGAGCGTAAGAGTCTACCTCAAGCGCCTATGGTGTTGTATCAAGGACTCCTATACCACTGGTGCCTATATCACAGGAAGACCACACTGCGGTGTCACTCCAAGGTCATCTGTTGACATTGATCTGTATTTCGCTTCTTGCATCCTTCACTGCGATGTAACAAATAGGAAGGCGTCACGCGGAGTAATACTCCGACTTAAAAAGAGAAATAATCAAAGGATGCGATAGATATATATCAGCTTCTCAAGGCATACGTCTGATAAGAATGCTACCGATGTCAGCTTCAGGATGGTGAGTCCTTTCTCAGGCAATCGTAATTGACTCAGCCATCTCTTTCACATTTTCTTAACGCCTTATCTCGCATATTCTTTGATTGATACTATCATTGACTGGCTTAATGAAGTTATAATTTAGCAATTTTCTTTATAAAAGCATTTACTAATATCCCACTGAAGAGGTCACGCTAAAATTTACGTCCTTGTTCGATCTGATAATTACTTGATTTTTTTCGGTTACTTAAGCAGGGAATATTCCAAAATTTTCATTTGAAGTAGATTTTAGAAACGCAATATACATATGTGTATCTCCTCATTAAATCCATTTCGGAAAATACAGTTTAAATCAGATTTATTTGTATAATGTGGTATTAACATGTGAATAGGCGAATAGCTCTTGATAGTGATAAAATATTGACATTTCCCATAGCACTTACAAGTGGATATATCAAATTGTATATTTATGATTTTGTTTTAATGAATATAAAGTATTCATGAGATGTTTCTTAATTCTAGACATGCCAAGGCACTGTATTTTTCAATGCATGTCTCCCTTCTGGCAGTTTAATCTGACTTTTAGAATGTGAAATACGTCCTATGAGAAAAAAATACGAGTATTCTCGGTCTTTATTGATTGTGCCGTGAACCTGGTTATTATCCATTGTTACAATGATTTCGTTTTGAAGTCCATATTTCATTATCACCTTGTAATTCATGGTGTCGGTCTTGGGGGGTGCGGTTCGTACTTCTTATTCGGATTCCTTATTGGAATGTGGCCAGACGCGTACAGCGGGGGGGAGGAAGGAGAAAGGAGGCGATCGCTTCTCTTCTGATCACGAGTGAATTTCAGGGATATGTCATGTTATGTCCTAGCCTCAGGAAATTTGTGGAAAGTATAATAAACTGTTTGCCAAAGTAGTCAAAGATTCTAATGCTCAAGTGTGCACTGAAACATACAAATTGGTAGTTATGAAATATTTTACGTATATTATATATATATATATATATATATATGCATGTATGTATAATGTATACCAAGATAGCACTAGCTAAGAAAAAACAAAAACACACAAAAAAGAAATTCACTTATATTCCGGATTTTCGGTGGCGCCGCCACCTTTCTCAAAGGAGAGAAGGAACTGAGGAAAAGACTATAACAGAAGGAACGGGGACGTTGGATAGAAGGGGAAAGCGAGGAAAGGTTTGCGAGGGTAAGAGTTGGGAGGTGAATTTTTGGAAGTGTGGGAATAATATGCAAGGTTTTGGGAGCGGAGGAGAGATGAAAATATCTGGAGATTGGGGTAATTATTGTCTGATATTGATACCTGATTCTTTCCAGGAATCAAGGAGCCAGATAACCGCCTGTTCTGATGTTTTGAATTTGAGTGTAGGGTCAGAGGGTAGAAGGGGTGCTAGAATGGAGATACTATGGCATTTATCAAAGGGAGTGTTACGTACGGAGGCGTGTTTTTGGATTGGGAGCATCAAAATCAGGGACGAATATCTTTTTACGAGAAATATCAAGGGATGTCATCCTGTCCCTCATCTCTCCAGTTCACGGCTGGAAGCTCATCAAAATTCGCTTCCTAACCCTTGAGGTAACATCTTATGCTTATTTAACGCCATTAAGTAACTTTGTCTATACGGATGAAGATATTTATGGCCTGAGATACGTAATCTAAGTGTTACTAAAAAATGTAACCATAAAAAAGTCAGCACTATCACCTTGTCCAAAGTGCGGAAAGAAAGTTTTTCTGGAAAGGTGTTTTTGACATTGGAGTGCTGACTTTGGTGCGTTGGTTGATATGAAGTAAGCGACGCGAGATAATTTTATTGCCTCCGTATTGAGCTAACTGTATATAATTGATTTGATGCATCATTTTCATTCCTTTCAGAAGAGAGGATCATTAAAAAATTATCTATAAATTTGAAAAAAAACATTTATTTGGGCCCGCAGCAAATTATCTTCTAATCGAAATTTCCAAAGACTGTTTCTTTGTTGTAACTTCACAAGGTTGAAACTGTTCATTTGTAAATTTTAGTCGCACAGGCATTTTATACTTACGAATGGTGTTTTCAGTAGAGGATTCTTCACACCAAGTGAGCATTAGAATTCTGAGAATTAATATCTGTAAAGTCATTATGAGTTTTCTTTTAAGATATTTGTTACATCTTTATTTTATATTTATTACGTTTATCATGTGATTTGAATTTATTAATTGCTTAAAATTAACGGCATAATTTCCCCTTGTATTTAAAGTGACGCTATTTTATTATGGGTTCTACAAGTATCAAAATGTTTCCATTACGTTTGGTTGTAGTCATTAAATTTATTTCGCAATTATGAGAGACTGATTGGGTTTTGAAAATTTAAATTTTTCAAGAAAGGGTAAATGTGTTATAACTTGCCATGCCAGCTGAATATTCCAACATGATTGTTTTACGAATTATTGCGCCATTCATTAAACGGAGCGAAAATTCAATTACAGATTAAATCTTTTGCAAAAATTGAAAAGATGCCTCTTTAGCAGTGATGTTGAAAATGTATTATTACCCCCATCGTACTGTGCTAGGAGATATAATGTCAATAAAATTAGAGAGATTAAGTGTAGAATAGATAGATTTAAGATGTAATTTTGGCCACGAACGATAAGGGATCATAATGACATTGTCCGACCGCGGTAGGGGTCATATTTGGGTCAAAATTAATTTGGTATGTATTCAACCCCTGCCACACACCAAAGAGGTGGCTTGCAGAATACTAAAATATCTATCGAAAAAATTACAATTTCTAATAGAAGGTAGGCTATTGGACTGGTTTTGTCGAGAGTTACTCGAGCATTGGGATCGACACATTGAAAGATGTGCTATTAGTACCGAAACTATATTTCCCTCTAAGATAAACTTCCGAGAACATTTGCAAAATTGAATATCAACCGAA